>NC_050103.1:151015426-151318456 GCF_902167145.1 Zea mays
CACCTCGAACGTCAGAGTCTCCCTTCGGAAGTTGGAGGGCGTTCCGAAGCAGACGGGAAGGTCGAGTCGTCCGAGGGGCTGGACGCGCTTCCCGGGAATGATCCCGTGGAAGGGCGCAGCGCCTGCTCGGATGGAGGACAGATCGACGCGCAGGAGCCCGAGGGTCTCGGCGTAGATGATGTTGAGGCAGCTGCCCCCGTCCATAAGGACCTTGGTGAGCCTGACGTCGCCGACGATGGGGTCGACGACGAGCGGGTATTTCCCCAGGCTCGGCACGTGGTCGGGGTGGTCAGCTTGGTCGAAGGTGATGGGCTTGTCGGACCAGTCTAGGTAGACTGGCGCCGCCACCTTCACCGAGCAGACCTCCCGGCGCTCTTGCTTGCGATGCCGAGCCGAGGCATTCGCCGCATGCCCACCGTAGATCATGAAGCAAACGTGGACCTCGGGGAACTCTCCTGCTTGGTGATCTTCCTTCTTGTCGTCGTCGCGGGCCCTGCCACCCTCCGCGGGTGGCCCGGCCCTGTGGAAGTGGCGCCGAAGCATGACGCACTCCTCGAGGGTGTGCTTGACGGGCCCCTGATGATAGGGGCACGGCTCCTTGAGCATCTTGTCGAAGAGGTTGGCACCCCGGGGGGCTTCCGAGGGTTCTTGTACTCAGCGACGGCGACAAGGTCCGCGTCGGCGGCGTCGCGTTTCGCTTGCGACTTCTTCTTGCCTTTCTTCTTGGCGCCGCGCGGAGTAGACGCCTCGGGAGCATCTTCCGATGGGCGGCCCTGGGGCTGCTTGTCCTTTCGGAAGATAGCTTCGACCGCCTCCTGGCTAGAGGCGAACTTGGTGGCGATGTCCATCAGCTCGCTCGTCCTGGTGGGGGTCTTGTGACCCAACTTACTCACCAGGTCGCGGCAGGTGGTGCCGGCAAGGAACGCGCCGATGACATCCGAGTCGGTGATGTTGGGCAGCTCGGTGTGCTGCTTCGAGAATCGCCGGATGTAGTCCCGGAGAGACTCTCCCGGCTGCTGTCGGCAGCTTCGGAGGTCCCAGGAATTCCCGGGGCGCACGTACGTGCCCTGGAAATTGCCGGCAAAGGCTTGGACGAGGTCATCCCAGTTGGAGATCTGCCCCGGAGGCAGATGCTCCAACCAGGCGCGAGCGGTGTCGGAGAGGAACAGGGGGAGGTTGCGGATGACATCCGAGATCTGTTTGTGTCGGCGTTTCGAGACCGGGGGGTCCCTAAGCCGACGAGTGAATGTCGCTGCGTGCCCCAGCCCAGATGGGTCGAGCGCGTGGGCGAGCGCGAAGGGGGGAAGCGAGGTGGCCGGAGATGGGCGTGAGAGAGGTGGAAATCCCGCGGCCTTCGTGTTCGTCTCGCGCCCAGGTCGGGTGCGCTTGCAGTAGGGGGTTACAAGCGTCCACACGGGTGAGGGAAGCGAGCGGCCCCAAGAGAGCGCCTGTCCCGTCCTCGTCCCCGCGCGGCCAACCCTCTCTAAGAGGGCCCTGGTCCTTCCTTTTATAGTCGTAAGGAGTGGATCCAGGTGTACAACGGGGGTGTAGCGGAGTGCTACGCGTCTAGCGGGGGAGAGCTAGTGCCCTAAGTACATGCCGATGTGGCAGCCGGAGAGATCTTGGCACCCAGCTGGTGTGATGTCGTGGCCGTCGGAGGAGCAACGGAGCCTGGCGGAGGGACAGCTGTCGGAGCGGTTGAGTCCTTGCCGACGTCCTCCTGCTTCCGTAAGAGAGCTGAGAGCCGCCGTCGTCACAGAGCTTGCAGGGCGCCATCATTGCCTATCTAGCGGAGCTAGCCAGATGGGACACCGGTCTTGTTCTCTGCGGCCCGAGTCTGCTCGGGGTAGGGTGATGATGGCGCTTCCTGTTGACGTGGCTGGCCTGCGCCCTAGGTTGGGCGACGTGGAGGCTCCTCCGAAGCCGAGGTCGAGTCTGTCTTCCATGGCCGAGGCCGAGTCCGAGCCCCTGGGTCGGGCGAGGCGGAGGTCGTTCGGCAGAGGCCAGGGCGGAGTCCGAGCCCTGGGGTCGGGCGAAGCGGAGTTCGTCGTCTTCTGGGGCTGAGCCCGAGTCCGAGCCCTGGGGTCGGGCGGAGCGGAGTTCGTCGTCTTCTGGGACTTAGCCCGAGTCCGAGCCCTGGGTTCGGGCGGAGCGGAGTTCGCCGTCTTCCGGGACTTAGCTCGAGTCCGAGCCCTGGGTCGGGCGGAGCGGAGTTCGCCGTCTTCCAGGACTTAGCCCAAGTCCGAGCCCTGGGTCGGGCGGAGCGGAGTTCGCCGTCTTCCGGGACTTAGCCCGAGTCCGAGCCCTGGGTCAGGCGGAGCGGAGTTCGCCGTCTTCCGGGACTTAGCCCGAGTCTGAGCCCTGGGGTCGGGCGGAGCGGAGCTTCCTATGGTGCCTTTGGCAGGGCCTGGCTGCCTGTCAGTCTCACTCTGTCAAGTGGCACTGCAGTCGGAGTGGCGCAGGCGGCGCTGTCCTTTCGTCAGGCCGGTCAGTGGAGCGACGAAGTGACGGCGGTCACTTCGGCTCTGCCGGGGGGCGTGTGTCAAGACAAAGGTGTCAGGCCACCTTTGCGTTAAATGCTCCTGCGATTCGGTCGGTCGGTGCGGCGATTTAGTCAGGGTTGCTTCTTAGTGAAGGCAGGGCCTCGGGCGAGCCAGAGATGTGTCCGCCGTTGGAGGGGGGCCTCGGGCGAGACGGAGTTCCTCCGGGGTCGGCTGCCCTTGTCAGAGGCTAGGCTCGGGCGAGGCATGATCGAGTCGCTCGAACGGACTGATCCCTGACTTAATCGCACCCATCAGGCCTTTGCAGCTTTATGCTGATGGGGGTTACCAGCTGAGAATTAGGCGTCTTGAGGGTACCCCTAATTATGGTCCCCGACAGTTTGGTTCTATTAGAAAAACAAAGTATATGTAGAGAGAAGAGAAGAAAACTGAGGTCCTGAGTGGAGTTTCGAAAACTCCAAAAATACCACAGTTTTGGGTAAACCATGGTATTTAAAACTGAGTTTTGACTATACAAACCAAACACCTTTTGAACTCCAATACTATAGTATCATCAAATACCATAGTATTGTTTGAAAACTGCAAAAATACTACAATTCCAAACAGGGTCGTAGTGTTTCATTTAGAGTTGGTGAGTGTGGATAGCCTAAGTTTGTAACCTCCACATCTATTGGTGTGAGCCCATGACTAATGTTAATTCCCATTTTAAGAGGATTTTTAGCACTATCCCTTGGAGGAATACCACAATCAACTTGTGCCTCGTTATAACTTCGAAAACATCCGGTGAGGGAGAAAAAAACGAAGAAAGATCATATGTGTTCAGTCAAATTACATTTTATGTAGCCAACTTGTATCCGTGCAGTGCAACACATTGTTGTGTCATCTTCATAGATACTGGTTGGGGTTTCAATGATGTCAAGACCATATATGACTTCTAGATATGGTTCATCATCCATGAAAGTGAAATAGTCTCAATATTTCCTATAATTAATTTTGGTATTTGACGACCATCACAAACCTTGTGGACTAACCAGTTTGCCTAGTTGATCATTTCACATGTGCATAAGTTCATCTACAACTATTCTAAATCGACCGTCCGGAATACCGTAGATTATTCCGGACAGGAGAAGCTTTTTGGAAAAACACCTAAGCGCGGACCGTCCGGACCCTTGCGGCGGACCGTCCGCGGCACCAAGATGACCCTCGGACAGGAACACTGCAAAAACACAAGTCTACACTACGGACCGTCCGATGGAGAAGCAAGCACCTTCCGAGACCAAGCGCGGACCGTCCGGTCGGTGAAAACCAGAAAAACCCGAAGGTGACGGGTTCGGTAAAATGTATTTTTAGCGTCCTCGCGGACCGTCCGGGGTGCACGACCGGACCATCCGCGACTGCTTTATCTGACATCTGACAACGCATTTAATGCATAGTAGCCGTTGATATAGCCGTTACTGCTGACAGTTGCGATTTCAGTCGTTGATGTGCAGGGGCGGACCGTCTGGATCAGGGACGCGGACCGTCCGCGGTCGGCTGAAAGGGAGCAACGGCTAGGAAGTGGTTGGGGGGTATAAATACAACCCCAACCACCTCCATTCACTTCACTCAAGCACTCCAATCCTTCACATTCAATACAAGAGCTAGCAATCCATTCAAAGACACAATCAAAGCTTCCAATGTCTCCAAGTTCCACAATTGAGACAAGTGATCATTAGTGATTAGTGAGTTGAGAGAGAGTGTGTGATTTGTGTATTATTTGTCACTTTTGTCGCTTGGCTTTTGCAATCATGCTTTCTTCTTTTCCCATTCTTATTCTCTAAGTGACTTGTAATCAAAGCAAGAGACACCGAGTGTGTGGTGGTCCATGTGGGGTCTAAGTGACCCGTTTGATTAAGGAGAAAGCTCACTCGGTCTAAGTGATCGTTTGAGAGAGGGAAAGGGTTGAAAGAGACCCGGTCTTTGTGGACACCTCAACGGGGACTAGGTTCTTTGAAACCGAATCTCGGTAAAACAAATCACCATGTCATCCGCTTTATATTCTTGGTTGATTTGTTTTCCCCTCTCTCCTGGACTTGTTTTTTATTCTAACGCTAACCCCGGCTTATAGTGTGTTTAAAGTTGTAAATTTCAGATTCCGCCTATCCACCCCCCTCTGGGCGACTTTCAATCCATTGTAGCCAAAGCCACACACACATTTTCTGATAGATATCATGAAATGGCTGCACCACCATGGAGGAAAACAAAACCATTTTGTGATCTTGATTTAGGCCTAGTTTAGATACTTTATTATTGATCTCAATCCACACGTATTGAGGTGGATTAAGGTGTAACTTAAACTAATTTACACCTCAATCCACCTCAACACATATGGATTCAGACCAATACTAGAGTACCCAAACAAATCCTTATGGGATCTGATAGATATCATGCATCTCAGTAACCCACTAATTTCTGGCTTTGATTCTTCGAAAAAATAGTATGTCATTTAATGAAGATATAAGAGTTTATGAGAGCTAAGAGGTCGAATGTAACGATCATTGCAGTCAGCAACCAGCTATATTATTAGCGTTACTCCGAGAATGAGAACCCAGGGGAGAAGCTAGCCTGGGCGAAGGATTCTGAAGACGTGGAGCGCTAAGCTTACCGGATTGGTAATGTCCACACAAAATTGTTTGGATTAATGCCTCAATGGAAGCGAGATTTTTTCCATTATAAAATACGGCACGTTCGGCTTCGTCGAAACAGAGGCGTTGGGGAGGGATTCGATGATATGGAAAAACACAGGACGCGCAACCGACGAAATAGACTCAAAATCTCTTTTATGCGTAGAGACGGCCCATTAAGCTCCTGCATCTAACGTCGTGGCCTTGTCGTGACTTGCCTCCATCCTTTCTCTTCTCTCTTACATCGAGTTCTCTCTTCCAGCAGGAGAAACCCTAGCCGCCGCCTATTCAATGGACCGGGTTCCTCCGGTTGAAGCTGTAGCCGACGCGTACGACGCCGCGCGAGCAGCTGTCGTTGCTGCAGTAGAAGCGCATTCGGTGGCCATCATTGCGGAGAAGGAGGCAATCGCTGCTATGAAGTATGCTGCAATTGCTCGTGAAAAGTTTGAAGGAGCTGTTGATTCAGTGAAGAACCCAACCTTTGTATATGCTAATGCCACTATTGAGGCTTTGGTAATATTTCTACACACTGTTTATTTTCTAGAGATCGACCCCGTTTATGCTGCTGGGTCACCCGAAACAAGATCGACCTCGTAATGCCTGGTCACCCGAACCAAAACTTGTTTATTGTCTAGAAGGCACCATGTTGTTTGTTGTAGCTGATACTTGTTTCTTGGTTGTTTACAGGACAATGTTGATTTTGTACAGGACAATGTTGATTTGAAGTATCATGTTAGCATCAAAAATTCTCTGCGATACGCGATTCAAGAGATGACGATACAATCAACACTGCTTGTTAGTCGGCATGGTCTGAACATTCAATGGTCTGAACTATGTGTTAGTCGGCTTTGTGTTTAAACTATGTGCCTGCGTGGCTTTTTGAAAGTCGCCTAGAGGGGGGGTGAATAGGGCGAATCTGAAATTTATAAACTTAAGCACAACTACAAGCCGGGTTAGCGTTAGAAATATAAACAAGTCCGAGAGAGAGGGCGCAAAACAAATCATGAGCAAATAAAGAGCGAGACACGATGATTTGTTTTACCGAGGTTCGGTTCTTCCAAACCTACTCCCCGTTGAGGTGGTCACAAAGACCGGGTCTCTTTCAACCCTTTCCCTCTCTCAAACGGTCACTTAGACCGAGTGAGCTTCTCTTCTCAATCAAACGGAACACAAAGTTCCCACAAGGACCACCACACAATTGGTGTCTCTTGCCTTGGTTACAATTGAGTTTGATCACAAGAAGAATGAGAAAGAAAAGAAGCAATCCAAGCGCAAGAGCTCAAATGAACACAACAAACCTCTCTCTCTCTAATCACTAAAGCTTTGTGTGGAGTTGGGAGAGGATTTGATCTCTTTGGTGTGTCTTGTATTGAATGCTATAGCTCTTGTAAGGTGTAGAAGTGTCGGAACTTGGATGCCATTGAATGTGGGGTGGTTGGGGTATTTATAGCCCCAACCACCAAAAATGGCCGTTGGAAGTGTGCTGTCGCATGGCGCACCGGACAGTCCGGTGCGCCAGCCACGTCAGCAGACAGTTGGGGTTCGACCGTTGGAGCTCTGACTTGTGGAGCCTCTGGGCTGTCCGGTGCGCCAGCTGTGCGTGCTCTGACTCTGGCGCGCACTGTAGCGCATTGAATGCGGTTGCAGACGACCGTTGCGCGCGAAGTAGCCGTTGCTCCGCTGGCACACCGGACAGTTCGGTGAATTATAGCGGAGCGCCCTTGGAATTTCCCGAAGGTAGCGAGTTCAACGTCGAGTGCCCTGGTGCACCGGACACTATCCGGTGGCACACCGGACAGTCCAGTGCGCCAGACCAGGGTGCCTTTGGGTTGTCTTTTGCTCTCTTTGTTTGAACCCTTTCTTGGTCTTTTTATTGGCGTGTTGTGAACCTTTGGCACCTGTAGAACTTATAGACTAGAGCAAACTAGTTAGTCCAATTATTTGTGTTGGGTAATTCAACCACCAAAATCAATTAGGAAAAAGGTGTAAGCCTAATTCCCTTTCAATCTCCCCCTTTTTGGTGATTGATGCCAACACAAACCAAAGAAAGTATAGAAGTGCATAATTGAACTAGTTTGCATAATGTAAGTGCAAAGGTTACTTAGAATTGAGCCAATAAATATTTTCTTAGAATATGCATGGATTGTTTCTTTATATTTAACATTTTGGACCACGTTTGCACCACATGTTTTGTTTTTGCAAATTCTTTTGTAAATTCATTTCAAAGTCTTTTTGCAAATAGTCAAAGGTGAATGAATAAGATTTTGAGAAGCATTTTCAAGATTTGAAATTTTCTCCCCCTGTTTCAAATGCTTTTCCTTTGATTAAACAAAACTCCCCTTAAATAATATCCTCCTCTTAGTGTTCAAGAGGGTTTTAATATACCAATTTTGAAAATACTACTTTCTCCCCCTTTTGAACACAATAAGATACCAATGTGAAAATCGTTATTTTAAAATTAGGTGGTGGTGCGGTCCTTTTGCTTTGGGCTAACACTTTCTCCCCCTTTGGCATGAATCGCCAAAAACGGATACTTGAGTGAAAGATAAGCTCTTACAAACTACTTTCTCCCCCTTTGGCGAACAAAATATGAGTGAAGATTATACCAAGGTTGGAGAGTTGCTCGGAGCGACGGCGAAGGATGAGTTATGGAGTGGAGTGGAAGCCTTTGTCTTCGCCGAAGACTCGAATTCCCTTTCAATACACCTATGACTTGGTTTGAAATATACTTGAAACCACATTAGTCATAGCACATGAAAGAGAGATGATCAAAGGTATAATAATGAGCTATGTGTGCAAAACATCAAAAGAAATTCCTAGAATCAAGAATATTTAGCTCATGCCTAAGTTTGTTAAAGGTTTGTTCATCTAGTGGCTTGGTAAAGATATCGGCTAATTGTTCCTTAGTGTTAATATATGCAATCTTGATATCTCCCTTTTGTTGGTGATCCCTTAAGAAATGATACTGAATGGCTATGTGTTTAGTGCGGCTATGCTCAACGGGATTATCCGCTATGCGGATTGCACTCTCATTATCACATAGAAGAGGAACTTTGGTTAATTTGTAACCATAGTCCCTAAGGGTTTGCCTCATCCAAAGTAATTACGCGCAACAATGGCCTGCGGCAATATACTCGGCTTCGGCGGTAGAAAGAGCTACGGAATTTTGCTTCTTTGAAGCCCAAGACACCAGGGACCTTCCCAAGAACTGGCAAGTCCCCGATGTGCTCTTTCTATTGATTTTACACCCTGCCCAATCGGCATCCGGATATCTAATCAAATCAAATGTGGATCCCCTAGGATACCAAAGCCCAAACTTAGGAGTATGAACTAAATATCTCAAGATTCGTTTTACAGCCGTAAGGTGAGCTTCCTTAGGGTTGGCTTGGAATCTTGCACACATGCATACAGAAAGCATAATGTCCGGTCGAGATGCACATAGATAGAGTAAGGAACCTATCATCGACCAGTATACCTTTTGATCGATGGATTTACCTCCTGTGTCGAGGTCGAGATGCCCATTGGTTCCCATGGGTGTCTTGATGGGCTTGGCATCCTTCATCCCAAACTTGTTTAGAATGTCTTGAATATACTTTGTTTGGCTAATGAAGGTGCCCTCTTGGAGTTGCTTCACTTGAAATCCCAAGAAGTACTTCAACTCCCCCGTCATCGACATCTCGAATTTCTGTGTAATGATCCTACTAAATTCCTTACACGTAGATTCGTTAGTAGACCCAAATATAATATCATCAACATAAATTTGGCATACAAACAAATCATTGTCAAGAGTTTTAGTAAATAAAGTAGGATCGGCCTTTCCGACTTTGAAGCCATTAGTGATAAGAAAATCTCTTAGACATTCATACCATGCTCTTGGGGCTTGCTTGAGCCCATAAAGCGCCTTAGAGAGTTTATATACATAGTTAGGGTACTCACTATCTTCAAAGCCGGGAGGTTGCTCAACATAGACCTCTTCCTTGATTGGTCCGTTGAGGAAGGCACTTTTCACGTCCATTTGATAAAGCTTAAAGCCATGGTAAGTAGCATAGGCAAGTAATATACGAATTGATTCTAGCCTGGCTACGGGTGCATAGGTTTCACCGAAATCCAAACCTTCGACTTGTGAATATCCCTTGGCCACAAGTCAGGCTTTGTTCCTTGTCACCACACCATGCTCATCTTGCTTGTTGCGGAAGACCCACTTGGTTCCTACAACATTTTGATTAGGACGTGGAACTAAATGTCATACCTCATTCCTAGTGAAGTTGTTGAGCTCCCCTTGCATCGCCACCACCCAATCTGAATCTTGTAGTGCTTCCTCTATCCTGTGTGGCTCAATAGAGGAAACAAAAGAGTAATGTTCACAAAAATGAGCAACCCGAGATCTAGTAGTTACCTCCTTTTGAATGTCGCCGAGGATGGTGTTCACGGGGTGATCTCGTTGGATTGCTTGGTGGACTCTTGGGTGTGGCGGCCTTGGAACTTGTTCATCTTCCTCATCTTGATCATGGGCATCTCCCCCTTGATCATTGCTTTCCTCTTGAGGTGGCTCAACTTCTTGATTTTCTCCTTCATCATTTTGAGCCTTATCCTCATCTTGAGTTGGTGGAGATGCTTGCGTGGAGGAAGATGGTTGATCTTGTGTATTTGGTGGCTCTTCGGATTCCTTAGGACACACATCCCCAATGGACATGTTCTTTAGCGCGATGCACGGAGCCTCTTCATCACCTATCTCATCAAGATCAACTTGCTCTACTTGAGAGCCGTTAGTCTCATCAAACACAATGTCACAAGAAACTTCAACTTGTCCGGAGGACTTGTTAAAGACTCTATATGCCCTTGTGTTTGAATCATATCCTAGTAAGAAGCCTTCTACAGTCTTAGGAGCAAATTTGGATTTTCTACCTCTTTTAACAAGAATAAAGCATTTGCTACCAAAGACTCTAAAATATGAAACATTGGGCTTTTTACCGGTTAGGAGTTCGTATGATGTCTTCTTGAGGATTCGGTGTAGATACAACCGGTTGATGGCGTAGCATGCAGTGTTGACCGCCTCGGCCCAAAACCGATCCGAAGTCTTGTACTCATCAAGCATGGTTCTTGCCATGTCCAATAGAGTTCTATTCTTCCTCTCCACTACACCATTTTGTTGTGGGTGTAGGGAGAAGAGAACTCATGCTTGATGCCCTCCTCCTCAAGGAAGCCTTCGATTTGAGAGTTCTTGAACTCCGTTCCGTTGTCGCTTCTAATCTTTTTTATCCTTAAGCCGAACTCATTTTGAGCCCGTCTCAAGAATCCCTTTAAGGTCTCTTGGGTATGAGATTTTTCCTGCAAAAAGAACACCCAAGTGAAGCGAGAATAATCATCCACAATAACTAGACAGTACTTACTCCCGCCGATGCTTATGTAAGCAATTAGGCCGAATAGGTCCATGTGTAGGAGCTCGAGTGGCCTGTCAGTCGTCATAATGTTCTTGTGTGGATGATGAGCACCAACTTGCTTCCCTGCTTGACATGCGCTACAAATCCTGTCTTTCTCAAAATGAACATCTGTTAGTCCCAAAATGTGTTCTCCCTTTAGAAGCTTATGAAGATTCTTCATTCCAACATGTGCTAGTCGGCGATGCCAGAGCCAGCCCATGTTAGTCTTAGCAATTAAGCAAGTGTCGAGTTCAGCTCTTTCAAAATCTACTAAGTATAGCTGACCCTCTAACACTCCCTTAAATGCTACTGAATCATCACTTCTTCTAAAGACAGTAACACCTATATCTGTAAAAAGACAGTTGCAGCCCATTTTACATAATTGTGAAACTGAAAGCAAGTTGTAATCTAAAGAATCTACAAGAAAAACATTGGAAATGGAATGGTCAGGAGATATAGCAATTTTACCCAATCCTTTGACCAAACCTTGGTTTTCATCCCCGAATGTGATCGCTCTTTGGGGATCTTGGTTTTTCTCATAGGAGGAGAACATCTTCTTCTCCCCTGTCATGTGGTTTGTGCACCCGCTATCGATGATCCAACTTGAGCCTCGGATGCATAAACCTACAAAACAGATTTAGTTCTTGATTTTAGGTACCCAAATGGTTTTGGGTCCTTTGACATTAGACACAAGAACTTTGGGCACCCAAACACAAGTTTTTGACCCCTTGTGCTTGCCCCCAACATACTTGGCAACTACCTTGCCGGATTTGTTAGTTAAAACATAAGGTGCATCAAAAGTTTTAAATGAAAATTTAGAATCATTTGATGCAATAGGAGTTTTCTTCTTAGGCAATTTAGCACGGGTTGATTGCCTAGAGCTAGATGTCTCACCCTTATACATAAAAGCATGATTAGGGCCAGAGTGAGACTTCCTAGAATGAATTCTCCTAATTTTGCTCTCGGGATAACCGACAGGGTATAAAATGTAACCCTCGTTATCCTGAAGCATGAGAGCCTTGCCCTTTACAAAGTTATCCAATATTTTAGGAGGGGCATTAAGTTTGACATTGTCCCCCTTTTGGAAGCCAATGCCATCCTTGATGCCAGGGCGTCTCCCACTATAGAGCATGCTTCTAGCAAATTTAAATTTCTCATTTTCTAAGTCATGCTCGGCAATTTTAGCATCTAATTTTGCTATATGATCATTTTGTTGTTTAATTAAAGCCATATGATCATGAATAGCTCAATGTTAATATCTCTACATCTAGTACAAATAGTAACATGCTCAATGGTAGATGTAGAGGGTTTGCAAGAATTAAGTTCAACAATCTTAGCACGCAAAATATTATTGTTATCTCTAAGATCAGAAATGGAAGCATTGCAAACATCTAATTCTTTAGCCTTAGCAATTAATTTTTCGTTTTCAATCTTAAGGCTAGCAAGAGAAACATTTAATTCTTCAATCTTAGCAAGTAAATTAACATTATTATCTCTAAGATTGGGAATTGAAGCATCACAGACATTTGAATCAACCTTAGCAATTAAACTAGCATCCTCATTTCTAAGGTTGACAATCGTATCATGGCAAGTGCTTAGCTCACTAGATAGTTTTTCACATTTTTCTACTTCTAGAGCGTAAGCATTTTTAACCTTAACATGCTTCTTATTTTCCTTAATTAGGAAGTCCTCTTGGGTGTCCAAGAGTTCATCCTTCTCATGGATAGCACTAATTAATTCATTTAATTTTTCTTTTTGTTGCATGCTAAGGTTGGCAAAAAGGGTGCGCAAGTTATCCTCCTCCTCACTAGCATTATCCTCATCATTGGAGGTTTCATATTTAGTGGAGGATCTTGATTTTACCTTCTTCCTTTTACCATCCTTTGCCATGATGCACTTGTGGCCGACGTTGGGGAAGAGGAGGCCCTTGGTGACGGCGATGTTGGCGGCGTCCTCGTCGGAGGAGGAGTCGGAGGAGCTCTCATTGGAGTCCCATTCGCGGCACACATGGGCATCGCCGCCCCTCTTCTTGTGATACCTCTTTTTTTCTCTCCTCTTGCCCTTCTTGTCGTCGCCCGTGTCACTGTCACTAGATAGTGGACATTTTGCAATAAAATGACCGGGCTTACCACACTTGTAGCAAACTTTCTTGGAGCGGGGCTTGTAATATTTCCCCCTCCTTTGCTTGAGGATTTGGCGGAAGCTCTTGATGATGAGTGTCATTTCCTCATTGTCGAGCTTAGAGGCGTCGATGGGTTGTCTACTTGATGTAGACTCCTCCTTCTTTTCTTCCGTCGCCTTGAATGCGACCGGTTGTGCTTCGGGCGTGGAGGGGCCATCTAGCTCGATGATTTTCTTTGAGCCTTTGATCATCAACTCAAAGCTCACAAAATTACCTATCACTTCCTCGGGAGACATTAGTGTGTATCTAGGATTACCACGAATTAATTGAACTTGCATGGGATTAAGAAAAACGAGGGATCTTAGAATAACCTTGACCATTTCATGGTCATCCCATTTTGTGCTCCCGAGGTTACGCACTTGGTTCACCAAGGTCTTCAAACGGTTGTACATGGCTTGAGGGTCCTCGCCTTGGTTGAGTCGGAACCGACCAAGCTCCCCCTCGATCGTCTCCCGCTTGGTGATTTTGGTCACCTCATCTCCTTCGTGTGTGGTCTTGAGTACATCCCAAATCTCCTTTGCGCTCTTTAACCCTTGTACCTTGTTATACTCCTCTCGACTTAGAGAGGCGAGGAGTATAGTGGTGGCTTGGGAGTTAAAGTGCCGGATTTGGGCGACCTCGTCCGAATCATAGTCTTCATCCCCAGGTGATGGTACCTGTACTCCAATCTCAACAACATCCCAAATGCTAGTGTGGAGTGAGGTTAGATGATGCCTCATTTTATCACTCCACATATTATAATCTTCACCATCAAACATGGGTGGTTTGCCTAATGGGACGGAAAGTAATAGAGTACGTTTGGAAATACGAGGATAGCGTAGGGGAATCTTACTAAACTTCTTGCGCTCATGGCGCTTATAAGTTACGGACGGCGTGTCGGAGTCGGAGGTGGATGGCGACGAAGAGTCGGTCTCGTAGTAGACCACCTTCCTCATCTTCTTCTTCTTGTCACCGCTCCGACCCAACTTGTTGCGTGAAGGGGATCCCTTCACCTTGTTGGCGGACTCCCCGGATGGAGCCTTCCCATGGCTTGTAGCGGGCTTCTCGCCGGTCATCATCTCCTTCTTGGCGTGATCTCCCGACATCTCTTCGAGCGGTTAAGCTCTAATGAAGCACCGGGCTCTGATACCAATTGAAAGTCGCCTAGAGGGGGGGGGTGAATAGGGCGAATCTGAAATTTATAAACTTAAGCACAACTACAAGTCGGGTTAGCGTTAGAAATATAAACGAGTCCGAGAGAGAGGGCGCAAAACAAATCGTGAGCAAATAAAGAGCGAGACACGATGATTTGTTTTACCGAGGTTCGGTTCTTGCAAACCTACTCCCCGTTGAGATGGTCACAAAGACCGGGTCTCTTTCAACCCTTTCCCTCTCTCAAACGGTCACTTAGACCGAGTGAGCTTCTCTTCTCAATCAAACGGAACACAAAGTTCCCGCAAGGACCACCACATAATTGGTGTCTCTTGCCTTGGTTACAATTGAGTTTGATCACAAGAAGAATGAGAAAGAAAAGAAGCAATCCAAGCGCAAGAGCTCAAATGAACACAACAAATCTCTCTCTCTAATCACTAAAGCTTTGTGTGGAGTTGGGAGAGGATTTGATCTCTTTGGTGTGTCTTGTATTGAATGTTATAGCTCTTGTAAGGTGTAGAAGTGTAGGAACTTGGATGCCATTGAATGTGGGGTGGTTGGGGTATTTATAGCCCCAACCACCAAAAATGGTCGTTGGAAGTGTGCTGTCGCATGGCGCACCGGACAGTCCGGTGCGCCACCGGACACTGTCCGGTGCGCCAGCCACGTCAGCAGACCGTTGGGGTTCGACCGTTGGAGCTCTGACTTGTAGGGCCTCTGGGCTGTCCGGTGGAGCACCGGACAGGTCCTGTAGACTGTCCGGTGCGCCAGCTGCGCGTGCTCTGACTCTGGCGCGCACTGTAGCGCATTGAATGCGGTTGCAGACGACCGTTGCGCGCGAAGTAGCTGTTGCTCCGCTGGCACACCGGACAGTCCGGTGTGCACCGGACAGTCCGGTGTGCACCGGACACTGTCCGATGACTCACCGGACAGTCCGGTGAATTATAGCGGGGCGCCCTTAGAATTTCCCGAAGGTAGCGAGTTCAACGTCGAGCGCACTGGTGCACCGGACACTGTCCGGTGCGCCAGATCAGGGTGCCTTTGGGTTGTCTTTTGCTCTCTTTGTTTGAACCCTTTCTTGGTCTTTTTATTGGCTTGTTGTGAACCTTTGACACCTGTAGTACTTATAGACTAGAGCAAACTAGTTAGTCCAATTATTTGTGTTGGGCAATTCAACCACCAAAATCAATTAGAAAAAAGGTGTAAGCCTAATTCCCTTTCACTTTTGACATAGTTGCCCATTAGATGTCTGAAGCACTCTCGCTTCTCAACATTAGGGAAACACTCTGCAACTGCATGCATTAAATCTTTCTGAGCGTCCGAACATATAGCGAGTACTGAAAGATCTCCAACGGCCTTCTTCAACTGTGTCATGAACTAGGTCCAGCTCTCAACAGTCTCAGACTGGAAAAAGCCAAAAGCTAAAGGAAACATCCAATTATGCCCATCAACACCTGTTGCTGAAGCTAGCTGCCCATTCCATCTACCGTTAAGTGCAGTCGAGTCGACACTTAGGTAAGGTCTACAACCGTCCTGAAAACCTGAGATGCATGGTCCAAGGGCACAAAAACGGTTGAAATAGTACTTACCATCCTCTAAAACAACATCAATCTCGATAATACTGTCGGGCGCCTTAGCAAGTACTGCCTCCCTCCAAGAAAACAGTAGCTTGAAACTCTCCTCCCAACTACCAAACAACTCTTCAATGCCTTCTCCTTCCCCTTCCAAACAGTGTCGTAACCAATGGTGACATTATGAAATCCTTGTAGTGTTTCTTGCAACTCCTTAGCGCCCATGTGAGGTTTCTTCATAAGTAGTTGAATAGCTTGAAATGCTACCCATCCACTACTTGATGTTGTCGTCTTCCTCCTGCCACTAGATGTGCAAGTATGCACATCATGCAAGACAGCAACATGCAAATTGTTGGTTCACGATTTATTAAACAACAAATAATTGAAAAATGATTGCTAGCAAAAAAGGAAAATTACATACCACGATGGTCGGTAATTCTTTCTTTTCCTCCCATGCATAGATCCTCCAAGGGCAATCACCACCTTTGGAATAGCCAACATATCGAGTAGTCGAAGTAACATCGATTCCAAGCTCAAACTCATGCTTTATGGTATACTGTCTCATAGCAATTTTAAATTCCTTCATGTTCGGAGACAAACTGTCTGGCTGCATTGAGGGATTTATTTTATCATACTTAACTCTCTTCTCGTCCGGTAGGTAGTCTTCACATGGTTGGTCTATATTGTGGTCTCCTGAATCAATATGGTTTGATTCATCCAAATTAGTTGTACCACCTCGTAAGGCTTCATCTCTTCTATTTTCCTATGCCTCGTCCTCTTCAATAAGTCCAAGTTGAGAATACATCTGCATCTCACTAGGAACATCATGTCTCCCTTCCTCATCTCACAAACCACCGAGAACCATAGAATCTCAATCAAACAAAGATTCGTCTTCTACATTCGCAGTGGAAGACAAGCCTATGCCTGCCAGTGGTACATGCATGAATGTTCAGATTCTATTATACTTGCTAGGACAAATCTAGGGGGACGTCTCGTGGACCTCGGCGTTGGTGTCCGGAGCTGATGCATCCATGGAGGAGACTGCTTCGACGATGTATATTCTGCTGGTGAATGGAGAAGGTGGAGGGGTACAAGGGCGTGGCGGCGTGGAGAAGGCAGAGATGTACAAGGGCGTGGCGGCGTGGAGAAGGCAGGCCCTCGGTCTTCACCTTGAGGCTGGCGCTCAGGGTCTGCAGCTTGAGGCTGGCAGGCCCTCGCTTCTCCCGTCAGAGCAACGGACAGAAGCCGACGGGAGGGAAATGGAGAATGAAGAAAGAGATCTAGAAGAAGAGAGGAGAGACCTCACCGGAAACCTCAGTAGCGGCGGCGACACCGGCTCTGACGGGAGAAGAGAACGACACGAGGACAGACGCCGACGGAGGATGCTTAATAGTTCTCCTCAACAACTAATAACAATTATGAGTCTATTTCAGCGGCTTTGCGTTCTCTGTATTTACATATCATCGAAACCCTAGCAATCGCCTCCGCCGTTTCAATGAAGCCAAATGTGTCTGTTTTATAATGCCAAAAGTCTCAAAGGAAGCTGGCCAAGCATATCTCCGGAGTGATTTGGCGAAAGGCACCCAATACTTCGGATTAATTCCCCGTTCGCCATAGCATGATTTCTAGATCCCATTTCCTCACAAAAAATGTAAAATTTGGAGTGGAAGCATGCTTTCATGATTTCGTTCAACTGGTTCAACCCGCCAACGGGGAATTAATCGTCCCCATTAAAACAAGCCCCGCTTCAAATCAATCGATAGCAATTAAACCAATAAACATGCACAATCAAGCTCTGAAACATGCTGCCTGACAATAGCGATGTATTACCAAAATCAAGGATCACCAAAAACCCTCGTCAACAGCAGGTTACATAACAGAAAAATCACGTACGGCTAGGCCTGACAAGAACTGAACCACCACGGATTTGTAATAAAAGCTCTCCCCCTCGCATCAACAAGGGCCATGGAACATCTATTCGATCAGGTCATCATCGTCATCAGGGAGGGGTTGCGCAGCGGCAGCTGCAAGCTCAGCTTCATGCCTAAGATCAATGGGGAAAATATGCGGTTAGCAAAATGGTACGTGGTGCTAATTGTGAGAATTCAAGCAAATTCGCAATGGAATTCAAGTCTAGTGAAATTCAAGTCATTTTTTTGATTTTGCCAGATATCAAAGCAAGAGATGAAAGCACTTACTGCTGCTGCATGGCCATATCAATCTGCACTTCCGGTGGCTTCAGAGCAACGGCTTCGACAAAGTGAAGGTTCTGATCCCTAAACATATAAACACCAGTAGCAAGTTAGCACAGCAAAAGGTTGCTGTGTCGTATAAACAACAGTACCGAGTTAGCGCAGCAAAACGTCTAATTACCCTGCCAGCTTCCTTGCGAGGTAAAGGAAGGGCTTCTCAAAGTTGTAATTGCTCTTGGCAGAAATCTCATAGTACTGCAAGTTCTTCTTCCTGTGGAATGTAACTTGCTTGGCTTTGACCTGCCTGTTCTTTACATCAACCTTGTTTCCGCAGAGAACGATGGGGATGTTCTCACACACCCTGCAATCAAAAGATTGGATGTTTAGCAAATATGTGACATGAACATAGCTAACCTTTTACCCAAATTGTACCAATACACTAACCTGCACAGGTCCCTGTGCCATGTTGGAACATTCTTGTATGTCAGCCTCGAAGTGACATCAAACATAATGATGGCACACTGACCATGAATGCTGCAAGATGGTTGAAATTTCAAGAAAGTTAGACAAGGCCAAATGAATGGAGAAGTCGAAGACTTGACACTAGAAGAAAGAAAATTGGCTAAAAGCTCACTCTAGAAGATTAGACAACCATCCATAAATTAAAATTCAAAAGCTTGATATAGTTATAGGAGCTTGGTGCATTACACACCAAACGGAGTGCTGATGGGATACTAGCTTAACCATTATGCGGACATAATTTTCAATCCCCTCCAATCCCCTAATAGAACTTACACAGTACAGTTCATCAATAAAGAAAGTACCAATATACCCAATGACAACCACTAAAAGATGTATTGTAGCCTGGAGCAATACAAAAACTTTAGTAATGCATAGACACAGAGCTTCACATGAATAAAAAAACAAACAAATTGAATGAAATATGAATTTCTCACTTACTAGTAGCCATCCCTGAGGCCACCGAACTTTTCTTGCCCAGCAGTGTCCCAGCAATAGAAGCGAATTTTGCCACAGTTAGTGCTAAAATCCAGAGGGTGAACTTCAACACCAATGGTGGCTGCAATGGAGGATAGAAGTTCAATTTATTATAAGTTCAGTGTTCCCCAAGCCAGATGAGACACAATACCAATCATACGAGACTTACGCTCATATTTCTTCTCAAACTCGCCAGTAAGATGCCTCTTCACAAATGTGGTTTTGCCTACAGAAAGCACAAGGTATAAGATACTTATTTGCACCTAGGTTTCTCAACCACGTGGGTGTTCCACTGCTCAAGCTCCTGAATGACCGTTAGATCTACACAACACCCGTCTTGGAAAGGAGCATGCCTTTATTTTATGTTGAAATTGAAAAGATCTACTCCATTATCTTATTATCCCAAATTGCTTGGAATTAAAAATCATGCACAAACTGAAACACTTATTTCTGATTGGATATAAACATTTTATTCTTGAGTCACTCCTCAACCTTTCAACAGAAACTAAACAGTGATTAACCATATCCTCACCAAACAGCTCGCGGTACTGTTGAGTAGATCCTTGTTGGAAGATGTTATTGGCCTTCGCGGCTGGTCAGAGCGAGAACACAAAATTTGCCGGTAACGAAACTGATTCCAGGGCAGGAAACCAATCGATTCCCCATGTAGTATCCAAACCCCAGTAGAGGATTGAAACCCTATAGGAATAACCCCTTGGGGAAAAAGGATTGGGTTTTGACAAATCCCGTGCAATTCCTATGTAATGGCCTGTTACATAGGAATTTTGGAGGAATTTACTGAAGAGATTGAACCTCATGGAAAGTTTCCTTCGTGTCAGCCTCTCATCGAATTGGCGTATTTTTCCTGTGCTCCAAATGATTTTCTCAATCCATAGGATTCAAGATGTTAGAGCATTCTGTTCCTGTGTTTTCCAATTTCTGCGTCCCAAACAGGCCTAAAAATCCCAAATCAGTTCACGAATAGCTAAATGGTTCCCCGTGTAGAGTCCAACCCCACACAAGCTAAACCCCCTACCAATCCCATATCCATATGCCTACCCATCGGACAAAATCTGTACTGCCTCAACAACGAATCAGTACCCGGTCCGCCGGATCTCTAGGGAACAACGGCAACAAACGCGGCACTCGCATCTCCCAACATCCACATACGAATTAAAAAAAAGCATACGAGGCATAAAGGAAGGACAGAGGAAATCACCAGTTCCACCGTCGCCAACGATGACGAGCTTGAAGCTGGGGTAATCCACAACCTGCTGATTCGGCAGCGCCTGCGAGAGAAAACCAACCCAAAACCATGGGCCAATCAGACGATCCGGCGAAGGCAAACGGCACGATCTACGTCAGAAACACCGAGCAGTGGAAGTGGAACTGGAAGGGTCGCTCTATCGCGGCCGTTCGTGCTCACCATTTCTGCGGCGGGGCGCGGCGAACAGAGACCGCTGCGGCGGCCAAGAGTTTGAAATGTATAACTAGAGAGAAGAGAAGTAGAGGGCGTCTGGCGTCTGGACTCTGGACTCTGCAACTGGTGGAGCAGTCCGCTGAGGTGGGTTGAGGCGGATGCTTTTATACGAGGAGAAGTGACGTTTCTCTTTTGCTTTCTGTTGAGGGGTGAGCGGTGCTAGTGCGGCCCGTGTGTATTAGCTTTGGATGGACGCAGGAACCGGGTGCCGTTGGATTCCCCGAGGTGAGGAGCGGATCGTGGGGATGACCTAGCTTTCCGCCCACGCGAGATAACTGGGCCCGTTGGGCCCTTCTTTCGGCCTGCGTGCGAACGGTCCTCTACGCCAACGGACACCTGGGCGGCTGCCTCTGTCTCGTGTTTTTTAAGACGTTCCTTACTGTGTGAGGGGCCGGACTGTATTTATCGTCAACACACTTTTTCCTCTTCTCTGTCTAGAGGATAGGGCTGATAATATACTCTAAATTTTACACTGTAAGATTTAATCGAATTAGAATTAGATTCTATTTATATTCATTTTTGAACTACAAATTATTTAGAGCTCTACTATTTTGTAAAGAAGCATTTGGATCACGATCTATTATCATCCCCTAATCGTAATTCAAATGCTTCTTCACAAAATAGTAGGCCTAAATAAATCTTAGTTAAATATTAGAAATAGGGTACAATCCTAATCTGATCCGATTCTTAAATCTTATAGTGTAAAATTTAGAGCTTATTGTCACCCCTATATCTATCTCATCTCTTCTCTGTCTTTATCTCTAACTCTATTGTATTAAAGCACCAGTTTCAACGGTTGTCGTGCTTCATTTTTTTAAAAAAAGTCTCTTACATCTTTTGGATTAAACCCGATGTCCCTCCCTCCTTCGACCCAACTTCTGGAAAATCTCTATCTCTACTTTATAAAGCACCAGTTTCAACAGTCATCATGCGTTATATTTGCAAAAAAAGGTCTCTTACATCTTTTGGAAGAACCCGCGTTCTGTCGTCCACACATCTGCATTGTTTGGTCTATCGCCCCATGTCATCTAACCGTGCATGCGCTCTCCCCCGATACCACGCTCGCCCCTACCCACGTGGAGTGTAACCACCCTAGCTAGTCGTCGGTTCTGCGACCGCCACTCCTTTAACAGAAAACATTTATCTTTACTATTATATAATACAAGAGTTTCATCGGTTTTTTCGTGCGTCAATGCGTCCCGCGCGAGTATGTCAGGCCTCCACGCACGTGTTTGTGTCTACATCAAAATTCAAGGCATGCAACAAAAATATTAAGTGAGAGTAGGCATCGAACCAACGCCCTCTACCACAACAACACTTGTATAATTGCATTAAAATTAAGAGAGATCGATATCGTTAAAATATGAACTAATAATTAGAAATTTTAAAATATAATCACACATGATATATAGAAAACCACCGTAGCTATGTACCGGCAATATGAATAAATTTTTAGACTCATCTACAACTTTTCATATGGATGTGGAGTTTAAATGGTAAAAATAAGAAAAATTATGCATAATTGTTGGCTCTAAACCCACGTTCACATCCACATAGCCACTAGAACATATGTTTTTATGTTTTATACTTTATATTCAAATATACTATATAGATTTTTATAGAAAAATAACGAAATAATAAAATAGGGCCAAGTCATGTCGTGTTTAGGCCGACCAAAACCTTGTCGAGCCACAGGCCACTCGTTAGGTCTGGTTTATTTAGACATGTATATTTATACACTAGTGTTGCGTCCGCGAAGTTAGATAACATTAATTCCATTTAAGTACCGTCTATCTTTAATATATAGATATCGAGCACTTATCTACTTTTATTTAAAGCACGATTTTCATGTGTCGTTCGCCGCATGCGTAACATCTGTTTCCCCACGTCTGTCAACACTTTTGTAAAAAAACAAAAAAAAAACTTTATACCTCATTCTAAGCTGCCTCCATCCTTTCGACAGCTTTGGTTCGCCTATGTAATACCCACTTTTTGGGGTTTAATATATATATATATATATATATATATATATATATATATATATATATATATATATATATATATATATATATATATAATTGTATAAAGTCTTGAAAACATAAAAGACCATGGGATTATTTTTTTCTTTTTCCTTCTTTTTACATATCCAAATAAGGAGATCAAGATAGGCCATTAATGATTATTTAATAAAAGGAAGGATGCATTCCATGCTGAATTATTTATTGTTGCACTTGGCTTTGTGAAATTGGGAATTGAAAGGAATTCAAATATAGATGAAGCCATAGAAATAAAACAAAGAAAAAAAAAAGAAAACACCAATTGAACCAAATCCTTGAAATTGGTCCACTCCACCTCGCTCGGTCCGCACTCCCAATCTCTCACTACCGGCCCATTTCCCCTTCAACACCGCGCGACCCATATTCCTTGGCGCACTCGCACTCCCTGGCGAGTGGACCCACTGGCGTCAGCTCCTTCTCCTCGTAATAACAGAACCCCGCGAACAATTGTGTCGTGGCTGCCATGGATGTTCACCCGGAGATCTCGTGGGTGGTTGCTTGCTCGGACTCTAGGGTATTTAAGGCTCCTATTATTCCCCCTCTCTTCCTCCCCTAGTTAAAGCTATCACCAAATCGTGCGCCTTTGCGCACTGTTGGCCGAATCAAGCGGTGACCGGAGCACCAGCACTGGCGCTCCGCTGTGCACCGTCGCATTTGCGTGGACAACCTTATCGACCCCTTCATCTCCGGTAAGGAAACACAACCGAATCGCCCTACCCTCTGCTGCGCATAGAGCCATTTAGGTTGTAGGATAAAGCCCTGGTGGGGAGGTTGATGTTCCCCGGTGGTGGCGCCGCCGTAGGTAGATTCCGGTCGTCGTAGGGCGCGGTCGGGCGTGGGGGTGTCCCTATCCGTTGATCGGTAAACGGGCTGCTAGGATTTAGTTGCCCGCACATCGGATGCTGGTCGTTGATCTCCGCGTGGACAGAAAGGATTAGACGAAGCATACCCCTTCGACTATTCCGAATCTGAGCCGTTGAACGTAATTTGGTCGGTCCTGATGCGATCTTGCATAGTTGAAAACTGGGTCGTAGATTATTGATCCAGCGGTCCTTGTTGTGTACCTGTTCGGGGCCGACAGGATTTAATTTGGGTCGTTCCTGTCAATCGGATGGCCGTGATCGAACCATACCCCTTCGGCCGAAGTGATTATGCAAATGCGCCCTTGGGTTTATTAGAATTAAAGCTGTCGTTCACCTCAGTTCAAACTATATTGCATATTGATCCTTCTTCTTTCGGTTGGGCCCCTGGGCTATTAGAAATTTAACGCGCAGTCCAAACAGATTACTAGAAACGGTTATATAAATGTAGAAAATTATTTTAAACATAAAAATAATCCTAAAAATGTTAGAAAAATCATATCTTACACGTTTTAACTCTGTTTTGGTCCGTTCGAGTTGCGTTAGCTTCGTATAAATATTTACTACGCAGTAACAACATTAATTATACCATATTGCATACTTTTATAGTTAGATATTTATTTAACATATGTCTACTAGATTAACTCTTCAAATCAGAGCTAACATGTCCATAATTATAATTTGGTTAAAATATGATCTCTAGTCAAGTTATAATTAAGATTAAAGTTGAATTAATTATTTCTTTGGATTATCTTTATCTCATGGTTTATAAAATCATCACAAAACCTGGTTTTAGTTACTTAATCATGTAGGTCTTCCGAAAACCATATCTTACTAACCGCAACTCCGAATTTAGTGATTCTCGAGCCTACGATCTCATAGCAACGCATAGATTATTATTATGCAGTTTGTGCTTATGTTTGGTGTGATGTTAATTTTGCCTATACCATGTTTGTTTGTATTGCTACGCATAGCAGTGAGGTCATGAGAATCTGAAGATCATCCTGGTATCTGGAATCTTGAGTCTCTAGCAAGTTGTGCCCTTGATCAATCCTTTTTACCTAATAATGTTCATATTTAATCACTGTGACATGCTCAGGTTAATTTTGAAAGTCGCCTAGAGGGGGGTGAATAGAGTGAATCTAAAATTTATAAACTTAGGCACACACTACAAGCCGGGGTTAGCGTTAAAAATAAAAGCGAGTCCGAAAGAGAGGGCGAAAACAAATCACAAGCAAATAAAGCGGATGACATGGTGAATTATTTTACCGAGGTTCGGTTTTTGCAAACCTACTCCCTGTTGAGGTGGTCACAAAGACCGGATCTCTTTCAACCCTTTCCCTCTCTCAAACGGTCACTTAGACCGAGTGAGCTTCTCTTCTCAATCAAACGGGACACTAAGTCCCCACAAGGACCACCACACAATTAGTGTCTCTTGCTTTGGTTACAATTGAGTGGGAATCAAGAAAGAATGAAGAAGAAAAGCAATCCAAGCGCAAGAGCTCAAAAGAACACAATTGTCTCTCTCACTAGTCACTATTTGATTGGAATGATTTTTGGACTTGGGAGAGGATTTGATCTCTTTGTTTGTGTCTTGTATTGAATGCTATAGCTCTTGTATGAGGTGTGAAGGCTGAAAACTTGGATGCAATGAATGGTGGGTGGTTGGGGGTATTTATAGCCCCAACCACCAAATGAGCCGTTGGTGGAGGCTGCTGTCGCATGGCGCACTAGACAGTCCGGTGCGCCAGCCACGTCACCCGACCGTTGGATTCTGACTGTTGGAGCTTCTTACATCTGGGCCACCGGACAGTCCGGTGGTGCACTGGACAGTCACTGTTCACTGTCCGGTGCGCCTTCTGGCACCTGTCCTGACTTCTGCACGCGCAGCCGCGCACTGTAGCGCATTTAATGTTCTCTGTAGACGACCGTTGGTGCGAAGTAGCCATTGCTCCGCTGGCACACCGGACAGTCCAGTGAATTATAGCGGAGCGGCTCCCAGAATTCCCGAAGGTGAGCAGTTTGGAGTTGAGCTCCCTAGTGCACCGGACACTCTCCGGTGGCACACCGGACAGTCCGGTGCGCCAGACCAGGGCACACTTTGGTTGTCTTATGCTCTTTTTATTTGAACCCTTTTTTTGGTCTTTTTATTGGTTTGTTGTGAACCTTTGGCACCTGTAAAACATATAATCTAGAGCAAACTAGTTAGTCCAATTATTTGTGTTGGGCAATTCAACCACCAAAATCAATTGGGAAAAGGTGTAAGCCTATTTCCCTTTCAATCTCCCCCTTTTTGGTGATTGATGCCAACACAAACCAAAGCAAATATAAAAGTGCAGAATTGAACTAGTTTACATAATGTAAGTGCAAAGGTTGCTTGGAATGAAACCAATAATTATTTCTACTAGATATGCATGGATGGCTTTCTTATTTAAAATTTTGAACCACACTTACACCACTTGTTTTGTTTTTGCAAATTATTTTGTAAATTCTTTTCAAAGTCTTTTTGCAAATAGTCAAAGGTAGATGAATAAGATTTTGAGAAGCATTTTCAAGATTTGAAATTTTCTCCCCCTGTTTCAAATGCTTTTCCTTTAACTAAACAAAACTCCCCCTTAATGAAATCCTCCTCTTAGTGTTCAATAGGGTTTTAGATATTAATCTTGAAGAGGGTATACCAATTTGAAATTATATCACAAATAAGATACCAATTTGAAAAACACTTCTTTAAATACAAGTTGAAAGACTAAATTTTTGAAATTGGTGGTGGTGGTGGTGCGGTCCTTTTGCTTTGGGCTAATACTTTCTCCCCCTTTGGCATGAATCGCCAAAAATAGATACTTATGAGTGAAATATAAGCCATTATTACTTTCTCTCCCTATGGTAAATAGCATATGAGTGAAGATTATACCAAAATGGAGAGCGGTGTGGAGCGACGGCGAAGGATGAATAATTCGATGGAGTGGAGTGGAAGCCTTTGTCTGCACCGAAGACTCCAATTCCCTTTCAATCTATGACTTAGCATGAAATGCACTTAAAACCACATTAGTCATAGCACATGAAAGAGAGTAACACCTATATCCATAAAAAGACAGTTGTAGCCCATTTTACATAATTGAGAAACAGAAAGCAAATTGTAATCTAAAGAATCTACAAGAAAAACATTGGAAATAGAATGGTCAGGTGATATAGCAATTTTACCCAATCCTTTGACCAAACCTTGATTTCCATCTCTGAATGTGATAGCTCTTTGTGGATCTTGTTTTTTCTCGTAGGAGGAGAACATCTTTTTCTCCCCTGTCATGTGGTTTGTGCACCCGCTATCGATGATCCAACTTGAGCCCCCGGATGCATAAACCTACAAAACAATTTTAGGCCTTGTTCTTAGGTACCCAAACGGTCTTGGGTTCTTTGACATTAGAAACAAGCACCTTGGGTACCCAAACACAAGTCTTTGACCCCTCGTGTTTGCCCCCAACATATTTGGCAACTACTTTGCCTGATTTGTTAGTTAAAACATATGATGCATCAAATGTCTTAAATGAAATGTTAGGTTCATTTGATGCAATAGGAGTTCTCTTCTTAGGCAATTTTGCATGGGTTGATTGCCTAGAGCTAGATGCCTCACTTTTATAAATAAAAGCATGATGAGAGCCAGAGTGAGACTTCCTAGAATGAATTCTCCTAATTTTGTGTTCGGGATAACCGGTAGGGTACAAAATGTAACCCTCGTTATCCTAAGGCATGTGAGCCTTGACCTTAACAAAATTAGATAATCTTTTAGGAGGGGCATTGAGTTTGGCATTGCCTCCCTGTTGGAAGCCAATGCCATCCTTAATGCCAGGACGTCTCCCACTATAGAGCATACTACGAGCAAATTTAAATTTTTCATTTTCTAACTCATGCTCGACAATTTTAGCATCTAATTTTGCTATATGGTCATTTTGTTGTTTAATCATAGCAATGTGATCATGAATAGCATCAATGTTAACATCTCTACATCTAGTGCAAATAGTAACATGCTCAACGGTAGATGTAGAGGGTTTACAAGAATTTAGTTCAACAATCTTAGCATGTAAAATCTCATTCTCATCTCTAAGATTGGAAATAGAAACATTGCAAACATCTAATTCCTTAGCCTTAGCAATTAATTTCTCATTCTCATTTCTAAGGCTAGCAAGAGAGGCATTCAATCTTAGCAATTGAACTAGCATTATCATTTCTAAGATTGTCAATTGAATCATCACAAACATTTGATTTCTCAACCTTAGCAATTAATTTGGCATTTTCATTTCTAAGGTTGGAAATAACATCATGGCAAGTGCTTAGCTCACTAGATAATTTTTCACATTTTTCTACTTCTAGAGCATAAGCATTTTTAACCTTAACATGCTTTTTGTTTCCTTTAATTAGGAAGTCCTCTTGGGAGTCCAAGAGTTCATCCTTCTCATGAATAGAACTTTTTAACTCATTTAATTTCTCCTTTTGTTGCATGTTTAGGTTGGCAAAAAGCGTTAATAAATCATCCTCATCATCACTAGAGCTTGCCTCATCACTAGATGTTGCATACTTAGTGGAGGATTTTGATTTTACCTTCTTCATTTTGCCGTCCTTTGCCATGAGGCACTTGTGGCCGACGTTGGGGAAGAGGAGTCCTTTGGTGACGGCGATGTTGGCGGCGTCCTCGTCGGAGGAGGAGTCGGTGGAGCTCTCGTCGGAGTCCCACTCCCGGCAAACATGGGCATCGCCGCCTTTCTTCTTGTAGTACATCTTCTTTTCTCTCCTCTTTCCCTTCTTGTCGTTAATCCCTATGTCGGCGTTTCGAGACCGGGGGGGTCCCTAAGCCGACGAGTGAGTGTGCCGCGTGCCCCAGCCCAGATGGGTCGAGCGCGTGGGCGAGCGCGAAGGGGGGAAAGGTGAGGTGGCCGGAGACGGGCGTGAGAGAGGTGGAAATCCCGCGGCCTTCGTGTTCGTCCCGCGCCCAGGTCGGGTGCGCTTGCAGTAGGGGGGTTACAAGCGTCCACGCAGGTGAGGGAAGCGAGCGGCCCCAAGAGAGCGCCTGTCCCGTCCTCGGTCCCGCGCAGCCAACCTTCTCTAAGAAGGCCCTGGTCCTTCCTTTTATAGGCGTAAGGAGAGGATCCAGGTGTACAATGGGGGTGTAGCAGAGTGCTACGTGTCTAGCGGAGGGAGAGCTAGCGCCCTAAGTACATGCCAATGTGGCAGCCGGAGAGATCTTGGCACCCTGCTGGCGTGATGTCGTGGCTGTCGGAGGAGCAACGGAGCATGGCGGAGGGACAGCTGTCGGTGCGGTCGAGTCCTTGCTGACGTCCCCCTGCTTCCGTAAGAGAGCTGAGAGCCGCCGTCGTCACAGAGCTTGTGGGGCGCCATCATTGCCCATCTGGCGGAGCTAGCCAGATGGGACACCGGTCTTGTTCTCTGTGACCCGAGTCGGCTCGGGGTAGGATGATGATGGCGCTTCCCGTTGACGTGGCGGGCCTGTGCCCTAGGTCGGACGACGTGTGGGCTCCTCCGAAGCCGAGGTCGAGTCTGTCTTCCGTGGCCGAGGCCGAGCCCGAGCCCCTGGGTCGGGCGAGGCGGAGATCGTTCGGCAGAGGCCAGGGCGGAGTCCGAGCCCTGTGGTCGGGCGAAGCGGAGTTCGTCGTCTTCCGGGTCTTAGCCCGAGTCCGAGCCCTGGGTCGGGCGGAGCGGAGTTCGCCGTCTTCCGGGTCTTAGCCCGAGTCCGAGCCCTGGGTCGGGCGGAGCGAAGTTCGCCGTCTTCCGGGTCTTAGCCCGAGTCCGAGCCCTGGGTCGGGCGGAGCGGAGCTTCCTATGGCGCCTTTGGCAAGGTCTGACTGCCTGTCAGACTCACTCTGTCGAGTGGCGCTGCAGTTGGAGTGGCGCAGGCGGCGCTGTCCTTCTGTCAGACCGGCCAGTAGAGCGGCGGTGTGACGGCGGTCACTTCGGCTCTACCGGGGGGCGCGCGTCAGGATAAAGGTGTCAGGCCGCCTTTGCGTTAAATGCTCCTGCAACTCGGTCAGTCGGTGCGGCGATTTAGTCAGGGTTGCTTCTTAGCGAAGCCAAGGCCTCGGGCGAGCCGGAGATGTGTCCGCCGTTAAAAGGGGGGCCTCAGGCGAGACGGAAGTCCCTCGAGGTCGGCTGCCCTTGTCCGAGGCTAGGCTCGGGCGAAGCGTGATCGAGTCACTCGTATGGACTGATTCCTGACTTAATCGCACCCATCAGGCCTTTGCAGCTTTATGCTGATGGGGGTTACCAGCTGAGAATTAGGTGTCTTGAGGGTACCCCTATATATGGTCCCCGACAGTAGCCCCGAGCCTCGAAGGGAGTGTTAGCACTCGCTTGGAGGCTTTCGTCGCACTTTTTTGCAAGGGGACCAGCCTTTCTCGGTCGCATTTTGTTCCGGTGGGTGCAAGCGAGCGCACCCGCCGGGTGTAGCCCCCGAGGCCTCGGAGGAGTGGTTTCACTCCTTCGAGGTCTTAATGCCTTGCGTAATGCTTCGGCTGGTCTGGTTGTTCCCTCATGCGAACTGGCCGTAGCCCGGGTGCACGGTCGGGGCCCAAGCTCTCGGGCTGGTATGTTGACGCTGTCAACGGTTTGGCCGGAGCCGGGTTTGCGAGAGCAGCCCCCGAGCCTCCGCACAGGGCGAGAGGGCGATCAGGGACAGACTCGACTTTTTACATACGCCCCTACGTCGCCTTTCCGCAAGGAGGAGGAGGGGAGAGCGCCATGTTACCCTCGATGGGCACCGAACATGGTGTCTCCGGTGAGCTGCAAGCGGGTAATCCGAGTGGACGTCCGTGCCCCGTTCGTTGGGGGTCGGCTAGGGGCCCAGAGGCACGCCCAAAAGTACCTGCGGGTGATCTGCCGGACCCGGTCCCCTGGCGACGGGGTCCGAGGGCTCGATGCCTCCCTCCGATGGGATTCCGTTACAAGATCGCTCCCGCTGGTCTCGGAAATGTCCTAGGGTACCTCGGGAGCGCAGCCCGAGCCTCGGTTATGTATCGAACGTACCCCTGGTCATCCCTCGCTCGGCGTCTGAGGCGACTGTGAACCCTTCGGGGGCCAGCCTTCGAACCCCTGATCAGTAATGGGCGTGGAGCCCGAGTAGCCTGAGGCGGCCGTGGAGCCCTTCGGGGGGCTGGCCTTCGAACCTCTGACCAGTAGTGGGTGTAGGGCCCACGCGATCTGAGGCGACTGTTGAACCCCTCGGAGGGCCAGCCTTCGAACCTCTGATCAGTAGAGGGGGCTCGGAGCCTGGTTCCTTCACAGGGAAGGATCCTTTTCGGGGTATCCCCCTTTCCCGGTCCCTGTTGCAAGAGATAGAGAAAGAGGAAAAAAGGAAAAGGATACGAAATCGAACGACGTGGCGTACCTTTTTTTGGCGCGGTTATTACGGCGAAGGCGAAGCGTCGCCCGCTTCTCCTGCCAGAGGCGCCGCCTGTCCCACCGCGGAGTTAATGCGACGGGGCGAGTAGTTGGCGGGGCGGCCGTTGCACGTGCGCGAGCCGTTCGAGGAACGGCTGTTTCGCTTCGCGTTTTTTTGAATCCCGCGTCCGGTCCGAGCGGAGCGCTGGAAACGGTTCCGCTCTGGCCTTTATATACTCGAGAGGGGGTCCGGTGACGGTTCTTCGCTCTGCTCCCCGCTCCTTCCTTTAGGTTTTCGCAACCCAAGGAACTTTAGTCGGAGAAGAGGAAAATCACCCTCCCTGCCCCTTGCGCCGCCATCCCTTCCATCTTGGTGATGGCTGATCGGGTGACCATAATCTCCCCGCACGATCCGTGGCCCTTTTCCACGGTGACGGCGAGCGACCTGGAGGAGCTAGTCGGCGAGGGTTTGCTTCGCCCTCTCACCGATAAGCAGCGACCAGAATGGATTCCTCCCGTGGGCGGAGCCGCTCCATCCCCACCGCCGGGGTACGTCGTGAGCTTCGTCTCCTTCCACGAGCGGGGATTCGGTGTGCCGACGGGCCGCTTTATGCGGGCAATCCTGTTCCACTATGGGGTGGAGTTGCATAACCTCACCCCCAACTCCATCTCGCAGGCCGCTATCTTCGTAGCGGTGTGCGAAGGGTACTTGGGGATTGCCCCCCATTGGGATTTGTGGACTCATCTCTTCCTCGCCGAGCCTTTCGCCTTGTCGACGGGGGAGAGGAGGGTCCGTGCAGCGGTGCGGGCCGGCGGCTGCACTCTTTTGCTGAGGCAGTCGCGGGCGTCGCAGTACATTCCTGCCATCCTCGCGTCCTCGAACAAGGGGTGGCAGCGCCGGTGGTTCTACCTCCGGAATGACGGTGAGTTGCTCCCACCGTTCTCCCAGCGAGTAGTCACTGCCGCCACCGACGCCTGGCGTCATGGGACCCCGCACGAGAGACAGAAGAATCTCGAGCCCCTTCTCCAGGCCCTGAAGGAGTTGCGGGAGGGGGGACTCACCGCTGCGGGAGTGGTCGCCGCCATCCACCGTCGGAGGGTGCTCCCTTTGGCGGAGCGGCGGCTGCCGCTTTGGGAGATGACCCCGGAGGCTGACTGGGAGGGCTCGCGAATGTCCCCTGATCCTCTTCCCTTCGACGTCCTCCAATGGCGAGTGTCGGCTGCGATGGGGAAGCCGGACCCCCATGCCTACTCCCAGCTTCGGATGCGCCCCGACCAAGGGTGCGTCACTCTGGTGAGTACTCACTCCCTCCTTCTTCATACATCGGGTTGCTCCGGGTTCTTATGATCGGGTTTCTTTCTCCCCTTCTTTAGGAGGTGGGGTGGCACAAGCCCTCCCTGCCACGGGTCCCGGAGGACGCGGTGGACCGAGCAGCGCGGCGGGTCGCCGCAGAGGAGGAGAAGAAGAAGAAGGACGCGGAGAAGGCCCGGGCCCGCGAGCGGAGGCGGGCTCGGGACGCCTTGGAGAAGCGCCGCCGCCAGCAGGAGAAGGAAGGGCTCCCGAGGGAGCCATCGCCAGAGACGCCCGATGAAGACGATGACGACGATGACGAGGAGGAGGACGACATGGCCGCCCGTCTCGGCCTCAGCCCCGGCTTGGGGTGTGGCCAGGAGTCGTCGAGCCAGCCCCCGAGCGGGTCGACACCGTCAGTCCCCGGAGTCAGGGCGTCGGGGTCCCGGCCCGAGGCACGGGGGCGACCCGAGAGGTCGCCTGACCCCTCGGCCGGGGGAGCTGAGGTGGCTCCGGAGGGCCAGGTCAGGGCGTCTGCTCCTCAGGGGCCGCCGCTCGTACCGGCAGCGCATGGGGGTGACCCTCAAGTCATCGCGACCGCGCCCGGGCAATCTGCTCCCCGGGCATCCAAAGCAAGGGTGGTGCCGAAGTTGCCGGTGAAGCGGATCTCGGCGGTTGTTCTGGGAGCCGGGATCCAAGAAACCTCCCCTCAGGCGCGGTGGATCATGGCCCGAAGTGGGTAAGTACCTCAGAATGTCTTGGCTTCCCATTCACATGTCTCGGCCGTGATTTTCCCTTTCTTTCCTTTCTCAGCAAGCGAAGCCATGGCCAGACCGACCTGGCACCCCGGAAGGCCCTTAAGACGGCGCCGGTCTGTGCGGCCAGCGCCGTCCCGGGCCTTGTCGTTCAGTCGACCCTTTCGCAGGGCGTTTCACCGCAGGGGACTCGGGCGTCGCCTACCTCTGGGGAGCAGGTTCCCGAGGCTGGCTCTTCCGCCGAGGCGGCCATCGTGATAGGGGAGGCGGCTGACGCCGACGTGGTCCCGAGCCCGCCTATCGTGCCGGCCATGCTGGCGCCTGCCGCTACCGAAGCCGCCGCCGTCCCAGTCGGAGAGCGACCGGTTGCTGCCAGTGTCAGGATGGCTGATGCGTCGGCGCCCAGTGCCTCGGAAGAGGTGGGTGTGGGCGCGCGATCCGTCCAGCCGGGCGGCAGCCTCGTCGCTGTGCGGCGGAGCCCCGAGGCCCGGCGTCAGCTGCTCCGATTCCGGACCCGCGAGGCCTCGGACCCTGTCTTCGTTCTCGACGATGAACAGGAGGACCAGTCCTGGGATGAGCTCCGCGAGCGCGCTGAAGCAACGGTGGGGTCGCTCCGGTCGTCGTTGGAGGTTCTCTGCAGGGATGTCCCCAAAATCCTCCAGGTAACGGTTTCAGGCATACCTTTTCCTTTCTGCGAGCGAGGCGTTCGTCGTGACGCCCTGTCTCCTTCCCCCAGGACCTGACGGATCGGAGCGCCGCCAAGTCGTCATTCATCCGCCGCGAGGTCGATGTCTAGGGCTCGCTGCGATCCCTGAGGACCTCGCTTGTCGGGGCTACTGCGCGCCTTTCTCAGCAGGATGCCAAGGTAGCGTACCTCCAGTTGCTCTGCGCTGACCTGAGAGCCGAGGCGGCAGCAGCGCGCGCGGAGGCGCAACGGCAGCGGTCGGAGTTCGCCCAGGTCGTCGAGGAGCGGGACCAATCTCGGGGCCGAGCTGCCGAGGCCGAAGGCCGGGCTAAGACCCTCGCGGCCGACCTAGCCGCAGCCCAGGTCGCGGCCTCGGGGCAGCGTGCCCGAGCCGAAGGTATGCCTTGGCCGTCCCTGATTCTTGTTCTTGTCGGTTTCCTCTGCTTGTGCTTGAGGTCTTTCTTCTGGTTGTTCGCAGAGCTCGAGTCCGCCCTTGACGAGTCCGCCAAGGCGCTCGCCGAGGCGCTTGCCGGAGCTGCCGAGCAGAGGGAGGCTGACCTCGCGGCCATGTCCGAGGCCGTCTCGGATGTTTATCGGATCCTTGGCTCCGGCGACGTCCCTTCAGGAAGCTCCCCCCAAAGCCGCCTTCAAGCCTTGGGTGATCACGCGCGCGGCAGAGTCCGCGAGGCGCTACACCACGGCGTTAGGCGGGCCTTCGCCGTGCTCGCTTCCCACTACGTTGTGGACCTGGAGCGGGTTAGTGAGGGGTATTGTCTTCCTAACGAGGACGAAGCTGCCCTGGCGGAAGTTCAGCGGCTCGACGCGATCGCTGCGGGTCCGAGCGCGGCGCTGGCGACCACCTTCGAGGCGGAGATCCTTCCCCCTGCGCCGTCGCCGGAAGCCGAGATGGACCTTACCGACGGCGGGGACGGAACTGAGGGCGCGGCTCCTTCCCAAGGCGGCGCCTAACTCTTGTTGGAACAGCTTCTGTTGAATGTGTGTCTTACCGCGGCCGCTGAGGCCTGAACACTTTGTTTTTCTTGCATGAATTCGTACTCTTCTTTCTTTCAGTCTGCGTGTCCGGCCCAGCTTGTCAATAATGGGGTGGCTTCCCAAGTTGGGTCATTTTTCGTGGCAGGTGATGAGTGAGGCGTCCCTAGCCCGGAGGCATAGGAGTTCCTCGGCTCAATCGGCCTTGCCACTTACATGTACCCACGTTCGCTCCTCGGGGCCCTGCTTCTGTCATAGCCGGGAGAACGCAAAAGCCCCTTTTTGATTGAAAATTTTTGATGCGGAGAAGTACACCCGATCTTTGACGCAGAGGGGTCCCCCCTTTCTAGCCCCCGAGGGAGGGTCGGGCTCCGCCAAGGCGAGGCCGACCCTTCCTTGACAGTCGAGGCGCAGAGGCTGCCTGACAGGTCGGACTCAGGCCCGAATATCCAGCGGGTGCTCGGCGACATCCCTCGGTATGTCGGGCATGTCCGAGGGACTCCACGCAAAGATGTCAGCGTTTGCGTGGAGAAAGTCGACGAGCACTGCTTCCTATTTGGGGTCGAGCTCGGATCCGATCCGGATCTGCTTGGCGGTGTCGCCACTGGGGTCGAGAGGGACGGCCTTAACCGTCTCCGCTGGCTCGAAGTTGCTGGCATGACGCTTCACGTCTGGCACCTCTTTGGAGAGGTTCTCCAGGTCGGCGATGAGGGCCTCGGACTCGGCGAGGGCCTTGGCGTACCCCACGCACTCCACGTCGCATTCGAACGCGTGTTTGTACGTGGGGCCGACGGTGATGACCCCATTGGGGCCCGACATCTTGAGCTTCAGGTAGGTGTAGTTGGGGACGGCCATGAACTTCGTGTAGCATGGTCTCCCCAGTACCGCGTGGTAGGTCCCTCGGAACCCAACCACCTCGAACGTCAAGGTCTCCCTTCGGAAGTTGGAGGGCGTTCCGAAGCAGACGGGAAGGTCGAGTCGTCCGAGGGGCTGGACGCGCTTCCCAGGGATGATCTCGTGGAAGGGCGCAGCGCCTGCTCGGACGGAGGACAGATCGACACGCAGGAGCCTGAGGGTCTCGGCGTAGATGATGTTGAGGCAGCTGCCCCCATCTATCAGGACCTTGGTGAGCCTGACGTTGCCGACGATGGGGTCGACGACGAGCGGGTATTTCCCCGGGCTCGGCACGTGGTCGGGGTGGTCAGCCTGGCCGAAGGTGATGGGCTTATCGGACCATTCTAGGTAGACTGGCGCCGCCACCTTCACCGAGCAGACCTCCCGGCGCTCTTGCTTGCGATGCCGAGCCGAGGCATTCGCCGCATGCCCACCGTAGATCATGAAGCAGTCGCGGACCTCGGGGTACTCTCCTGCTTGGTGATCTTCCTTCTTGTCGTCGTCGTGGGCCCTGCCACCCTCCGCGGGTGGCCCGGCCCTGTGGAAGTGGCGCCGAAGCATGACGCACTCCTCGAGGGTGTGCTTGACGGGCCCCTGATGATAGGGGCACGGCTCCTTGAGCATCTTGTCGAAGAGGTTAGCACCTCCGGGGGGCTTCCGAGGGTTCTTGTACTCGGCGGCAGCGACAAGGTCCGCGTCGGCGGCGTCGCGTTTCGATTGCGACTTCTTCTTGCCTTTCTTCTTGGCGCCGCGCGGAGTAGACGCCTCGGGAGCCTCTTCCGATGGGCGGCCCTGGGGCTGCTTGTCCTTTCGGAAGATAGCCTCGACCGCCTCCTGGCCAGAGGCGAACTTGGTGGCGATGTCCATCAGCTCGCTCGCCCTGGTGGGGGTCTTGCGACCCAACTTGCTCACCAGATCACGGCAGGTGGTGCCGGCAAGGAACGCCCCGATGACATCCGAGTCGGTGATGTTGGGCAGCTCGGTGCGCTGCTTCGAGAATCACTGGATGTAGTCCCGGAGAGACTCTCCCGGCTGTTGCCGGCAGCTTCGGAGGTCCCAGGAATTCCCGGGGCGCACGTACGTGCCCTGGAAATTGTCGGCGAAGGCTTGGACCAAATCGTCCCAGTTGGAGATCTGCCCCGGAGGCAGGTGCTCCAACCAGGCGCGAGCGGTGTCGGAGAGGAACAGGGGGAGGTTACGGATGATGAGGTTGTCGTCGTCCGTTCCACCCAGTTGGCAGGCCAGGCGGTAATCCGCGAGCCACAGTTCCGGTCTCGTTTCCCCCGAGTACTTCGTGATAGTAGTCGGGGGTCGGAACCGGGTCGAGAATGGCGCCCGTCGGATGGCCCGACTGAAGGCCTGCGGACCGGGCGGTTCGGGCGAGGGACTCCGATCCTCCCCGCTGTCGTAGCGCCCCCCACGCCTGGGGTGGTAGCCTCGGCGCACCCTTTCGTCGAGGTGGGCCCGACGGTCGTGACGGTGGTGCTCGTTGCCGAGGTGGCCCGGGGCCGCAGGCGCGGTGTTGCGCGTGCGCCCGGTGTAGACCGAGGCTTCCCGCATGAATCGGGAAGTCGCGGCGTGAGGTTCCGAGGGGTATCCCTGCCTTCGGGAGGCAGTGCTCTCGGCCCGTCGGGCCGCAGCGCCTTCCAGGAGATTCTTGAGCTCTCCCTGGATTCGCCGACCCTCGGTGGTTGATGGCTCCGGCATCGCGCGGAGGAGCATCGCTGCGGCTGCCAGGTTCTGACCGACCCCACTGGATGCGGGCGGCGGCCTGACCCTGACATCGTTGGCGACGCGGTGCTGGAGACCCTAGGGCAGGTGACGTATTTCTCCGGCCGGGGGTTGGCCCACCCATACCTGTCCGACGTCCCGGTGGATCGTCTCAAGCGCCCCTGTTCCCTCGTCGAGCCTGGCCTGCGCCCCGCGGACTTGCTCGAGCTGTGGGTCGTGACCCCCCGCCGGAACGGGGACCACGGCTAGCTCCCGCGGGATGTCGGCGCGAGGCACCGGCCTGGGAAAATCACCGTCCTCCGGCATGCCAAGATGGTTGCCTTCGGAGGGATCCCCTAGCTCGATGTGGAAACATTCGCGGCTTGGGCCGCAGTCCTCGTCGCCAAGGCTGCGGCTTCCGTCGGAACAGTCGGAGAGGCAGTAGTCACATGTGGTCATGAAGTCCCGCATGGCACTGGGGTTGCCAAATCCAGAGAAATCCCAACAGATGCTGGGATCGTCATCTTCCTCGGACCCAGAGGGCCCGTAGGTCGAGACGTCCGTCAATCGGTCCCAAGGCGACCGCATACGAAACCCCAGTGGGGTTGCACTTGCCTCAATGAGAGCGCCCGCCAAAGCAAGGTTGCTAGGCGGGTTGAGGCCGAGTCGAAATGACGTAAGATGGGAGTTAGTCAGTACCTTTCGGTCGACGAGGAGCGACGTAGTCACATCGGGGACTGGTTGCACCGTCGTCTCAGGTACGAGGGCGACGTCCTGCAAGCTCTCCGCGAGCGCGCTGGCGTCGTCTTCTTGCTCGGGATCAGCGCCCGTCGCGGGGGGACGGCGCTTGCCTTCATCTCGAACGCGAGGTCGACGCCCGGCGTGCCTTCCGTTGGGGCGTCGGGGGCGTCGATTCGCTCGACGGCCGACGAAGCGCGACCTCCCGCTTGGCCTTGGTTGCCCCGCCTCCTCCTCCGTTGGCGGGGGAGAGGACGGAGGGAGCTCGACTGTTGTTCTTCCACCACGCAGGGAAGATGTCGTGGATTCCGCCGCCGGCGGGCGGGTTGTCGGCCGCCATTGTCGTTGTCGCGCGGCGGTGGAAGGAGTATCATGTCGTAGCTGCCGTCGAAGGACATGAACTCAAGACTCCCGAAACGGAGCACCGTCCCGGGCCGGAGAGGTTGCTGGAGACTGCCCATATGGAGCTTGACGGGAAGCTGTTCGTCAGCACGCAGCAGGCCCCTACCTGGCGTGCCAACTGTCGGCGTTTCGAGACCGGGGGGTCCCTAAGCCGACAAGTGAGTGTGCCGCGTGCCCCAGCCCAGATGGGTCGAGCGCGTGGGCGAGCGCGAAGGGGGGAAAGGCGAGGTGGCCGGAGACGGGCGTGAGAGAGGTGGAAATCCCGCGGCCTTCGTGTTCGTCCCGCGCCCAGGTCGGGTGCGGTTGCAGTAGGGGGGTTACAAGCGTCCACGCGGGTGAGGGAAGCGAGCGGCCCCAAGAGAGCGCCTGTCCCGTCCTCGGTCCCGCGCAGCCAACCTTCTCTAAGAAGGCCCTGGTCCTTCCTTTTATAGGCGTAAGGAGAGGATCCAGGTGTACAATGGGGGTGTAGCAGAGTGCTACGTGTCTAGCGGAGGGAGAGCTAGCGCCCTAAGTACATGCCAATGTGGCAGCCGGAGAGATCTTGGCACCCTGCTGGCGTGATGTCGTGGCTGTCGGAGGAGCAACGGAGCCTGGCGGAGGGACAGCTATCGGTGCGGTCGAGTCCTTGCTGACGTCCCCCTGCTTCCGTAAGAGAGCTGAGAGCCGCCGTCGTCACAGAGCTTGTGGGGCGCCATCATTGCCCATCTGGCGGAGCTAGCCAGATGGGACACCGGTCTTGTTCTCTGTGACCCGAATCGGCTCGGGGTAGGATGATGATGGCGCTTCCCGTTGACGTGGCGGGCCTGTGCCCTAGGTCGGACGACGTGTGGGCTCCTCCGAAGCCGAGGTCGAGTCTGTCTTCCGTGGCCGAGGCCGAGCCCGAGCCCCTGGGTCGGGCGAGGCGGAGATCGTTCGGCAGAGGCCAGGGCGGAGTCCGAGCCCTGTGGTCGGGCGAAGCGGAGTTCGTCGTCTTCCGGGTCTTAGCCCGAGTCCGAGCCCTGGGTCGGGTGGAGCGGAGTTCGCCGTCTTCTGGGTCTTAGCCCGAGTCCGAGCCCTGGGTCGGGCGGAGCGGAGTTCGCCGTCTTCCGGGTCTTAGTCCGAGTCCGAGCCCTAGGTCGGGCGGAGCGGAGCTTCCTATGGCGCCTTTGGCAAGGTCTGACTGCCTGTCAGACTCACTCTGTCAAGTGGCGCTGCAGTTGGAGTGGCGCAGGTGGCGCTGTCCTTCTGTCAGACCGGCCAGTGGAGCGGCGGTGTGACGGCGGTCACTTCGGCTCTGCCGGGGGGCGCGCGTCAGGATAAAGGTGTCAGGCCGCCTTTGCGTTAAATGCTCCTGCAACTCGGTCAGTCGGTGCGGCGATTTAGTCAGGGTTGCTTCTTAGCGAAGCCAAGGCCTCGGGCGAGCCGGGGATGTGTCCGCCGTTAAAAGGGGGGCCTCAGGCGAGACGGAAGTCCCTCGAGGTCGGCTGCCCTTGTCCGAGGCTAGGCTCGGGCGAAGCGTGATCGAGTCACTCATATGGACTGATTCCTGACTTAATCGCACCCATCAGGCCTTTGCAGCTTTATGCTGATGGGGGTTACCAGCTGAGAATTAGGCGTCTTGAGGGTACCCCTAATTATGGTCCCTGACACCCTGTCACTATCACTAGACAAAGGGCATTTAGCGATAAAATGACTGGGCTTACCACATTTGTAGCAAACCTTCTTGAAGCGGGATTTGTCGTCTTTTCCCCTCCTTTGCTTGAGGATTTGGCGAAAGCTCTTGATGATGAGCGCCATCTCCTCATTGTTTAGCTTGGAGGCGTCGATGGGGACCCTACTAGGTGTAGAGTCTTCTTTCTTCTCCTCCGTTGCCTTGAAGGCGACGGGTTGCACCTTGGGTGTTGAGGTGGCGCCTTGCTCGATGATCTTCTTGGAGCCTTTGATCATTAATTCAAAGCTCACAAATTTTCCTATAACTTCCTCGGGAGACATTACCTTATATCTAGGATCAGCACGAATTAATTGTACTTGAGTAGGGTTAAGAAATACAAGTGATCTTAGAATAACCTTGACCATTTCATGGTCATCCCACTTGGAGCTCTCGAGGTTGCGCACTTGGTTCACCAAGGTTTTTAGCCGGTTGTACATGGCATGTGGGTCTTCTCCTTGGTTGAGCATAAAGCGACCGAGCTCCCCCTCGATTGTTTCCTGCTTGGGGATTTTGGTCACCTCATCTCCTTCGTGCGTCGTCTTGAGTACGTCCCAAATCTCTTTTGCGCTCTTCAACCCTTGCACCTTATTATACTCCTCTCGACTTAGAGAGGTGAGGAGTATAGTAGTTGCTTGAGAGTTGAAGTGCTCAATTTGGGCCACCTCGTCCTCATCATAATCTTCATCCCCTACAAATGGTACATGTACTCCAAACTCAACAACATCCCATATGCTTTTGTGGAGTGAGGTTAGGTGATATCTCATTATACCACTCCACCTAGAATAATCTTCACCGTCAAATGTCGATGGTTTGCCTAATGGGACGGAAAGTAATGGAGTATGTTTAGGAATGCGAGGATAGCGTAGGGGGACCTTACTAAACTTCTTGCGCTCATGGCGCTTATAAGTGACGGACGGCGTGTCGGAGCCGAAGGTGGATGGCGATGAAGAGTCGGTCTCGTAGTAGACCACTTTCTTCATCTTCTTTTTCTTCTCGCCGCTCCGACGCGACTTGTCGTGTGAAGGGGATCCCTTCACCTTGTTGCCGGACTCCCCGGATGGAGCCTTCCCATGGCTTATGGCGGGCTTCTCACCGGTCACCATCTCCTTCTTGGCGTGATCTCCCGACATCACTTCGAGCAGTTAGGCTCTAATGAAGTACCGGGCTCTGATACCAATTGAAAGTCGCCTAGAGGGGGTGAATAGGGAGAATCTGACATTTATAAACTTAGGCACACACTACAAACCGGGGTTAGCGTTAGAACTAAAAGCGAGTCCGAAAGAGAGGGCGAAAACAAATCACAAGCAAATAAAGCGGATGACACGGTGATTTGTTTTACCGAGGTTCGGTTTTTGCAAACCTACTAACCGTTGAGGTGGTCACAAAGACCGGGTCTCTTTCAACCCTTTCCCTCTCTCAAACGGTCACTTAGACCGAGTGAGCTTCTCTTCTCAATCAAACGGGACACTAAGTCCCCACAAGGACCACCACACAATTGGTGTCTCTTGCCTTGGTTACAATTGAGTTGGAATCAAGAAAGAATGAAGAAGAAAAGCAATCCAAGCGTAAGAGCTCAAAAGAGCACAATTGTCTCTCTCACTAGTCACTATTTGATTGGAATTATTTTTGGACTTGGGAGAGGATTTGATCTCTTTGTTTGTGTCTTGTATTGAATGCTATAGCTCTTGTATGAGGTGTGAAGGCTGAAAACTTGGATGCAATGAATGGTGGGTGGTTGGGGGTATTTATAGCCCCAACCACCAAATGAGCCGTTGGTGGAGGCTGCTGTTGCATGGCACACCGGACAGTTCGATGCGCCACCGGACACTGTCCGATGCGCCAGCTACGTCACCCGGCCGTTGGATTCTGACCGTTGGAGCTTCTGACATCTGGGCCACCGGACAGTCCGGTGGTGCACCGGACAGTCACTGTTCACTGTCCGGTGCGCCTTTTGGCGCCTGTCCTGACTTCTGCGCGCGCAGCCACAAACTGTAGCGCATTTAATGTCCTCTGCAGACGACCGTTGGTGCGAAGTAGCCATTGCTCCGCTGGCACACCGGACAGTCCGGTGCTACACCAGATAGTCCGGTGAATTATAGCGGAGCGGCTACCAGAATTCCTGAAGGTGAGCAGTTTGGAGTTGAGCTCCCTGGTGCACCGGACACTGTCCGGTGGCACACCGGACAGTCTAGTGCGCCAGACCAGGGCACACTTCGGTTGTCTTATGCTCTTTTTATTTGAACCCTTTTTTTGGTCTTTTTATTGGTTTGTTGTGAACCTTTGACACCTGTAAAACTTATAATCTAGAGCAAACTAGTTAGTCCAATTATTTGTGTTGGGCAATTCAACCACCAAAATCAATTGGGAAAGGTGTAAGCCTATTTCCCTTTCAAATTTGATGGGACCTAATAGGTTTCCCTAGCATTGTTTATCCCTCACCTTGCAAGCACATGAATTATTGGGTAGTTCTGCTATAGCTCTACTTGGTTTTGGGAAACTAATGTTTCATTATAATCATGTTCCAATTATGTTGTTGTTATCATATTGTTAATTGGAACATGGAGCGACCACCCAGGAAAATAGTGCTACCATAAGGATGGTATGGGACGCCCTTGGATGACTAATTAGGAAAGCTAGTGGAGGATTACCTTACCCGAAAGGGGCAAGGGCAGTAGGGGAGTGGTCAGTGTATGGAGGTACTTGTGTTGATTTTGCTGCGATGGCGGTCAGGCAAGGGATCCCTGCATTGGAGCTTCGTAGAAACTGTAGCGGGTTTTCTGAAGCTTGTGGAACTTTATAAAGGCCTCGTAGTGTTACCCTACCTCGCTTCCTTGGTAGAGGTGTATGGGATTCATGAACCCTTGGCAGATGTGTAACACGACTTGTGGGTAAAGATGTGCAACCTCTGCAGAGTGTAAAACTGGTATAAAAGTCGTGCTCATGGTCATGAGCGGCTCGGACCCTCACATGATTAATTTATGGAACTATATGCATTGCATTGTGGGTGTTGTTATCAATTTTGATCTATTACTTTTTTGGGTTGGTATCTACTTATACTTAGTAACTGCTGTTGGGGACCTTCGGCTTCCGAAGGTCCTCAAAACAGGATTTAACAGTATTTCTGGAGTATAATGTGTGAACAGGTATCTTCGGACTCAAGTCGGCATCATAGTAGACCAGAATAATACGAAGGTTGATACAGCGCCGAAGGTGTGAGCAGGAAAGCTTCGGCGCGGCAGCAAAAAGTGAAACCGACTTAAAGATGAAAAGGCTATTTAGACCTCGACAGATTACTATAGAATTATTATCAAGTGTAAAGGGCATGAATGTAATTTTGTATGGGTTGTGTCCCGTGCCTATAAATAGGTGAACAGTACCCCCGTACTGTTCACGCTGACTTGGCATTCGCTTTCTGCGTCACGCTTGTACTATCATCTCCTTCCAGTAAAAGGTACACTTGTAATTCAACGATATTTCTGTCTATGCATGATAATAATACATAATTGTTCATGTTGGCTTTTATATTCCTTATATTTCTTCCTTCGTCGTTGTATAATAAAGTTATGAAGGTACGCCTTTCATAACCTTCGTCCAAGAACCATTATATCCTAAGGGAAATAATGCTTCGAAGGACGAAGGACTTTAACGATTAACATTTTCTATGTTGCCTTGTTCTTAACTCATAGCATTTGAGAACAAGTCCCCAACATTGGCGCCCACCTCCGGTGAACTCACTTCCACTCTTTGAGTTTTCTGAACACCTTCGGCGATCATAAACCTTCGTTATGGCGCCGAAGAAAGCTTCAGCAACTGGCACTGCAGCTCTTCAACCGCTGGACCATAATCAGGAGACTGTCTCTCTTCGGGAGGCCCGAAGCCAGAAAAGGAAGGCTGTCAGTCCGTCACCACCAGAGGACGAGATAGATCAAGAAATCAGAGACATGGAGATGCTTCATCAACAGGTGCAGAGGAAGAAAGAAAAGATGGCCAGACTAGCTGAACTGCAGAGGCAAATAGACGAAGCCTCTGAAGAAGTTCGTCATCTTGCTCAGGATGAGCAGCACCGAAGGCCTCAGCATCAAGACCTTCATCAGGAGGGTTTTCCCAACGAAGATGACTGGTATGACAATTTCCATCATGGGAATTTTGTTTTTGATGATGCTTCTCCTCTGTCCGCTGAGCTACAGGCTACACCTTGGCCTCCGTCCTACAAGCCGCCTCAGCTTCCCGTATTCGATGGTCATTCAGACCCGAAGCAGTTTTTGATGAGCTACGAAGCAACAGTATCTTCGTATGGTGGCAATGCTGCAGTCATGGCCAAATCTTTTGTTATGGCTGTCAGGAGTGTTGCTCAAACCTGGTATTCCTCCCTTCGACCAGGAACGATCACTTCATGGCAGAAGCTGAAGGACTTGTTGTTAACTAGCTTCCAAGGGTTTCAGACGAAGCCGGTTACTGCTCAAGCTCTGTTCCAGTGCACCCAGGACCACGAAGAATACCTTCAGGCGTATGTCCGGAGGTTCTTGCGTTTGAGGGCACAGGCACCAACGGTGCCCAATGAAATTGTCATTGAGGCCATGATCAAGGGGCTTCGGCCAGGACCGTCAGCTCAGTACTTCGCTAGGAAGCCTCCTCAAACTTTGGAGAAGCTGCTCCAGAAGATGGACGAGTACATTCGGACCGACAATGATTTTCGCCAAAGAAGGGAGGAGGCTTTCAGGTTTTCTGAAATGACCAGGGGCTTCGGAGGAACGTTTTACCCGAGGCACGTGAGATCAATTCATAACTCTACACAAAATGATGATAGAGGAAGCCAACAGCAAAGGCCACAATGTTCCTCACAGGCTTCGGGGCAACAGCAAAGTTCCTTCCGACCACCAGCTCCAAGAGGCAGAGGCGCCAGGGGCTTCGGAGAAAGATTTGGTGATCAACCGAGAAGAATCTTTTGCTTATTCTGCGGTGAAAACAAAGGCCATACCACCAGGATGTGCCATGTTACTATTCAGAAGCAAAAGGAAATAGCCGAAGCCGCAGCACAACAAGCTCAGCCGAAGCAGGTCATGCATACAGCTTCGTATCATTCGCCCTACATCCCAGAATATGTGGGCAACCACCCTGCAGTTTCTGTTGCTTCGGCAAGTCAGCCTCAAGCTTCCTGGCAACAGCCTCCGCCTCCACCTCCGTTGCAACAAGGCCAGCAGCCAGAAGGGAGCCAGTATGCTCCACATCAGAGGGACTTCAGAGAGCAGTCCGAAGCTCGTACAGTCAACAGCACTGTACCAGAGTCAAAGCACATCTACTGACAAATATCCTACCTTAATTGCAATCTTTTTCATTCAGTTTTATTTTCTGCAATAAAGGACATTGTTTAGGTTTCATGTAAACAGTTTCGTTGATTCCCACAAGGAAAATATATTTTTCACAGGCTTAAATTGTTGAAGTTTAAAGACTTGTGATAACAAAGAGGACCTTCGAACTATCGAAAACTCTTCGAAGCAACAAAAAGTCGTTCTAAGGAACGCAGAGTAAGTTTGCCGAAGTCACAAAAAAGTCGTTCCAAAGGGAGCGCAGTGTAAGTTTTCTGCTCCAAAGTCGTTCCAAAGGGAATGCAGAGCATACAGCGAAAAGTCAACGCTGATACCGCCTAAGTAAAAGGCGAAGCGCGAAAAGTCAACGCGAATACCGCTGAAAGTAAAAGGCGAAGAAGCTCCTAAGGGAGGCTTACAGCGAAAAATAAACGCTGATTCCGCTGAAGTAAAAGGCGAAGAAGCTCCTAAGGGAGGCTTATAAAAGATTGTGTTTTATTGCAGGGATGCGTATTTATCTTCGGAATAAACATCATCTCACATAACATAACATCATCGCATCATTTCGCATAGCATAAGCATCATACATCATTTTGCATATGGCACAAGAGGTGGACACGTTATCAATCTACAGAAGAACGCTTTGGAAAAAGGGAAAAATCATAATGTCACAAAAAGATACATCATTGATCTTCGGAAGTGTAGCTTCGGAAAATATCTTCACGAAGCCTGGATATTATTCATCAGAACACTGGATATTGTTGTGACGAAGAAAAATTCTTCTTCACGAAGCATGAAAAGAAGGGAAGGTGTTTTTTCGTCAAAGACTCAAAAGCGGTACGTGTAAACTTTCATGCATCGTAAAGAATGGAGTAACAAAAATAGGTATATTACATTAGGGTTTACAAAAATGTTACAATATATTACATTTCAGAAGTTTTTACAAAAATACTTAATCTTCTTTCAAAACGACTTCTGCAGCCTCGTTCAGGAGCCGATTGACGACTTCGTCCATAATATCTTCAGCCATCTTTTTAATTTCGTCGTCTCCTTTCGGCTGAGGGCCCGAAGACGCTTTAGCAGGATCTGAAGTAGGACAGGATACGGCTACATTGCTATTACAAATCGCAAACAAATCTTAAAGCTTAAGATTACAACACGATAAAAACTATTAGTTAATACCTAATTGACCTTCGGGCTCTGCGCTCTTTTCAGCAGCCTCAGCTACTCCTCTAGCATCGTGAATGCCCTTTTCACTTCTTTGAATAATTTCTCCTGCCATTTCTCGGCCACCATTATCCCAAATGTCGGTGAAAAATTTTCCACCGACCATGCTAGCTTCGGCCGAAGGATCTCTTGCATCTTCAAAAGACAAAGCAGCTTCGGATTGTGCTAAAATTTTTATATGTTCACAACCCTTTTTCTCTAAAATGGTGGCAATCCCTCTGGCGCCCGAGAAAGCGCATATATCTCCACGGCTATTTAAAATTTCTTCGAAGGCTTCAGCTTCGTGGTCGATCCATTCGATGGGACCTTCGGGATTGCCTCTCGTAAATTTTTCCTCGCTTGAGAATGCGCCGACTCTGGCGAAGCTAGCCTTTAACTTCTTAACACACTCTATAGATTTGATATAGCATCTCTTCTTGGACGACCGAAGCTCTTCAACAGTTCCTTCTAGGTGATCTGCCCATTGGTCGCTGAGTTCTCGCTTTGTTTCTTCAAGTATGCGTTCTTCCTTGGCTCTGGCCAGTTGTTTCCGAAGATCTTCAATTTCGCGCTTCTGGGCTTCAGCTTGATCTTTAAAAGCAGCTTCGTCTTCCTTTATTTTATTTATCAATGAGTGTAATATTTTATCCTTTTCAAGACCTTCGTTCCTCAGTTCAATAACTTCGGAACGAAGGTTGCTCAGGGCTATAGAACACCCTTCGTCCTCAGCATCTTTCTGTGCTCTGAGGGCATTGCTAAGTATCAGGCCCTGCAAAGAGAAATATGTGTGCGTCAATAGGTTTAAACAAACGAAAAATTTTGGATTCAACAAAAAATACAAGGATCTCATTTGTCGCACCTTTAAGCTATTGTAAGCCAGGCTGTCGGCCAGATCGTTCTTCGACAGCACCGAGAGCCCGTCTTCTAAAGTTGGGAATCCGAAGCTCTTGCTCATCTCCCGACAGACAGAAATCTCCTTGCTGTCAGGGAGACAATACAAAAAGTCTTCTTCTCCACTGCCATTGAATATTAACGCCCCCTTTGGATACTTCAGTTTTTGGGCGTAGCGCTGGGCCTCTTGCTCTTCTTTTTCTGATAGTTTTTTCCCCGAAGCATGACGAACAATATAATCACGAATTTTGGGGGATGCTTCGGGGGCAATGACACCGATTTCTTCAACAAAAGTTGGCTTTGTTATTTTTTCTGCCTCACTTTCCAAGGATTTTATCTTTGCGGGCTCTTAGGACCCAACTTCGGCTTCAGTTTCTTGCTCTGGAGCTTTAGTACCAGAAATTTCAGTTGTTGTTTCAGGAATGACAACAGCCTTCTTCGGAGGTGTGCTTGAAGATTTGATCGTTTCTAGTACATCTAGCACATTAGCCATTCTCTTTTTTTCGGAGTCACTGCTGGCACTTTTTGATTTTTTACTGTCTCAATATTTGCTGCAGGACTCAAAACTTCTGATGTTTTTTCCTCAGTTGCTTCTTTTACCTCTTCCATTTTTTCTGTGGACGGCGCTTCGGCCTTCTCTTTCATTTCTGATAACAAAATCTTTGATTGTTCCAATTCTATCTTTGTTGGCACTTCGGCCGTTTCTGCGACTTCGGGCAGCAAGGTTGGCTCGGTTGGTTTTTCAGCTTCGGTGGCCGAAGAAGTTTCTCCGGTAAAATCAGGCACCGAAGCTGGTTCAATATAGCGCAGCCGATGTGTGAGGACCTTTATCTTCTTTCTTTTCGGTCCTGGCTCGCTAGGAGCAGTTGCAGCTTCTTCTTTTGCAGATGTTGTGTATTTTCTCTTCTGCCTTCGAATGAGATAGCAATAGTCAGGGTAGACAAACCCGATTGCATCAAATACCCGATTCAGCCTCTTCTTTTTTCGGCCTCCGAAGGCTGCTGACATTGCAGTGTCTTCGGCCTTCGAATAAGCCCCAAGCAGTTCATCACTTAAATTTTCAATGCTTTTTAACCAGTCATCATCTGGCTCAACGAATTTATCTCCAAATTTAAAAGTGTACTTCAACCTGATAAGTCCACCTTCGTCGGCCTCTTTTATGGTTTCTTGTGGCATTTCCCATTTCTCCGCGAGCGGCCATACCCTGAAGGCAATATGCTCTTGTACTAAGTCTCTCGTTCCAATAAAAGAACAGATAACGCCGAAGGCCCTCTGGCATTCTTCGGCCGCTTCATTCATTTCAACCTTCGGCCTCCGAAGGCCGAAGCTTTGCCAAATAGGGCGCATAATTATACCTTTAATATCTTCTTGTACTGTTAGATCATTCTTCACATAAAACCATTCTGTCATCCAGTCGCCGGGCCATCTCTTCCGAAAGGTTGGCACGGGGCAGCTTGACCCGGACCGAGAAACGAAACTGTAGCAGCCAAAATTATTGTGATACTGTTCCTTACCCCAAGGTTTTGTTTCGTATGATAATTCGTGTATATTGCAGAAGCTTTTTGCATCAGGCTTCAGACCTTGGCTTCTCACGGCCCACACGAAGATATTCAGCCTTATAATTGCCTCGGGGGTAAGTTGATGGAGATAGATTTCGAATATTTTCAGCACTTCTACAACGAAGCTACTCAAGGGAAATCGCAGTCCAGCTTTCAAAAAGCTTCGGTACACTACGACTTCATTCTCTTCAGGATATGGGCAAGTTTTTTCCCCTTCGTCTGCCCTCACAATGGACAAATCCCGGAAATACCTTCCTCTCATATTGACAAGATGATTCTCTTTGATAGTTGATTTACCGTAAACTGAATGGCTTGGTCGCCAGGGACGATCTTCGGAGTCTTCACCACCACTGTCCACGTCATAGCTGTCACTGTCACCAGTATCCTCAGACAAACCTTCCAGAATCTCCTTGGTGATTTTTTCTGTATTGGTCTTTGACATCGCTATAAGAAACCCCAAATTTTTTTCTTCGTCGAGGCTCAGCTTCGTCTCAGCAGCAGTCTTCTTATCTTCGGACATCTTCGGAGATACTAAAAAACTATTTTCAAAGCCGAAGCTTCAAAACTAAAAGCTTAGCAAATCGTAGTGCACAAGAGCTAAAAATTGAGTGAGCGGGAGCGGTTGGCCAGAGAGCGTGTCAAATGAGTTTGCGGTATGATCGTATTTGTACGCCAAGAGCGTTGAAAATTGAAAGACCCCGCTTGTCAGTGAATGTTGCTATTCTAGCAAAGGGAAGGTGTTTTTTCGGACCTTCGGCGAAAAGCCTTCGTCCATGTCGCAATCTAAATTTATTATTTTGAACAAATTAATATTGCGAGGGGCTACTGTTGGGGACCTTCGGCTTCCGAAGGTCCTCAAAAACAGGATTTAACAGTATTTCTGGAGTATAATGTGTGAACAGGTATCTTCGGACTCAAGTCGGCATCACAGTAGACCAGAATAATACGAAGGTTGATACAGCGCCGAAGGTGTGAGCAGGAAAGCTTCGGCGCGGCAGCAAAAAGTGAAACCGACTTAAAGATGAAAAGGCTATTTAGACCTCGACAGATTACTATAGAATTATTATCAAGTGTAAAGGGCATGAATGTAATTTTGTATGGGTTGTGTCCCGTGCCTATAAATAGGTGAACAGTACCCCCGTACTGTTCACGCTGACTTGGCATTCGCTTTCTGCGTCACGCTTGTACTATCATCTCCTTCCAGTAAAAGGTACACTTGTAATTCAACGATATTTCTGTCTATGCATGATAATAATACATAATTGTTCATGTTGGCTTTTATATTCCTTATATTTCTTCCTTCGTCGTTGTATAATAAAGTTATGAAGGTACGCCTTTCATAACCTTCGTCCAAGAACCATTATATCCTAAGGGAAATAATGCTTCGAAGGACGAAGGACTTTAACGATTAACATTTTCTATGTTGCCTTGTTCTTAACTCATAGCATTTGAGAACAAGTCCCCAACAACTGCTAATAAAATTTTGACCAACTTTAAAAGCAATGCTCAGCTTTAACCATCTTCTTTGGTAAGCCTTACACTTCACATGAGCTCCCACATTTGGTGAGTTCATGCACATTATTTCCCCACAACTTGTTGAGCGATGAACGTATGTGAGCTCACTCTTGCTGTCTCGCACCCCCACAGGTCAAGAACAGGTACCGCAGGATGAGGCGCATGGAGGATGTCGTGATGAGTTCACGAGAGGTCTAGGTCGTCGTCTCCCAGTCAACTTTGGGTTGCTGGATCGTTGTCTCCTTACGATGTATTTATTTATTTATTTTGTACACAACTCCTATTATATAGTAAAGATGTGACATTCGTTTCTGTACCATGATTCATCATATTTGTGAGACTTGGTCCCAGCACACCTGGTGATTATGTTTGCGTCCGGGTCTTGGTGCCCCCAAAACCCGGGTGTGACAGCCTCCCCCTCCACTGTCTAGCCCCATCCTTCTTCTGCCCATCGGCCTCGTGCTCCCTGCTCCTCCTTGTCACTGCCTCGTCGTCATGCCACTGCACCTCCTGGGCAGTCGCCACACACGTCCTCTCGTGCCACTTTATCCTCTTGCTCCACTTTTTATTGGTTAGTGCGGGTCGTCCGGTCTGGCCCAAGCCCAAAAGAACCTAGGTCGTTTGAATTTCGGGTCGGTCCATAGGTCTAGCACTCGGTCCATGGCCTACACGTAATTGCTTAAACGTGTCGGACTCATTTCGAGCGGTCTAAAAATATAAGAAGCCTGAAATTCAATTTATGGCCCGAAAATCAATTTTTGTCCTGAAATTCATATCAGAGTTCGAAATTCAAAATAGATTTAATAAAAAAATAAAAGATAAGACAATTATATTTGACCCAAAGAAAATTTTAGTGCGGACTACGAGGGTCGGTGGTCTGCATGATGGCGAGGATTAGCTGTGGGCGGCGGCAGCCACACGAGGCACAACCGCCTTTGGCGGTCGTGCATCCTTTGACGACGACCTTCTCTTTCCATGTCTTCGAGGGCGTCCTCCGTCAATGACCTCCTCCGATCCGGTGGCCTCGGTAGCATCCTCCGGCGACATTTTGTCCAACCCTTGTTTATGCACAGGGGGTTGTTGATTGGACCCATATTAGGACCTTTTCCATCAATTATGTTGTGCAGTGTAGGTATTTCTGCAACTTTCTATAAGGATATATGCTTTTGCGTGATTCTTGTGATCCAAAATTTGTGTGTATGCAGTGGGAACAAAACGTCATTCAAAATTTACGCGCATGTAATGGAAACTCACATGACTTGTCATAATTTTCGGATCTGCATAAAAATAAAAACCACATGCATGCTCCTGGTGGTTGCCATATTTTTTGGATCTACAATAAAATAGGATCACATGGATGCGTCTGGTGGAGGCACGCGCCCGCATGCATGCGTACATATTTTTATGTTACTTTGTATATATATATATATGCCAACATCAATAGGTTTTTACGATACATTGTCAGTTCATGGCTCTCCTTCCATCTATTGGATGGTTATGATATTTCTATTCACATTTTAGATAAATGTTTATTGATTTTATACATTATATCGTTACCTAATCCAGTGTGTATATTGGGTTCCTATCATTTACGCCATATGTATAAGATATTTACGACACTCTTTTAATCAACGAAATAGAAATTCATAAAAAAGTAACCACTCTTAGAAATAAGGTCACTTGTCACGATTTCATAAAATCCTGCATACACAATCCCTTGATTTATAGTTGGAAGTTGTCTAGAGGAGGGTGAATAGGCAAGCGGAAATATTTTTTGACAAAAAGTGGAAACTGTAAGTGCAATCAACCCTAATTGAGGGTTTTGGTGATTAATGACAAAACAAACTGAGATTCTAACAAGTTTGCTCCTAGCATGTACACAGTAATTCTACAGACAGGAGAAGCACAGATCTTACGAGCATAAAAGTAGAAAGCACAGCGAATTTAAAATTCCACATCAAATGGCGTGCTCCAAGTGCTTAGAAACAACGGCGGTGCTAAATTTATAATTCTTGAGTCATAGGAATCGCCGTGCAATTAAGAGGGATCCGCGACGGTTAAGTAAGTTGTGCAACAAGCCAAGTTCAAAATCTTTTGAAAACATCTTGGAGAACATTTTTCCAGATCATGAATGCCCTTGAGAAAAACAAATTTTACTTCCCACAAAGACTCCACTTTTGCTCTCTTCAAAATACTCAAAATTTGGTTTCAGCCCCCAAAACCGGTTCAACTGGTCCTGAAACCGGTTGAACCGGTTTTGGGACTGTTCACCTGCCACCTCTGCTCTGACCTGTCTAACAGTTAGAGCTGTCAGAAAAGTCGCTGCAGATATTTTTTGAAAACCGGTTCAGCCGAAATTTTTCCTTACTCAGCCGGTTTTGAAACCGGTTGAGTCTCCGGCTGAGTAGCTCAGTGGACCGGGATCCCCCTGGTAGAAACCGGTTCAACCGGTCTGAAAACCAGTTCAACCGGTTTTTACTTCTTTTCTCCCAACGGCTGCCAGCTTTTGGGGGATCCTTTATATACCCCCTCACACTCTCTCTCTCATTTACTTCTGCCTCTCCCACGAATTCTTGGCTGACCAACCTTCAAACAAGCGCATTCATTTCACCTTTCACACCCGCAATCGCATCTCCTTCAATCATTTGAAGGACCCTTGGTGTGAGGTGAACTCGATCGAACTCGCTGTCAATTTCATCTCGATTCTCCCATTCTCTTTGTTCTTGAGCTTGTTGCAAACTTAACCTTGTGCGGATTTGTTACTCTTGGAACCTCGTGTTCCTTGACGGTTAGAGGTTGCTTGGGAGTCTCCAAATTTGTGGACGACCCCAAGAAGTTTGTATCACCCGCTCTTTGAGCTGATTTGAGAAGAGATTGCCTTGACCTTTGTGGTCGGCTTGTGGAGGATTAGGGTTGGAAAAGACCCTACCCTTTGTGGGTTCCTCAACAAGGAGTAGGACATCTTTGTGGTGGTTGCCGAACCTCGGGTTATATCGTGTGTTCTTGTGTGTTCTTGTCAAGCGCTTTAAAATTCATTGGTTGGCTCATATTATTCATTCGAGTAGATTTTGTGCAGGGCAAGTCTTTAGCTACATTCTTCACTACTTCGTATTTGTTTAACAGATTACCTAATTTAAGTTGAGCAGGTTCAAACTTGTTCAGTTGTAATTAAAATTGACTGAACCGGTTTGCACCAGTGCAACTTTAATTTAACCTATCTCGAAGTTTTTAGTGAAAATTTTCAGGTGTAGCCTATTCACCCCCCCTCTAGGCTACTTTCAATTGGTATCAGAGCTTCGTACCTCGTTTTACGCTTAACCGCGTGAGGAAACGATCATGTCTACCCAACGGGACCATGTGGATCCTCTCCTCGAGGAAATCCCCGTCACATCTTCCGGTGAGGAAGTGGACCCCAAGGTCCTTGACCTCGCCATGAAGATTGCCGAGAGAATGTTCCTCAAAATGAAAGAGGAAGATGCTAAGAAAAAGGCCGAAGAAGAAGAATCAAGAAGAAAGGCCGAAGAAGATAAAGGTAAGGGAACATTTGATTACAATGATGATCTAGTGGATCTTTTGGTGTCTAAGGTATTGAGCATGGTAAGTCTCAACACCGAAGGATCATCTACCAAAAGCAAAGGTAACGAATTTAGCAAAGTTCAATTCGATTACTCTAGAAATTATATTCCCAACTTCTCTTCCGCCCCACTTGGAAAGTTACCAACTCTTAGTGAGTTGAACTATGACGAGTGGGCCGACAAGATGAAGTCGCATTTAATCGGTGTGCATCCTAGTCTTTGGGAGATTGTTAATGTAGGTATGTATAAGCCCGCCCAAGGAGAAGAGATGACTCCGGAAATGATGCAAGAGGTTCATCGCAATGCTCAAGCAGTGAGCATAATTAAAGGAAGTCTTTGTCCGGAAGAATACCGGAAAGTTCAAGGAAGAGAAGATGCCCGTGACATTTGGAATATTCTTAAAATGTCACATGAAGGAGATCCCAAAGCTAAGAGACATAGAGTTGAAGCTTTGGAAAGTGAGCTTGCAAGATATGATTGGACAAAGGGTGAGTCGCTTCAATCACTCTTTGATCGGTTGATGGTGTTGGTCAACAAAATAAGAGTACTTGGGAGTGAAGATTGGAGTGACTCCAAGGTCACAAGATTGTTCATGAGAGCTTATAAAGAAAAGGATAAGAGTCTTGCAAGGATGATAAGGGATCGTGATGACTATGAGGATATGACACCTCATCAATTATTTGCAAAAATTCAATAACACGAGTCTGAAGAAGCCCCCATCAAGACAAGAGACTCTCATGCCTTGATCACAAATGAACAAGACAACCCCAAGAAGAACAAAGATCACAAAGCAAAGAAAGTGGTCGAGACCTCAAGTGATGAAGATAGCTCAAGTGATGAAGACACAGCTATGTTCATCAAAACATTCAAGAAATTTGTAAGGAAGAATGACAAGTTCCAAAGGAAAGGAAAGAAGAGGGCATGCTATGAATGTGGCCAAACCGGTTATTTCATAGCGGATTATCCTAACAAGAAGGAACAAGAAGCCAAGAAGGAATACAAGAAGGACAAGTTTAAAAAGGGAGGCAAGACCAAGGGATACTTCAAGAAGAAGAAATATGGTCAAGCCCATATTGGTGAAGAATGGAACTCCGATGAAGAGAGTTCTAGCTCCAAGGAAGATAAAGTGGTGGCAAATGTGGCCATCCAATCTACATCAAGCGCGCAACTCTTCACCAACCTACAAGACGACTCCTACACTCCAACTTGCCTCATGGCAAAGGGAGATAAGGTAACCTTATTTAGTAATGATTTTCCAAATGATGATGATGATGAACAAATTGCCATGAAAAATAAAATGATTAAAGAATTTGGCTTGAATGGATACAATGTTATCACCAAATTAATGGAGAAGCTAGATAAAAGAAAAGCAACTCTTGATGCTCAAGAAGACTTGCTTATCCTTGAAAAGGAAAGAAACCTAGAGCTTCAAGAGTTGATTCACAATAAAGATGAAATGCTAGATGTCTTGACTAAGGAAGTCTCTTTAGTCAAGATAACTATAAAGAATAAAGATAAAGAAGTAATTAATATGAAAACCTCTATAGCTAATCTTGCAAATGAAAAGAATGCACTTGAAACAAGCATGTTAAGCTTGAATGTTCAAAATCAAGAACTTCAAGTGCAACTTGAAAATTGCAAGAACATCAATGCCTCATCTTTAGTAATTGAATCTATGTCTAGCTCCTCAAATGATAATTCTTGCAAACATTGTGCCAAATATCATGCTTCTTGTTGTCTAACTAACCATGCAAGGAAGAATAGCCCATAGGTGAAAGTCAAAGAAATTTTGAAAAGATGCTCTAGCAATGATGGGTTAAAGAAAGTTGAACCCAAGTACAAGTCCCTAAAGCCCAACAATGGAAGAAGGGGGCTTGGGTTCAACTCATCCAAGGAAAACCCTAACACAGTGCATAAGGGGTGGAGATCCCCCAAGTTCATAGAGGGAACCACCCTATATGATGCCTTGGGGAGGATTCACTCCTCAAATGACAAGTCACCTCAAGTTAAGGTAAACTTGAGTTCCACAAAGAGTAAGATGAAGGAAGTGGGATCCTCAAGTGGTCAATAATTTAATGCTCCCATTTCTCATTCTTATCTTTGTGATTATATGTTGACTTGGGATTTAGGGAAATTGGTTGTCAAATATGTGGGTGCCTACACTAAAAGAAAAGTCATGAAAAGAAGTGTGTGGGTACCCAAGGCTATAACTAACACTGTAGGACCCAATTCAATTTGGGTACCTAAAAGCATAGCCTAAACTTGTTTTGTAGGTCTACTCCTCTGGTGGGTCAAGTTGGGTGCTTGATAGTGGATGTACAAATCACATGACCGGGGAGGAAGACATGTTTCATTCATTGCAACTAACTCAAGAAGCACAAGAAATTGTGTTTGGAGATAGTGGCAAGAGTAAGGTGATTGGTATTGGTAAAATTCCTATCTCTGACCAACAATCACTTTCAAATGTTTTATTGGTAGATTCTTTAAGCTATAATTTGCTGTCCGTTTCACAACTTTGTGGAATGGGTTATAATTGTTTATTCTCTGATGTGGATGTGAAGATCCTTAGAAGGGAGGACTCCTCAGTTGCCTTTACGGGTCGCTTGAAGGGCAAACTTTATCTTGTTGATTTCGCAACAAGTAAAGTAACGCCTGAGACTTGTTTAGTGGCAAAGTCCGACAAGGGTTGGCTATGGCATCGCCGGCTAGCCCATGTCGGTATGAGGAATTTGGCCAAACTTCAAAAGGATAATCACATCATTGGACTAACAAATGTTGTATTTGAGAAAGATAGGGTTTGTGGCGCATGCCAAGCAGGAAAGCAACATGGAGTCCCACATCAATCAAAGAATGTGGTCACAACAAAGAGGTCATTGGAGCTCCTTCACATGGACCTCTTCGGACCTGTGGCTTACATTAGCAATGGTGGTAGTAAGTATGGTTTAGTCATTGTTGATGATTTTTCTCGATTCACCTGGGTTTTCTTTTTGAGTGATAAAGGTGAAACTCAAGGAATATTGAAGAAATTCATGAGAAGAGCTCAAAATGAGTTTGAGCTCAAAATCAAGAAAGTGAGAAGTGATAATGGGACGGAATTCAAGAACACAGGTGTCAAAGAATTCTTAGGCGAAGAAGGAATCAAACATGAGTTCTCGGTTCCTTACACTCCACAACAAAATGGTGTTGTGGAAAGAAAGAACCGAACTTTAATTGAAGCAACTAGAACCATGTTGGATGAGTACAAGACACCTGACAACTTTTGGGCAGAGGCGGTCAACACCGCCTGTCATGCAATCAACCGTCTCTATCTTCACAAGATCTACAAAAAGACTGCTTATGAGCTTCTCATTGGTAACAAACCTAAAGTTGATTATTTTAGAGTATTTGGTTGTAAGTGTTTTATTCTTAACAAGAAAGTCAAGAGCTCAAAGTTTGCTCCTAGAGTGGACGAGGGCTTCTTGCTTGGTTATGCATCAAATGCGCATGGATATCGTGTTTTCAACAATACCACCGGTCTTGTTGAAATAGCGATAGACGTGACATTTGATGAGTCTAATGGCTCGCAAGGGCATGTTTCTAATGACACTGCAGGAAATGAAGAACTACCTTGTGAGGCCATAAAGAAACTTGCAATAGGTGAAGTGAGACCTCAAGAAAAGGATGATGAAGAAGGAACTTTCTGGATGACCAATGAGGTTGTTGATGTGGGTGCAAAGGTGGTGTGTGACAAAGTCTCCACCCAAGCAAACCCATCAACCTCAAGTCATCCAAGCCATGAAGAAAATCATCAAAGGATGCCAACAGTGGTAGAAGATGAACATGAAAGTATTGATGGTGAAGTGCCTCTTGATCAAGTGAATGATGAGGAGGAGCAAATACAAAGACAAAAATCAGTGCCTCATCCTAGAGTCCATCATACAATTCAAAGGGATCATCCGGTGGACAACATCCTGGGTAGCATCAGGAGAGGAGTAACAACTCGATCTCGTTTAGCTATTTTTTGTGAATTTTACTCGTTTGTTTCCTCTCTTGAGCCACTTAAGGTTGAAGAAGCATTGGGTGATCCGGATTGGATAATTGCCATGCAAGAGGAGTTGAACAACTTCACCCGGAATGAAGTCTGGTCCTTAGTCCAAAGACCCAAACAAAATGTGATTGGGACTAAATGTGTCTTTAGGAACAAACAAGATGAACATGGCGTGGTTACAAGAAACAAAGCACGGTTGGTTGCCCAAGGCTACACTCAAGTGGAAGGACTTGATTTTGGTGAAACATATGCGCCGGTAGCAAGGTTAGAATCAATTAGAATATTAATTGCTTATGCTACTAACCATGATTTCAAGCTATATCAAATGGATGTCAAGAGCGCATTTGAGGGTATACGTGGAGCAACCACCGGGTTTTGAAGATCCAAAGAAGCCAAATCATGTTTATCTACTTCACAAGGCACTCTACGGGCTTAAACAAGCCCCTAGAGCTTGGTATGACTGTCTTAAAGATTTTTTTTTAATTAAGAATGGGTTTACAATAGGAAAAGCTGACTCTACTTTATTTACTCGAAAAGTTGACAATGAATTATTTGTGTGCCAAATATATGTTGATGACATTATATTTGGTAGTACTAATGAAAAATTTTGTGAAGAGTTTAGCAAAGTAATGACGAATAGGTTTGAGATGTCTATGATGGGCGAGCTTAAATACTTCCTGGGATTTCAAGTCAAACAGCTCAAGGAAGGTACTTTTCTATGCCAAACCAAATATACACAAGATATGCTCAAGAAGTTTGGCATGGAAAAAGCAAAACACGCCAAGACTCCAATGTCATCAAATGGATATCTCGACCTAAATGAGGAAGGTAAACCTGTAGATCAAAAATTATATAGATCAATGATAGGATCACTGCTTTACTTATGTGCATCTAGACCTGATATAATGTTGAGTGTTTGCATGTGTGCACGTTTTCAAGCAAACCCTAAAGATTGTCATCTTGTAGCCGTTAAGAGAATTCTAAGATACTTAGTCCACACCCAAAACCTAGGATTATGGTATCCCAAAGGCTCCCTTTTCGATTTGCTTGGCTACTCTGACTCAGATTATGCCGGTTGCAAAGTAGATCGAAAAAGCACTACTGGGACTTGCCAATTCCTTGGGCGGTCCTTAGTGTCATGGAGTTCCAAGAAACAAAATTGTGTTGCACTTTCCACTGCAGAAGCTGAGTACATAGCAGCTGGGGCATGTTGTGCACAGTTGTTATGGATGAAGCAAACCCTTAGAGATTTTGGTTGTGAGTTTAACAAAATTCCACTTCTGTGTGACAATGAAAGTGCCATAAAACTTGCAAACAATCCGGTGCAACACTCTAGAACGAAACATATTGACATTAGACACCATTTCTTGAGAGACCACGAAGCCAAAGGAGATATCGAATTGTTTCATGTGAGCACCGAAAATCAACTAGCCGATATCTTCACAAAACCCCTTGATGAGACTAGGTTTTGTTTTCTTAGGAGTGAGCTAAATATCTTGGATTCTCGAAACGTGTCTTAATAACTAAAATTTTGATCAAATTTGATGGATGTAAATTGATTGTTTGAGCAATATGAAATGAGAAATAACATTTTTATCATTACAATCACTCATATCATATTTGCTAAGTGCTATTATAGCCCTTCTGGGCAATATCTGGAAACTGGTTGAGTAAACCAGCTGAGTAGGCGACTCAACCGGTTTTCCCCTGGTGGAAACCGGTTGAACCGGTATAAAAATCGGTTGAACCGGTTTTGTCCTCCTCCGCATCCGCGCCGTCAGTCTGCGCGCACTCTGCGCTGTCAGTTTCGCAGTCTGCGCTGTCAGACTGCCAGAAATTTCGCGCAGTCAACACCTTTTTCTGCGCGCTTTTACTGCGCAGTTTGACCAAAAACCGGTTGAACCGGTTTTAGAACCAGTTGAACCGGTTTTCTGTGTTCTGACCGGCCGACTCCCCCCTTATTTCTCTCCCTCTCCCCTCTTATCTTCTTCTCAGTTTCACTTTCCAGCCGCCGCCGCCCACTCTTCTTCCTCTCTCTCCTTCACACCTTCTCCACTCCAAAACTCACTTGTGCCCTCTCATCTTTGGAAGATTTGTTGGAGATCCGTTCATCCCGGTGTTCTCCATCATCTTCCTCAATCTCGTTGGAATTTCTTGACCAAATCTCCGGATCGAGGTATTGCCCTATTTCATTTCTTTTTACTCGATCCGACGCGTTCTTGATTATCTCATGTATCATTCGTTGGGTACATTTTAGTTTAAGTGCTTGCAACACTTAGATTATCTTCATTTGTCACGAACATTGTTAGAGTTTAGCGATTTGATATTGTTCGTTGTAGTTGAACCGCTCATATGAACGGTTGAAGTGCATGCTCAATATCTTATGCGTCTCTACTCAAAAGTGTTTGATCCTTGCTCATCATAGGTTCTTTTTTAGAATGGTGCGTCGGAGGAACCCGTCCGTGGTTGAATTCGACTCCTCTGATGACCAAGAAATACATGGAGATACTCCCCCACGCTCTAGATCCAAGCGTGGGCGAGGAAGCGGAAATGTCATGCAAGGTGCTGAGGCCTCCGGGTCTCAAAGTGCTCGCGGTCGGACAACCCGGAATCCTTCCGGGCGGTCCCGACCCGCGACAAATCCGCAGGCGTGGGAGGCTACGAGTGATGATGAAGGCGGGAAGGATGATGAAATTGATCTTCCCCCGGCCCACGCCCCTGTGATTCGTGGGTTGGTCCTCCACCGGGCGGAGGCTCGGCGTGCTGGCAATGAGCCAGTAACTGATTTCACTGCCAGTGGAGGCTCTGCTCTCCTTCAGGATCTCCGTTTCCAAAATCCCGCATTGCGCATTCGTGATGCCAGGATTGATGGAAACCGCTTTTGGACGCTTCATCATGTGGATTTTTATAATTCCGTGATCCTCCCCAAGAAGCATCAACCTATTCTGCTTCAACGCTATATCAACTGGGAAGGTTGTGAGGCCATTGGGGATCCAGAGATGACACAGGCATTGAGGGCCTGTGAAAGGAAAAAGATGAAGAGTATCATGACATTCCAATATGATTGGAATGATGAAGTTATTGCCCAATTCTACTCATCTTTGTGGATCAAGCCAGCTGACGAGGAGAGTCCATACAACTACCCTTATCTGAACTTCTACATTGAAGGTAGTTGGTATAAGGTGAGCTACCGTCGGTTTGCTCACATTCTTGGTTTTTCTGACAATGATATCTCTGGCGACAAGATCAAGATACATGATTTCCGCCAGCCTACTAGAGATGAAGCCAAAGATCTTCATCTCTCCGAGTCTGGGAAGTATTGGGAGTCTACAAACATGCATAAGTATTATCGATACATCAACTCCCTCTGCAGGATGACCCTCATTCCAAAAGGGGGTAATCAGATGAACATTCTTGGAGAGAGCAAGGTCTTGCTCTCCTTCATGAAACCCAGCAGCTCAGAGAGTATAAATGTCTTTGATATGATTTGACAGGAAATCATTCATGCTGCTTGCTTTCCATTGAAGGGATGTCTTCATGCTCCGTTTATCATGAAGATGATTGAGGTTGTGACCCAGTTTAAATTTGATAAAGGGACAAGACATCAATCATATACCCCTTTCTGGATTGATCCCAACAATCCAGCAGGGCGCCTACGGAAAGCCCCCTTCAGCTCTCGTGCTCATACATCTGCGGGTCCATCTGCTGGTCCTGCTGTTGCTGCTGCTGCCGGTGCCTCGCGTCCCTCCCCTGGCCGCAGATCTCCCACGTCACGTGGTCGTGGTCGTGGTCGAGGTCGTGGCCGAGGGATGGGTGCCCGCTTGGCCCACGGGTTTGCGGCATTTTTCTCCATGTGCCGGAACATTGCTGCGGATGTCCATGAGGTGGCTCGACGTCAGCGGGAGACTGACGACAACCTACGTCGTCAAGCTTCCTCCTTGGGTACTCCCTTCGCCCCCCGCTCGCCTGACGTGCCTCTCCATCCTCCTCCTCCAGAAATCAACGAGTGGTACCAGCAGGCATACGGGGTGCCTTTTATGACAGCAGACGACGTCGACGAAGAAGAAGAAGCTTATTTTGATGATCGTGAGTAGTTTGTCCCGCCTCCGTATCACGGGGATCCGGGGCAATCATCTTCTCACCCTCTGCCCCAGGATCCTTCTGGCAGTGCTCCTCCCCCGGATCAGTCTGGGGAAGAACACTTTGCCTCTCACCTGGCGCACCACCTCTTTGCTCCTCATCATCCTCCTCCCAACTGGTGATCTCTGGATTGGCGTATATCTCTCTCTCTTTTTGGTTCTTGTTGCCAAAAAGGGGGAGAAGGTTTATCAGACTGGCAGTACCTTTATTTTTGTAATGAACAATCGGTTTGTAATAACTATTTGGTCTATCGTACGATGCATGCATGGCTCTAAAGCCATAAACATTTTTATGATGTGATGAGATGAGTTCTCATTATTGTAATAGCAGTAGAATTTTTCATATCATATGCTATGCAATAATGAGCTTGAATGTGTAATTTTTACTCTTTCTATCTAATTATGTTTCATTCCTTATTGTTTTATGTATGGTGTTAATTGTTCTCTCTCTCTAAATATGTTGCAAATTGACATATCAAGTCAATGATAATATCGCAAAATTCATGCACATATTTAGGGGGAGCTACACATACACAAAGGATTTTATCTCGCAAGTACTTGTAACTTTTAATTCTTATTTCCACTCCAGTTTGTTTTGGCATCAATCACCAAAAAGGGGGAGATTGTAAGTGCAATCAACCCTAATTGAGAGTTTGGTGATTAATGACAAAACAAACTGAGATTCTAACAAGTTTGCTCCTAGCATGTACACAGTAATTCTACAGACAGGAGAAGCACGGATCTTACGAGCATAAAAGTAGAAAGCACAGCGGATTTAAAATTCCACATCAAATGGCGTGCTCCAAGTGCTTAGAAACAACGGCGGTGCTAAATTTATAATTCTTGAGTCATAGGAATCGCCGTGCAATTAAGAGGGATCCACGATAGTTAAGTAAGTTGTGCAACGAGCCAAGTTCAAAATCTTTTGAAAACATCTTGGAGAACATTTTTCCAGATCATGAATGCCCTTGAGAAAAACAAATTTTACTTCCCACAAAGACTCCACTTTTGCTCTCTTCAAAATACTCAAAATTTGGTTTCAGCCCCCAAAACCGGTTCAACCGGTCCTGAAACCGGTTCAACCGGTTTTGGGACTGTTCACCTGCCATCTCTGCTCTGACCTGTCTGACAGTCAGAGCTGTCAGAAAAGTCGTTGTAGATATTTTTTGAAAACCGGTTCAGCCAAAATTTTTCCTTACTCAGCCGATTTTGAAACCGGTTGAGTCTCCGGCTGAGTAGCTCAGTGGACCGGGATCCCCCTGGTAGAAACCGGTTCAACCGGTCTGAAAACCGGTTCAACCGGTTTTTACTTCTTTTCTTCCAACGGCTGCCAGCTTTTGGGGGATCCTTTATATACCCCCTCACACTCTCTCTCATTTACTTCTGCCTCTCCCACGAATTCTTGGCCGACCAACCTTCAAACAAGCACATTCATTTCACCTTTCACACCCGCAATCGCATCTCCTTCAATCATTTGAAGGACCCTTGGTGTGAGGTGAACTCGATCGAACTCGCTGTCAATTTCATCTCGATTCTCCCATTCTCTTTGTTCTTGAGCTCGTTGCAAACTTAACCTTGTGCGGATTTGTTACTCTTGGAACCTCGTGTTCCTTGACGGTTAGAGGTTGCTTGGGAGTCTCCAAATTTGTGGACGACCCCAAGAAGTTTGTATCACCCGCTCTTTGAGCTGATTTGAGAAGAGATTGCCTTGACCTTTGTGGTCGGCTTGTGGAGGATTAGGGTTGGAAAAACCCGACCCTTTGTGGGTTCCTCAACGAGGAGTAGGACACCTTTGTGGTGGTTGCCGAACCTCGGGTTATATCGCGTGTTCTTGTGTGTTCTTGTCAAGCGCTTTAAAATTCATTGGTTGGCTCATATTATTCATTCGAGTAGATTTTGTGTAGGGCAAGTCTTTAGCTATATTCTTCACTACTTCGTATTTGTTTAACAGATTACTTAATTTAAGTTGAGCAGGTTCAAACTTGTTCAGTTGTAATTAAAATCGACTGAACCGGTTTGCACCAGTGCAACTTTAATTTAACCTATCTCGAAGTTTTTAGTGAAAATTTTCAGGTGTAGCCTATTCACCCCCCCCCTCTAGGCTACTTTCAGAAACAAACCGGGTAAAACCGGTTCAACCAGTGTCAAAACCGGTTCAACTGGTTTGCACGAGCTCAACAAAAGAATGAGATATAAAACTGAATTGATCTCGAAATTCACCCAGTTAACTTTGAAAATGAGATGTCCTAAATGATCCACGTGGTTCAAAGTAGTAGATCTGAGAAGGGCACTTCTCAAAATCTACACACCAAAAAGATATGAGCAATTCTTCAATGGAATAGTGAGAGAACGAATAACACGAACAAACACAATGAACAGGAACACAAGAGACTCAAGATTTATCCCGAGGTTCGGTCACACCACAAAAGGTGCTCTACTTCCTCTTTGAGGCGCCCAGAAAGAGTCTGTTTCAACCCTAATCCTCCCTTCGTCGACCACAAAGGTCAAGCTCACACAATAATCTTTGCTCAAATGAGCGTATAATACAAACTTTCTTGTGGTCTTTCACAAGATTTGGAGACTCACAAGAGACACCTAGTCGTTTAAGAGCTAGAAGCTCCAAGAGTAATGAATCCACAAAGAACTCGATGTAATACCAAAGCTCGAATCAAGAAGAACAAAAATGATTTAAAGATGAAGCACAAAACCCCACAACTCTCAATCTCACTCAAAGATTTCTCTCCAAAGATTTGAAATGGGAGAGGCAAGAGATGTGTGAGAGAGAGTGAGATCTGTTTCTTAGGTTAGAAATGGAGTTTGGTGCGTGCTCTTGTGTGGGGAGAGAGGTAGGAGTGAGTATATATAGGTGGGGCTTCAAAACTAGTCGTTGGGCTGATTTTGTTTTGGAGTACCGGTTGGGTTCAACCAACAGGGGCAGGCTGACAGTCAGTCTTCCCGTCAGACTGGCAGACTGGCAGACTGCAGGTCAGACTGGTAAACAGGTCCTGACACTGGTTGAACCGCCCCTAGGATCGATTCAACCGCCTGGTGGTCAGACTGGCAGCCAGTCTGCTAGTCAGGGGTCAGACCGGTTAGGTGACCCTGACACCGGTTGAACTGCCCTTAGGGCTGGTTCAACTGATTTTGATCAGTGAGGTCCAAGGAAAAAACTCGGTTGAACTTGCCCTGGACACCAGTTGAACTTGTCCTGGACACTGGTTGAAATTTCCCTGGACCCCGGTTGAACCTGCCTGGACACCAGTTGAACTTGTCCTAGACACCGGTTGAACCTACCTGGACCCTAGTTGAACTTGTCCTGGACCCCGGTTGAACTTGTCCTGAACACCGGTTGAACCTGCCTGGACCCCGGTTGAACTTGTCATGGACCCTAGTTGAAGCTACCTGAACCCCAGTTGAAGTTAAGTTCAACTCAGCTGAAAAAGATGAACTTAGCTAAAAAAGCTCAACTCAGCTGAGACAGTTCAACTCAGCTGAAAAAGCTCAACTCAGCTGAAGAAGCTCAACTCAGCTGAGAAAACTCAACTGCTTTTCAACAGGGACACTCTCTATTTCTCAATCCTAACAACAGTCTTACACAAAGTGTCCTATGGATTTTGGTTTTCGAAATAGCTTTTGAATTTGGAGGCTTGAGCTTTGCCAAAACACCAACCTTTTTTTGGATCCCACTTGATAGTACGCCGATTTCTATACTCAAGTTAAATAAAATATAATTAAGTAAACACCTTGAGTAATTGGTGTCTCATGTGTGATTTCTCCATGACGTTGCTTCATAAGGATCACTAACATCTTTGTCTCACCTTTTGAAGCTAACATAAATCAATCCCGGTGACTTGAACCATTTCACCATATATGAATTCAAATCATGGCTTCAAGTCACTTTTCTGATGCATCAACATAATGTAACTTTTCATAGCTGATTAGTTCATCGACTTAGTGCAAGTACTCTCTTATTCACCTTAGTCATGGTACCTCAGTCCATAAGCCGTCACTTGGCCTTCACCTTCGCTTAGTCCCTCAAAGCCCTTTCCTTGCTATCTTCACCCTATCAAGCCATTCTTGAGTCACATCATATTGAGCATCCATTGAAAGAATCATTTCTTCAATATTGTGAAACTTGCTTGAATGTTATCTAGATATAAATGCTAAGATCAATCAAGCTCTATTATGATTCTCATAGAAGCATATATGGACTAATAGTAATATGGTCAAGCCAATTCATGATTCCTCATATCTTATTCACTTTGGTTTGACCAATCCTCTTAATCACTTCAACCTCTATTCTGGTCATATCTATGTAGTGATTTCTCAGGTCTTGTATATACAGAGACCATATTATATCCATTTGCATTGTCTCATTGGTAATTTATGTAATCGCTGTATACGTGAGTTTTGATATTGACACGTACATAGTTCGCATTCGGTTTGCCTTCGAAAACCGAGTGTGACAATACTGGTCAGTTTGTGTCTACAAGACGTACATATCAGGATTTCGAGAAGTCTTTACAAGCAAACTTTGACTACCACCACAAAACGTTACTTCGAAATCAGTCTGTACTAAGATATTCTGCTACATGTGGAATGTAGAATATATTGATATTATTGCTTTGATGTACTAAATATGTATATAACTTGAGTAATACTCCCTCCGTTTCGTTTTAGTTGTCGCTGGATAGTGCAAAATTGAACTATCCAGCGACAACTAAAAAGAAACGGATGGAGTAGTAGTTTACATTTTTACGGAGTTTGATGCACTAAAGATAATAATGCCGCTAGTAGAATCCTTTTTTGTACTAATGCTCCACACGTAGTTCATAGGATATCTTCTTAGTGGGAAATGAAATACTAACACTCATAAATCGTAAGCATGCATGCATTTATTGGGCAGGCAAATTATTTTTGTTGATGAGCAATAGTCATTACTTTGGATATCCAAAAACTGTATTTGGGTTGACTATGTAAGGCAACGTATCAAACCACCCTCATGCTGTCGATGGCTAGCATTCATGTGCTTTCAGGGTATATATTTACTATATATGCAGGCAACAAATTCCTTTCTGGTAAGATCGTACTGTAATTCACAAGAAATTCATGTTAGCATTTACTATCACTAAAGATATATACCCGAAATATCATGATACTAGTCAGTTTGTTTCTACAAGACGTACGTATCAGGATTCCGGGAAGTGTTTACAAGCAAAATTTGACTACCACCACAAAATGTTACTTGGAAATCAGTCTGTACGACTAAGATCGATATTCTGCTACACGTGGAATGTTGAATATATTGATTTCATTGCTTTGATGTATTAATAAATATGTATATTATTTGAGTAAATAGTAGTTTACATTTTACGGAGTTTGACCTTTTTGAGATCATAATATACGGTATATATGCATTTTGAAACAGATCGGAGAAGTATCTTTCATTTTGAGATTAATAAACAACAGATGGAGTATACTAGGCATGTCTAGAATAGAAATACCTAAGGCAACAATTCAAATAACCCTCGAAATGGAAGGCCCAAAGTATCTCGAGCATCTATCTCCGCCAGACTATTTTACATAATTTCGTTGCTGCGCGATTTATTGCATCCCTTAATACGTTGATCCTCGATCGATCACGTACAAACTTCTAGTATAAATTGTGGGTAGTAGGAGCTCACAAGAATCATCACAACCTACAGAGAAACTCATCTTCTTTATTTGGTCGCCGTCCTCCCGGCCGCTCTCCTGCCTAGCTAGACTGCACAATGCAAGAAGTTGAGATGCGGCGGGGTGCCGTCCTCCTCGTCTCCCTTGTCCTCCTGCTCATCAACTCGCCGGTGGGCTTGTGCGGCTGCTTCAAGCGCATCTTCAGCTTCGGCGACTCCATCATCGACACCGGCAACTTCGCGAGCACCGTCGGTTCGGCCCCGATAAAGGAGCTCCCATATGGCATGACCTACTTCAACCGGTCCACCGGCCGTGTCTGCGACGGCCGTGTCATCATCGATTTCTACGGTGAGTAATGAGTACGTACGTACGTGTGCTCGTGTTGCCGCCCACTGTTGCATTGGCTGCATGTGTATGTCCATTGATCGGTCTTGCTGTGTACGTACATGTAACAATGTGCTTGCATTGGTCTCTCTCAGCGCAAGCGCTCGGTCTGCCGCTGGTCCCGCCGAGCATACCGGAGGAGGAAACCTCCCCGTTCCCCACCGGCGCCAACTTCGCCGTGTTTGCGGCCACAGCGCTGTCGCCGGACTACTACAGGACCAACTACAACTTCACCATGCCGTCGCCGTCCCACCTGGACCTGCAGCTCCAGTCCTTCAAGAAGGTGCTCGCGCGGATCGCACCGGGAGATGCCACGAAGAGCCTCCTCGGCGAGTCCCTGGTGGTGATGGGCGAGATCGGCGGGAACGACTACAACTTCTGGTTCTTCGCGCTGGACTCCCGCGACACGCCGAGCCAGTACATGCCGGCGGTCGTCGGCCGCATCGGCGCCGCCGTCCAGGAGGTGGTCAACCTCGGCGCCAGGACGGTGCTCGTCCCGGGGAACTTCCCCATCGGCTGCGTGCCGCAGTACCTGTCCATGTTCCAGAGCAGCAGCAGCAACGCCAGCTCGGACTACGACCAGTACGGCTGCCTCGTCTGGTTCAACGACTTCTCGCAGAAGCACAACCAGCTGCTGCGGCAGGAGGTCGGCCGGCTCCGGTCGCAGAACCCGGGCGTCCAGATCATCTTCGCTGACTACTTCGGCGCCGCCATGCAGTTCGTCCAGAACCCCAAGAACTACGGTAAGTGTGTTCATGGCATGGATAATACGCATGATATATATAGACTAGCTATACATTTTTACTCTCTTTTTTTTCTTCTTTTGCGTGCGTGCGTGCATGGGGGCGTGACAGGCATCGATGATCCCCTGGTCGCGTGCTGCGGCGGCGACGGCCGGTATCACACGGGCAAAGGGTGCGACAAGAGTGCGACGCTCTGGGGTAACCCGGCCACGTTCGCTAGCTGGGACGGCATCCACATGACGGAGAAGGCGTACAGCATCATCGCCGATGGGGTGCTAAATGGGCCGTTCGCGGACACACCGCTGCTCAAGACCTGCTAAGCTATTTATAATTCTTACATATAGATACCTCACGTTAGGATCTTTTCGGAATATACATATGCTCCGATCAATATATATTTGTCAATAAAACGGTTCCAGTCTTGACCCTTCCGCATTTTATTATTACTGAGGTTATAAATGAATACGACATAAAGGGATCAATCACAGAGAAAACAAAGATTTAACGTAGAAAACCCCTCTAAAGCGAAGGGGGAAAAACCACGGGCGTCGGCCAGCAACTTCTCACTATTTTCGGGTGGTTACAGATCACAGAAGATTTACAAATGAGATAATTATCTTCTGCGGCTTAAAAAGATATTTATAGAGGTGAAACCCTAAAACGAGTAGGGAAACGATCCGTACCATCCGGTGACGGGCCTCTGCTTCGCTCGCCAACTTGGTCGTCTTCTTCAGAATTTGGATCACAAACTCAACAAACTCCACCTTGAGACAAATTCCTTATAGCATCATAATAACAAACTCCACCTTAAACAAATGCATCATCATCTTGCCGACGCCAACAGCCACTAAGGGCTAATTTATAATACCAACTAAGCTCAAACTTAGCAACAGAAACATGCTTTGTCATCATATCAGCAGGATTATTATGAGTAATGATCTTGCATACCTTCACCAACCCTTTTTCAATGATATCACGAACGAAGTGATAACGAATATCAATATGTTTGGATTTCTCAGTAATCATCTGATCTTTGGTGAGATGAATAGCACTCTGACTATCACAATAGATGGTAATGCAAGACTTAATTCCACATAGCTCTGAATATATACCTTTCAACCATAAGGCTTCCTTAGTAACTTCTGCAATTGACATATACTCAACTTCTGTGGTAGACAAAGCAACAGTATCCTGTAAACGAGCTTTCCAACTCACAGCACAATCTCCAACAGTAAAGACATAACCTGAAAGAGATCTCCTCCTGTCTAAATCACCACCATAATCTGAATCAACATAGCCAACCAGACCATCTCCAGATTTACCAAAACATAAACAAGCACTAGAAGAACCACGTAGATATCTGAAAATCCACTGAACAGCTTTCCAATGCTCTTTACCAGGATTAGACATGTATCTAGCAACAACGCTCATAGCATGAGACAAATCAGGACGAGAACAAACCATAGCATACATGAGTGACCCAACAGCACTAGAGTATGGAACTTTTGACATATATTCAAGCTCAGCATCAGTTTCAGCACACTGTTTAGCAGACAATTTAAAATGAGGAGCCAACGGAGTACTCATAGATTTAGTATTTTGCATGTTGAAACGATGAAGTACCTTCTCAATATAATTCTTCTGGCTTAAGTACAGCAGTCCAGACTTCCTATCCCTGACTATCTCTATGCCAAGGATTTTCTTTGCAGCACCCAGATCCTTCATATCAAATTCGCTACTAAGTTGTGCCTTTAAAACAACGATTTCCTTTATGCTCTTGGCAGCAATCAACATATCATCAACATATAGCAGCAAATATGTAGGTGATCCATTAACAAATTTTAGATAAACACAGCTATTATATTGAGACCTCTGAAAGCCCTTAGAAAGTATAAATGAATCAAACCTCTTATATCATTGTCTGGGAGATTGTTTCAGACCATATAAGGACTTCTTCAACCTGCACACATAGTCTTCTTTTCTAGGAACAATGAACCCCTCAGGCTGGTCCATATAAATGTCCTCCTCCAAATCACCATGTAAGAAAGCAGTTTTCACATCTAACTGTTGAAGCTCATAGTCATGTACAGCAACAAGACTAAGAAAGGTACGAATTGAACTATGCTTGACAACAGGAGAATATACATCAGAGTAATCAATTCCTGGAATCTGACTAAAACCTTTGGCATCTAGCCTTGATTTAAAGAGCGGAGGCTCTTTTGGAGTCATACCTTCTTTTCTTTTGAAAATTCATTTACACTTAATTGCCTTTTTGCCAGAAGGCAGCCGAACTAGTTCCCAAGTGTCATTCTTATCAAGAGACTCCATTTCTTCATGCATAGCACTCATCCACTTTTCACTATCAGTAGACAATATAGCTTCTGAATAATTCAATGGTTCCTGAACATTATCAACTTCTTCAGCAACAGCCAAAGCAAAAGCAACATTGCACTCTTGAATCAGTCTTTGGGGTCGAACTATCTGCCTCCTAGCTCGGCCTTCAGCAAGAGACTGGGGATGAGACTCCACAACACTGCGCTCCGACCTAAGCCTCCCGGCGACGGGTCTCCGCTTCGCTCACCAACTTGGCCGCCTTCTTTAGAATTTGGATCACAAACTCAACAACTGAGACAGACTCCAGCAGTTCACTCAAAGTTTATCCATAAGCAATGTTTTGCATTGTAGACTGTATTGTTTATAAAGCGAAGTTTGAATATAGGTATGAGTATGGGTAAGCTGCTGAAGATAGTATAACGAGGTAGCTTCAAAGTTGAAAATATGGATAACTATTAACTAATTTCCATACACCCCATTCACCCAATGTCTAAAGCATTCAACTATAAAAGTTAGTTTTCCCTCAACTATAAAATCAGACATAGCTCCTCCCTCATCTCCAAAAACTGGACACATGTTTCCTCGATATTTTGTCTCTTTTTATTTTATGTTAATTTTGGGCAATTTTTTTTGAAAGCACATAGTAAATCACATGAAAAATATAAAATGAAAATATCCAATTTTATTCAACTCTATATGAGAGTGAGCATATGATACAATATGTTTTAGTGTTAAGTTTTTTTTCCTATAGATTTAGGTATATGATTTTCTGTAATTAATTCATACTTACAATTTGAGTAGTCCAATTATAATGGCTAATCATTAGTATAGGCTTGAGCTATAGTAATATTTCTATGCTTATTGGATCATGTATGACTGAGTTATGGATTTATCTAAATAAACATAGATAAATCTATAGATAAACCTAGATAAAACATTGTTTATGGATAAACTTTGAGTATGTGATATGGTTAGTCTACAATTGCTTATGGACTAACCATATCACATATTCATTATGTAGATCTATTCATTATGTAGATCCATAAGCAGTTCACAGCTTTGGATAAAATCGGTCCTCCATGATTCACTGAGCATGATTTTTTTATTGGACATTTTCATATGAATAGATCTACATAATGAATATGTGATATGGTTAGTCCAAAGCTTTTATTGTAGTCTTAGATCTATGTTCTACATGATTGGATGCTTGCATCCGTCCATCAGGACCGACGGTATGCGTTGACATGGACCCAGTTTGGTTACCTGCATACGCATGATCTAGATTGCATCCGCAGCTGTAGCAAAAGCCAAAAATATCGTTTCTAATTGCATGCGCAGATACGCGAGCAACGTTCGGTTTCCAGCGGGCAAGCTTGTAAGAGCTAGACCACGCTCACCCACAAAACCAATCAGACGCGTTCTCGCACGCCCAAAAACACTCGGCCGCGTGCGCATATATATATTCAGCCTTCCCAGTTCCCAAGCCCGTATTTCTCTCGATCTCCTGTAAGGCAACAAAGGAACCGGCCAAGTAGCAAGGCAATCGGCCAACTCCATGATATTTTAGACTAAGGGACCGTTTGGCATGACTATAGAGTAAAACTCTAAGGAGAGCTGGTCAGAGCATGTCAAACATCCTAACTCCAGAGTTGTAAACTCTATGGAGTTTTTGGAGCTGCAATATAATTTTTAGAGTACCTCTTTTGCTGCTCCAAAAACTCTAAAAAACCAACCTAGTCATGGAGTTTGGAGTTATTTACCCGCCACTGCCACCTGTTATGAGAAACAATCTAAACTCTAGAACAGAGCTGCTGCACCCAGAGTTTTGGAGTAGAGCTGCTCTAGGGTGGAGCAGAGCCATACCAAACACGCCCTAAATACAGGGAGCCTATTGGAAGGTGAGCTTTTTGTTTAGGTGTAAATATGTTTAGGGATACTGGGAGCTAAAAAGTGAGGAGTTGTTGGAGATGATTAGGGGACATTTGGCAAAACTCGCAAAGTTCCGCTCCCAACGAGAATCACTTCCGTAGAGTCAAACGGTAAAAATCTAAATTGTTTCATGTGGGAGTGGAACGAATCTAGTCTCTATTTTATACTAGAAAGTGGGAGCAAAAAACTGTTTCCCACCGCTCCCAACTACTCCTCACTCTCTAACCCCTCAGGAATCACTTCACAGACTATTTGCTAAACGGTTTTAGTTAAATAGATTCACTTCTGCTATAAAATCACTTGGAATCACTGAAAGTCGCCTAGAGGGGGGGTGAATAGGGCGAATCTGAAATTTACAAACTTGATCACAACTACAAGTCGGGTTAGTGAAAGGGAATTAGGCTTACACCTAGTTCCTATATAATTTTGGTGGTTGAATTGCCCAACACAAATCTTTGGACTAACTAGTTTGCCCAAGTGTATAGATTATACAGGTGTAAAAGGTTCACACTCAGCCAATAAAAAGACCAAGTGTTGGATTCAATAAAGGAGCAAAGGGGCAACCGAGGGCACCCCTGGTCTGGCGCACCGGACTGTCCGGTGTGCCACCGGACAGTGAACAGTACCTGTCCGGTGCACCAGGGGACTCAGACTCAAACCCTTCACCCTCGGGATTTCTCGGAAGCCGGCGCGCTATAATTCACCGGACTGTCCGGTGTGCACCGGACATGTCCGGTGCTCCAAGGAAGATCGGCCTCCGGAACTCGCCAGCCTCGGGTTCGCGCGGCAGCCGCTCCGCTAAAATTCACCGGACTGTCCGGTGTGCACCGGACTGTCCGGTGTGCACCGGACTGTCCGGTGAACCACGGAGCAACGGCTACTTTCGCGCCAACGGTCACCTGCAAGCGCATTTAATGCGCACTCTGCGCGCGCAGTCGGCAGGCGCGCCCATACCGACGCACCGGACAATGAACAGTTCATGTCCGGTGTACACCGGACATCCAGGCGGGGCCACATGTCAGAGCTCCAACGGTCAGAATCCAACGGCAACGATGACGTGGCAGGGGGCACCGGACTGTCCGGTGTGCACCGGACTGTCCGGTGCGCCATCGAACAGCGAGCTCCCAGCAACGGCCACATTTGGTGGTTGGGGCTATAAATACCCCAACCACCCCACATTCATAGCCATCCAAGTTTTCCAACTTCTAACCACTTACAAGAGCTAGGCATTCAATTCTAGACACATACAAAGAGATCAAATCCTCTCCAATTCCACTCAAGCCTTTAGTGACTAGCGAGAGAGATTTGCCGTGTTCTTTTGAGCTCTTGCGCTTGGATCGCATTCTTTCTTTCTCTTTTGCTCTTGTGATCAACACTCAATTGTAACCGAGGCAAGAGGCACCGATTGTGTGGTGGCCCTTGCGGGGAAGTTTTTGTTCCCGGTTGATTGAGAAGAAGGAAAGCTCACTCGGTCCAAGGGACCGTTTGAGAGAGGGAAGGGTTGAAAGAGACCCGGCCTTTGTGGCCTCCTCAACGGGGAGTAGGTTTGCAAGAACCGAACCTCGGTAAAACAAATCCGTGTGTCACTCTCCTTATTTGCTTGCGATTTGTTTTGCGCCCTCTCTTGCGGACTCATTTATTATTACTAACGCTAACCCCGGCTTGTAGTTGTGATTATTTTTGTAAATTTCAGTTTCGCCCTATTCACCCCCCCCTCTAGGCGTCTATCAATTGGTATCAAAGCCCGGTGCTTCATTAGAGCCTAACCGCTCGAAGTGATGTCGGGAGATCACGCCAAGAAGGAGATGGAGACCGGCGACGACAAGCCCACTACAAGCCAAGGGAGCACTTCATCTTCATCGGAAGAGTCCCGCACCAAGAGAAGAGAGAAGAAGAAGAAATCCTCCAAGCGGAAGGAGAAAAGATCTTCCTCTTCTCACCATAAGGAGAAGAAGGAAAAATCTTCTCACAAGCCGCATCGGAGTGGGGACAAGCACAAAAGGATGAGGAAGGTGGTCTTCTACGAGACCGACACTTCATCGACCTCCACCTCCGGCTCCGACGCGGCGTCCGTCACTTCTAAACGCCAAGAGCGTAAGAAGTATAGTAAGATCCCCCTACGCTACCCTCGCGTTCCTAAACATACACCTTTACTTTCCGTCCCATTAGGCAAACCACCAACTTTTAATGGTGAAGATTATGCTATGTGGAGTAATTTGATGCGATTTCATCTAACCTCTCTCCACAAAAGATTATGGGATGTTGTTGAGTATGGTGTACAGGTACCATCCGTAGGGGATGAGGACTACGACACGGACGAAGTGGCCCAAATCGAGCACTTCAACTCTCAAGCCACAACCATTCTCCTTGCCTCTTTAAGCAAGGAGGAATACAACAAAGTACAAGGGTTGAAGAACGCCAAGGAGATTTGGGACCTACTCAAGACGGCGCATGAGGGTGATGAACTCACCAAGATCACCAAGCGGGAAACGATCGAGGGGGAGCTCGGTCGCTTCCGTCTTCGCCAAGGGGAGGAGCCACAAAACATGTACAACCGGCTCAAGATCTTGGTGAACCAAGTGCGCAACCTCGGGAGCACAAAATGGGATGACCACGAAGTGGTTAAGGTTATTCTGAGAGCCCTTATTTTCCTTAACCCTACTCAAGTACAATTAATTCGTGGCAATCCTAGATATACACAAATGACCCCCGAGGAAGTCATCGGGAATTTTGTTAGTTTTGAATGCATGATTAAGGGCTCCAAGAAGATCAACGAGCTTGATGAGCCTTCCACATCCGAGGCGCAACCCGTGGCCTTCAAGGCAACGGAGGAGAAGAAGGAGGAGTCTACACCAAGTAGACAACCAATTGACGCCTCCAAGCTCGACAACGAGGAGATGGCCCTAATCATCAAAAGCTTCCGGCAAATCCTCAAACAACGGAAGGGGAAGGACTACAAATCCCGTTCCAAGAAGGTTTGCTACAAGTGTGGTAAGCCCGGTCACTTTATTGCTAAATGTCCATTATCAAGTGATAGTGACAGGGACAACGACAAGAAGGGCAAGAGGAAGGAGAAGAAGAAGTACTACAAGAAGAAGGGCGGCGATGCCCATGTTTGTCGGGAGTGGGACTCCGACGAAAGCTCAAGCGACTCCTCCGACGACGAGAACGCCGCCAACATCGCCGTCACCAAAGGCCTCCTCTTCCCCAACGTCGGCCACAAGTGCCTCATGGCCAAGGACGGCAAAAAGAAGGTAAAATCAAAGTCCTCCACTAAATATGAAACATCTAGTGATGAGGATGATAAAAATGAGGAGGATAACTTGCGTATTCTTTTTGCCAACCTTAACATGGAACAAAAAGAAAAATTAAATGAGCTAATTAGTGCTATCCATGAAAAGGATGATCTCTTGGACTCCCAAGAGGACTTCCTAATCAAGGAAAACAAGAAACATGTTAAGGTTAAAAATGCTTATGCTCTAGAAAGAGAAAAATGTGAAAAATTAACTAGTGAGCTAAGCACTTGCCATGAGATTTTAGACAACCTTAGAAATGAAAATGCTAATTTGTTGGCTAAGGTTGATTCTCATGTTTGCATTGATCCTAGAAATGATAATGTTGATTTGCTTGCTAGATTTGATGAATTGAATGCTTCCATCGCTAGCCTTAGAAATGAGAATGAGAAATTAATTGCTAAGGCTAAGGATTTTGATGTTTGCAATACTACTATTTCTGACCTTAGAACTAAGAATGATTTGTTGCATGCTAAGGTTATTGAATTAAAGTCTTGCAAACCCTCTACATCTACTATTGAGCATATGTCCATTTGCACTAGATGTAGAGATATTAATGTTGATGCTATCCATGATCACCTTGCCTTAATTAAAAAACAAAATGATCACATAGCTCAACTAAATGCTAAGATTAGAGAGCATGACTTAGAAAATGAAAAATTTAAATTGGCTAGAAGCATGCTCTATAATGGGAGACGCCCTGGCATCAAGGATGGCATTGGCTTCCAAAGGGAAGACAATGTGAAACTTAATGCCCCACCTAAAAATTTGTCTGACTTTGTTAAGGGCAAGGCTCCCATGCCTCAGGATAACGAAGGTTACATTTTGTACCCTGCCGGTTATCCCGAGAGCAAAATTAGGAGAATTCACTCTAGGAAGTCTCACTCTGGCCCTAACCATGCTTTTATGTATAAGGGTGAGACATCTAGCTCTAGGCAACCAACCCATGCCAAGTTGCCTAAAAAGAAAACTCCTAATGCATCAAATGATCATGCCATTTCATTTAAAACTTTTGATGCATCTTATGTGCTTACTAGCAAATCCGGCAAAATAGTTGCCAAATTTGTTGGGGGCAAACACAAGGGCTCCAAGACTTGTGTTTGGGTACCCAAAGTTCTTGTATCTAATGCCAAAGGACCCAAAACAGTTTGGGTACCTAAAGTCAAGAACTAAATTTGTTTTGTAGGTTTATGCATCCGGGGGCTCAAGTTGGATACTCGACAGCGGGTGCACAAACCACATGACCGGGGAGAAAAGGATGTTCTCCTCATATGAGAAAAACAAAGACCCCCAACGAGCTATCACATTTGGGGATGGAAATCAAGGGTTGGTCAAAGGTTTGGGTAAAATTGCTATTTCACCTGATCATTCCATTTCCAATGTTTTTCTTGTTGATTCATTAGATTACAACTTGCTTTCTGTTTCCCAATTATGTCAAATGGGCTACAACTGTCTTTTTACTGATATAGGTGTCACTGTCTTTAGAAGAAGTGATGTTTCAATAGCATTTAAGGGTGTGTTAGAGGGTCAGCTATACTTAGTAGATTTTGATAGAGCTGAGCTCGACACATGTTTAATTGCTAAGACTAACATGGGTTGGCTCTGGCACCGCCGACTAGCCCATGTTGGGATGAAGAATCTTCATAAGCTTCTAAAGGGAGAGCACATTTTAGGACTAACCAATGTTCATTTTGAGAAAGACAGGATCTGTAGCGCATGCCAAGCAGGGAAGCAAGTTGGCACTCATCATCCACACAAGAACATAATGACGACTGACAGGCCACTGGAGCTCCTCCACATGGATCTATTCGGCCCGATCGCTTACATAAGCATCGGCGGGAGTAAGTACTGTCTAGTTATTGTGGATGATTATTCTCGCTTCACTTGGGTATTCTTTTTACAGGAAAAATCTCAAACCCAAGAGACCTTAAAGGGATTCTTGAGACGAGCTCAAAATGAGTTCGGCTTAAGGATCAAGAAAATAAGAAGCGACAATGGGACGGAGTTCAAGAACTCTCAAATTGAAAGCTTCCTTGAGGAGGAGGGCATCAAGCATGAGTTCTCTTCTCCCTACACGCCACAACAAAACGGTGTAGTGGAGAGGAAGAATCGAACTCTATTGGACATGGCAAGAACCATGCTTGATGAGTACAAGACACCGGACCGGTTTTGGGCCGAAGCCGTCAATACCGCTTGCTACGCCATCAACCGGTTATATCTTCACCGAATCCTCAAGAAGACATCATATGAACTCCTAACCGGTAAAAAGCCCAACATTTCATATTTTAGAGTTTTTGGTAGCAAATGCTTCATTCTTATTAAAAGAGGTAGAAAATCTAAATTTGCTCCTAAAACTGTAGAAGGCTTTTTACTTGGCTATGACTCAAACACAAGGGCATATAGGGTCTTTAACAAGTCCACTGGTCTAGTTGAAGTCTCTTGTGACGTTGTGTTTGATGAAACTAACGGCTCTCAAGTAGAGCAAGTTGATCTTGATGAGATAGGTGAAGAACAGGCTCCATGCATCGCGCTGAGAAACATGTCCATCGGGGATGTGTGTCCTAAGGAATCCGAAGAGCCTCCAAGTACACAAGATCAATCATCCTCCTTCATGCAAGCATCTCCACCAACTCAAAATGAGGATGAGGCTCAAAATGATGAAGAGCAAAATCAAGAAGACGAGCCACCTCAAGATGATAGCAATGATCAAGGGGGAGATACAAATGATCAAGAAAAGGAGGATAAGGAAGAACCAAGACCGCCACACCCAAGAGTCCACCAAGCAATTCAACGAGATCACCCCGTCGACACCATCCTCGGCGATATTCATAAGGGGGTAACTACTAGATCTCGGGTTGCACATTTTTGTGAACATTACTCGTTTGTTTCCTCTATTGAACCACACAAGGTAGAGGAAGCACTTCAAGATTCGGATTGGGTGGTGGCAATGCAAGAGGAGCTCAACAACTTCACTAGAAATGAGGTATGGCATTTAGTTCCACGTCCTAACCAAAATGTTGTAGGAACCAAATGGGTCTTCCGCAACAAGCAAGATGAGCATGGTGTGGTGACAAGGAACAAAGCTCGACTCGTGGCCAAAGGGTATTCACAAGTCGAAGGTTTGGATTTTGGTGAAACCTATGCACCCGTAGCTAGGCTTGAGTCAATTCGCATATTATTAGCCTATGCTACTTACCATGGCTTTAAGCTCTATCAAATGGACGTGAAAAGTGCCTTCCTCAACGGACCAATCAAGGAAGAGGTCTATGTTGAGCAACCTCCCGGCTTTGAAGACAGTGAGTACCCTAACCATGTCTATAGGCTCTCTAAGGCGCTTTATGGGCTCAAGCAAGCCCCAAGAGCATGGTATGAATGCCTAAGAGATTTCCTTATTGCTAATGGCTTCAAAGTTGGCAAGGCCGATCCTACACTCTTTACTAAAACTCTTGAAAAAGACTTGTTTGTATGCCAAATTTATGTTGATGATATTATATTTGGGTCTACTAACGAGTCTACATGTGAAGAGTTTAGTAGGATCATGACACAGAAATTCGAGATGTCAATGATGGGGGAGTTGAAGTATTTTCTAGGATTCCAAGTCAAGCAACTCCGAGAGGGCACCTTCATTAGCCAAACGAAGTACACTCAAGACATTCTTGCTAAGTTTGGGATGAAGGATGCCAAACCCATCAAGACACCCATGGGAACTAATGGGCATCTCGACCTCGACACGGGAGGTAAGTCCGTGGATCAAAAGGTATACCGGTCAATGATTGGTTCATTGCTTTATTTATGTGCATCTCGACCGGACATTATGCTTTCCGTTTGCATGTGTGCAAGATTCCAATCCGACCCTAAGGAATCACACCTTACGGCCGTAAAACGAATCTTGAGATATTTGGCTTATACTCCTAAGTTTGGGCTTTGGTACCCTCGGGGATCCACATTTGAGTTGATTGGTTATTCGGATGCCGATTGGGCAGGGTGCAAAATCAATAGGAAGAGCACATCGGGGACTTGCCAGTTCTTGGGAAGATCCTTGGTGTCTTGGGCTTCAAAGAAGCAAAATTCGGTCGCTCTTTCCACCGCCGAAGCCGAGTACATTGCCGCAGGACATTGTTGCGCGCAATTGCTTTGGATGAGGCAAACCCTGCGGGACTACGGTTACAAATTAACCAAAGTCCCTTTGCTATGTGATAATGAGAGTGCAATCAAAATGGCCGACAATCCCGTCGAGCATAGCCGCACTAAGCACATAGCCATTCGGTATCATTTTCTTAGGGATCACCAACAAAAGGGGGATATCGAGATTTCTTACATTAATACTAAAGATCAATTAGCCGATATCTTTACCAAGCCACTTGATGAACAATCTTTTACCAGACTTAGGCATGAGCTCAATATTCTTGATTCTAGAAATTTCTTTTGCTAAGCTTGCACACATAGCTCATTTGAATACCTTTGATCATATCTCTTTTATATGCTATGACTAATGTGTTTTCAAGTCTATTTCAAACCAAGTCATAGGTATATTGAAAGGGAATTGGAGTCTTCGGCGAAGACAAAGGCTTCCACTCCGTAACTCATGCTTCGCCATCACTCCGAGCAACTCTCTATTCCTTGGGGAGAAATGAGCATCAAAGAAAAGGATTTCATCCTTGGGGGAGAGAGCAAAAGCTCAAAAGCAAAAGGACCGGACTTCATCTTTGGTATAATCTTAACTCACTTATTTATGACCAAAGGGGAAGATGGCACTTCAAGGGCTCTAATGATTCCGTTTTTGGCGATTCATGCCAAAAAGGGGGAGAAATGAGCCCAAAGCAAAAGGACCGCACCACCACCACCAAATTCAAAAACTTAGTGCTTTCCAAAAGTCTTTATCATTTGGTATTCTATTGTGTTCAAAAGGGGGAGAAAGTAGTATTTCAAAAATGGTATATCAAAACCCTCTTGAACACTAAGAGGTGGATCTCTTTTAGGGGGAGTTTTGTTTAGTCAAAGGAAAAGCATTTGAAACAAGGGGAGGAAATTTCAAATCTTGAAAATGCTTTTGCAAACTCTTATTTATTTACCTTTGACTATTTGCAAAAGATCTATGAAAAGGATTTACAAAAGGTTTTGCAAAAACAAAACAAGTGGTGCAAACGTGGTCCAAAATGTTATATAAGAAAGAAACATTCCTTGCATATCTTGTAAGTAGTTATATTGGCTCAATTACAAGTAACCTTTTCACTTACATTATGCAAACTAGTTCAATTATGCACTTCTACATTTGCTTTGGTTTGTGTTGGCATCAATCACCAAAAAGGGGGAGATTGAAAGGGAATTAGGCTTACACCTAGTTCCTATATAATTTTGGTGGTTGAATTGCCCAACACAAATCTTTGGACTAACTAGTTTGCCCAAGTGTATAGATTATACAGGTGTAAAAGGTTCACACTCAGCCAATAAAAAGACCAAGTGTTGGATTCAATAAAGGAGCAAAGGGGCAACCGAGGGCACCCCTGGTCTGGCGCACCGGACTGTCCGGTGTGCCACCGGACAGTGAACAGTACCTGTCCGGTGCACCAGGGGACTCAGACTCAAACCCTTCACCCTCGGGATTTCTCGGAAGCCGGCGCGCTATAATTCACCGGACTGTCCGGTGTGCACCGGACATGTCCGGTGCTCCAAGGAAGATCGGCCTCCGGAACTCGCCAGCCTCGGGTTCGCGCGGCAGCCGCTCCGCTAAAATTCACCGGACTGTCCGGTGTGCACCAGACTGTCCGGTGAACCACGGAGCAACGGCTACTTTCGCGCCAACGGTCACCTGCAAGCGCATTTAATGCGCACTCTGCGCGCGCAGTCGGCAGGCGCGCCCATACCGACGCACCGGACAATGAACAGTTCATGTCCGGTGTACACCGGACATCCAGGCGGGGCCACATGTCAGAGCTCCAACGGTCAGAATCCAACGGCAACGATGACGTGGCAGGGGGCACCGGACTGTCCGGTGTGCACCGGACTGTCCGGTGCGCCATCGAACAGCGAGCTCCCAGCAACGGCCACATTTGGTGGTTGGGGCTATAAATACCCCAACCACCCCACATTCATAGCCATCCAAGTTTTCCAACTTCTAACCACTTACAAGAGCTAGGCATTCAATTCTAGACACATACAAAGAGATCAAATCCTCTCCAATTCCACTCAAGCCTTTAGTGACTAGCGAGAGAGATTTGCCGTGTTCTTTTGAGCTCTTGCGCTTGGATCGCATTCTTTCTTTCTCTTTTGCTCTTGTGATCAACACTCAATTGTAACCGAGGCAAGAGGCACCGATTGTGTGGTGGCCCTTGCGGGGAAGTTTTTGTTCCCGGTTGATTGAGAAGAAGGAAAGCTCACTCGGTCCAAGGGACCGTTTGAGAGAGGGAAGGGTTGAAAGAGACCCGGCCTTTGTGGCCTCCTCAACGGGGAGTAGGTTTGCAAGAACCGAACCTCGGTAAAACAAATCCGTGTGTCACTCTCCTTATTTGCTTGCGATTTGTTTTGCGCCCTCTCTTGCGGACTCATTTATTATTACTAACGCTAACCCCGGCTTGTAGTTGTGATTATTTTTGTAAATTTCAGTTTCGCCCTATTCACCCCCCCCCCTCTAGGCGTCTATCAGTTAGCGTTAGAAATATAATCGAGTCCGAAAGAGAGGGTGCAAAACAAATCGCAAGCGAATGAAGAGTGAGACACGCAGATTTGTTTTACCGAGGTTTGGTTTTCGCAAACCTACTCCCCGTTGAGGTGGTCACAAAGACCGGGTCTCTTTCAACCCTTTCCCTCTCTCAAACGGTCCCTCGGGCCGAGTGAGCTTCTTCTTCTCAATCCAACGGGAACAAAACTTCCCCGCAAGGACCACCACACAATTGGTGTCTCTTGCCTTGGTTACAATTGAGTTGATCGCAAGAAAGAATGAAAGAAAGAAGCAATCCAAGCGCAAGAGCTCAAAAGAACACAACAAATCTCTCTCACTAATTACTATACCCTTGTGTGGAATTTGGGAGAGGATTTGATCACTTGGGTGTGTCTTGTATTGAATGCTTAGCTCTTGTAAGTAGTTGGAAGGTGGAAAACTTGGATAACTTGAATGTGGGGGCGTTCGGTTTCCAGCGGGCAAGCTTGTAAGAGCCAGACCACGCTCACCCACAAAACCAATCAGACGCGTTCTCGCACGCCCAAAAACACTCGGCCGCGTGCGCATATATATATATCCAGCCTTCCCAGTTCCCAAGCCCGTATTTCTCTCGATCTCCTGTAAGGCAACAAAGGAACCGGCCAAGTAGCAAGGCAATCGGCCAACTCCATGATATTTTAGACTAAGGGACCGTTTGGCATGACTATAGAGTAAAACTCTAAGGAGAGCTGGTCAGAGCATGTCAAACATCCTAACTCCAGAGTTGTAAACTCTATGGAGTTTTTGGAGCTGCAATATAATTTTTAGAGTACCTCTTTTGCTGCTCCAAAAACTCTAAAAACCCAACCTAGTCATGGAGTTTGGAGTTATTTACCCGCCACTGCCACCTGTTATGAGAAACAATCTAAACTCTAGAACAGAGCTGTTGCACCCAGAGTTTTGGAGTAGAGCTGCTCTAGAGTGGAGCAGAGCCATACCAAACACGCCCTAAATACAGGAGCCTATTGGAAGGTGAGCTTTTTGTTTAGGTGTAAATATGTTTAGGGATACTGGGAGCTGAAAAGTGAGGAGTTGTTGGAGATGATTAGGGGACATTTGGCAAAACTCGCAAAGTTCCGCTCCCAACGAGAATCACTTCCGTAGAGTCAAACGGTAAAAATCTAAATTGTTTCATGTGGGAGTGGAACGAATCTAGTCTCTATTTTATACTAGAAAGTGGGAGCAAAAAAACTGTTTCCCACCGCTCCCAACTACTCCTCACTCTCTAACCCCTCAGGAATCACTTCACAGACTATTTGCTAAACGGTTTTAGTTAAATAGATTCACTTCTGCTATAAAATCACTTGGAATCACTAAAAGTCGCCTAGAGGGGGGGTGAATAGGGCGAATCTGAAATTTACAAACTTGATCACAACTACAAGCCGGGTTAGCGTTAGAAATATAATCGAGTCCGAAAGAGAGGGTGCAAAACAAATCGCAAGCGAATGAAGAGTGAGACACGCAGATTTGTTTTACCGAGGTTCGGTTTTCGCAAACCTACTCCCCATTGAGGTGGTCACAAAGACCGGGTCTCTTTCAACCCTTTCCCTCTCTCAAACGGTCCCTCGGGCCGAGTGAGCTTCTTCTCAATCCAACGGGAACAAAACTTCCCCACAAGGACCACCACACAATTGGTGTCTCTTGCCTTGGTTATAATTGAGTTGATCGCAAGAAAGAATGAAAGAAAGAAGCAATCCAAGCGCAAGAGCTCAAAAGAACACAACAAATCTCTCTCACTAATTACTATACCCTTGTGTAGAATTTGGGAGAGGATTTGATCACTTGGGTGTGTCTTGTATTGAATGCTTAGCTCTTGTAAGTAGTTGGAAGGTGGAAAACTTGGATAACTTGAATGTGGGGGTGGTTGGGGTATTTATAGCCCCAACCACCAAACTAGCCGTTTGGTGGAGACTGCTGTCGCATGGCGCACCGGACAGTCTGGTGCGCCATCGGACACTGTCCGGTGCGCCAGCCACGTCACCTGGTCGTTGGGTTCCGACCGTTGGAGCTCTGACTTGTGGGCCCGCCTGGCTGTCCGGTGGCGCACCGGACAAGTCCTGTAGACTGTCCGGTGTGCCACCCGCGCGTGCACTGCTCCTCTGCGCGCGCAGGCGCGCATTTAATGCGTTGCAGTCGACCATTGGCGCGAAGTAGCCGTTGCTCCGCTGGCTCACCGGACAGTCCGGTGTGCACCGGACATGTCCGGTGAATTTTAGCGGAGCAGAAATCCGAAGCTGGCGAGTTCAGAGTCGCTCTCCTCTGGGGCACCGGACACTGTCCGGTGGTACACCGGACAGTCCGGTGAATTATAGCGAAGCGCCTCTGAGAATTCCCGAAGGTGCGAAGTTTAGCTTGGAGTCCCCTGGTGCACCAGACACTGTCCGGTGGCACACCGGACAGTCCGGTGCGCCAGACCAGGGTGCCTTCGGTTATCCCTTGCTCTTTTTGTTGAACCCTTTTCTTGGTCTTTTTATTGGCTTTTTGTGAACCTTTGGCACCTGTATAACTTATAGACTAGAGCAAACTAGTTAGTCCAATTATTTGTGTTGGGCAATTCAACCACCAAAATCAATTAGGAAAATAGGTGTAAGTGAAAGGGAATTAGGCTTACACCTAGTTCCTATATAATTTTGGTGGTTGAATTGCCCAACACAAATAATTGGACTAACTAGTTTGCCCAAGTGTATAGATTATACAGGTGTAAAAGGTTCACACTCAGCCAATAAAAAGACCAAGTTTTGGATTCAACAAAGGAGCATAGGGACAACCGAAGGCACCCCTGGTCTGGCGCACCGGACTGTCCGGTGCGCCACCGGACATGTCCGGTGCACCAGGGGAACTCAGACTCAAACCCTCCACCTTCGGGAATTCCCAGAGGCGACTCGGCTATAATTCACCGGACTGTCCGGTGTACACCGGACAGTGTCCGGTGCGCCAAGGGAGGTCGGCCTCAGGAACTCGCCAGCTTCGGGAAACTCCAACGGCTAGTCCACTATAATTCACCGGACTGTCCGGTGTGCACCGGACTGTCCGGTGCGACTCCGGAGCAACGACTATCTCCGCGCCAACGGCTCTCTGCAGAGCAATAAATGCGCGCGCAGCGCGCACAGGAGTCAGAATCGCCCATGCTGGCACACCGGACAGCAAACAGTACATGTCCGGTGTGCACCGGACACCCTGGAGGGTCCACAAGTCAGAAGCTCCAACGGTCAGAATCCAACGGCAGTGATGACGTGGCAGGGGGCACCGGACTGTCCGGTGCGCCATCGAACAGACAGCCTTCCAACGGCCACTTTTGGTGGTTGGGGCTATAAATACCCCAACCACCCCACCATTCATTGCATCCAAGTTTTCCACTTCCCAACTACTACAAGAGCTCTAGCATTCAATTCAAGACACACCAAAGAGATCAAATCCTCTCCAAACTCCACACAACGCCATAGTGATTAGAGAGAGTGATTTGCTTGTGTTCTTTCGAGCTCTTGCGCTTGGATTGCTTTCTTCTTTTTTGATCCTTTCTTTGCAATCAAACTCACTTGTAATTGAGGCAAGAGACACCAATCTTGTGGTGGTCCTTGCGGGAACTTTGTGTTCCAAGTGATTGAGAAGAGAAAGCTCACTCGATCCGTGGATCGTTTGAGAGAGGGAAGGGTTGAAAGAGACCCGGCCTTTGTGGCCTCCTCAACGGGGAGTAGGTTTGCAAGAACCGAACCTCGGTAAAACAAATCTCCGTGTCTTACTTGCTTATTCACTTGGGATTTGTTTTGCGCCCTCTCTCGCGGATTCGTTTATATTTCTAACGCTAACCCGGCTTGTAGTTGTGTTTATATTTGTAAATTTCAGTTTCGCCCTATTCACCCCCCCCCCTCTAGGCGACTATCGATTGGTATCAGAGCCCGGTGCTTCATTAGAGCCTAACCGCTCGAAGTGATGTCGGGAGATCACGCCAAGAAGGAGATGGAGACCGGCGAAAAGCCCACTACAAGCCAAGGGAGCACTTCATCGGAAGAGTCCCGCACCAAGAGGAAGGAGAAGAAGAAGGACTCCTCCAAACGGAAGGAGAAAAAGTCTTCCTCTTCTCACCACAAAGAGAAGAAGGAAAAATCTTCTTCCCACAAGCCGCATCGGAAAAGCGACAAGCACAAGAGGATGAGGAAAGTGGTCTACTACGAGACCGACACTTCATCAACATCGACCTCCGACTCCGATGCGCCCTCCGTCACTTCTAAGCGCCAAGAGCGCAAGAAGTATAGTAAGATCCCCCTACACTACCCTCGCATTTCCAAACATACACCTTTACTTTCCGTCCCATTAGGCAAACCACCAACTTTTGATGGTGAAGATTACGCTAGGTGGAGCGATTTAATGCGATTTCATCTAACCTCGCTCCACAAAAGTATATGGGATGTTGTTGAGTTTGGTGCACAGGTACCGTCGGTAGGGGATGAGAACTATGATGAGGATGAGGTGGCCCAAATCGAGCACTTCAACTCTCAAGCAACAACAATACTCCTCGCCTCTCTAAGTAAAGAGGAGTATAACAAAGTACAAGGGTTGAAGAGCGCCAAGGAGATTTGGGATGTGCTCAAAACCGCACACGAGGGAGACGAGCTCACCAAGATCACCAAGCGGGAAACGATCGAGGGGGAGCTCGGTCGGTTCCGGCTTCGCAAAGGGGAGGAGCCACAACACATGTACAACCGGCTCAAGACCTTGGTGAATCAAGTGCGCAACCTCGGGAGTGTAAAATGGGATGACCACGAGACGGTTAAGGTTATTCTAAGATCTCTTATTTTCCTTAACCCTACTCAAGTTCAATTAATCCGTGGTAATCCTAGATATACTAAAATGACCCCCGAGGAAGTTATCGGGAATTTTGTAAGTTTTGAGTGCATGATCGAAGGCTCGAGAAAGATCAACGAGCTTGACGAACCCACCACATCCGAAGCTCAACCCGTCGCATTCAAGGCGACGGAAGAAAAGAAGGAGGAGGCTACACCAAGTCGACAACCAATAGACGCCTCCAAGCTCGACAATGAGGAAATGGCGCTCGTCATCAAGAGCTTCCGTCAAATCCTCAAGCAAAGGAGGGGGAAAGACTACAAGTCCCGCTCCAAGAAGGTTTGCTACAAATGTGGTAAGCCCGGTCATTTTATTGCTAAATGTCCTATATCTAGTGACAGTGACCGAGGCGACGACAAGAAGGGGAGAAGAAAGGAAAAGAAGAGGTACTACAAGAAAAAGGGCGGCGATGCCCATGTTTGTCGGGAATGGGATTCCGACGAAAGCTCAAGCGACTCCTCCGATGACGAGGACGCCGCCAACATCGCCGTCACCAAGGGACTCCTCTTCCCCAACATCGGCCACAAGTGCCTCATGGCAAAGGACGGCAAACGGAAGAAGGTTAAATCTAACTCCTCCACTAAATATGAATCTTCTAGTGATGATAATGTTAGTGATGAGGAAGATAACTTGCGTGTCCTTTTTGCCAATCTTAACATGGAGCAAAAAGAAAAATTAAATGAATTGATTAGTGCTATTCATGAAAAGGATGACCTTTTGGACTCCCAAGAGGATTGTCTAATTAAAGAAAACAAGAAACATGTTAAGGTTAAAAATGCTTATGCCCTAGAAGTAGAAAAATGTCAAAAACTATCTAGTGAGCTAAGCACTTGTCGTGAGATGATTGACAACCTTAGAAATGAAAATGTAAGTTTAAATGCTAAGGTTGATTCACATGTTTGTAATATTTCAATTCCCAATCCTAGAGATAATAATGATGACTTGCTTGCTAGGATTAAAGAATTAAACATTTCTCTTGCTAGCCTTAGAAATGAAAATGAAAAATTGCTTGCTAAGGCTAAAGATTTTGATGTTTGCAATACTACTATTTCCGATCTTAGAAATAAAAATGATATTCTTCATGCTAAGATTGTTGAACTTAATTCTTGCAAACCCTCTACATCTATTGTTGAGCATGTATCTATTTGTACTAGATGTAGAGATGTTGATGTTAATGCTATTCATGATCATATGGCTTTAATTAAACAACAAAATGATCATATAGCAAAATTAGATGCTACAATTGCCGAGCACAACTTAGAAAATGAGAAATTTAAATTTGCTCGTAGCATGCTTTATAATGGGAGACGCCCGGGCATTAAGGATGGCATTGGCTTCCAAAGGGGAGACAATGTCAAAATTAGTGCCCCTCCTAAGAGATTGTCCAACTTTGTTAAGGGCAAAGCTCCCATGCCTCAGGATAACGAGGGTTACATTTTATACCCTGCCGGTTATCCTGAGAGCAAAATTAGGAGAATTCATTCTAGGAAGTCTCACTCTAGCCCAAATCATGCTTTTATATATAAAGGTGAGACATCTAGTTCTAGGCAACCAACCCGTGCTAAGTTGCCTAAGAAAACTCCTAGTGCATCAAATGAACATAGTCTTTCATTTAAAACTTTTGATGCATCTTATGTTTTAACTAACAAATCCGGCAAGATAGTTGCCAAGTATGTTGGGGGCAAGCACAAGGGGTCAAAGACTTGTGTTTGGGTACCCAAAGTTCTTGTTTCTAATGCCAAAGGACCCAAAACCATTTGGGTACCTAAAGTCAAGAACTAAAATTGTTTTGTAGGTTTATGCATCCGGGGGCTCAAGTTGGATACTCGACAGCGGGTGCACAAACCACATGACAGGGGAGAAAAGGATGTTCTCCTCATATGAGAAAAACCAAGATTCCCAAAGAGCGATTACATTCGGGGATGGAAATCAAGGTTTGGTCAAAGGTTTGGGTAAAATTGCTATATCTCCTGACCACTCTATTTCCAATGTTTTTCTTGTTGATTCTTTAGATTACAACTTGCTTTCTGTATCTCAATTATGTCAAATGGGCTACAACTGTCTTTTTACCGATATTGGTGTCACTGTCTTTAGAAGAAGTGATGATTCAATAGCATTTAAGGGAGTGTTAGAGGGTCAGCTATACTTGGTAGATTTTGATAGAGCTGAACTCGACACTTGCTTAATTGCTAAGACTAACATGGGTTGGCTCTGGCACCGCCGACTAGCCCATGTTGGGATGAAGAATCTTCACAAGCTTCTAAAGGGAGAACACATTTTAGGATTAACAAATGTTCATTTTGAGAAAGACAGGATTTGTAGCGCATGCCAAGCAGGGAAGCAAGTTGGCACTCATCATCCGCATAAGAACATCATGTCGACCGACAGGCCGCTTGAGCTACTCCACATGGATCTATTCGGCCCGATTGCTTACATAAGCATCGGCGGGAGTAAGTACTGTCTAGTTATTGTGGATGATTATTCTCGCTTCACTTGGGTATTCTTTTTACAGGAAAAATCTCAAACCCAAGAGACCTTAAAGGGATTCTTGAGACGGGCTCAAAATGAGTTCGGCTTAAGGATCAAGAAAATAAGAAGCGACAATGGGACGGAGTTCAAGAACTCTCAAATTGAAGGCTTTCTTGAGGAGGAGGGCATCAAGCATGAGTTCTCTTCTCCCTACACCCCTCAACAAAATGGTGTAGTGGAGAGGAAGAATCGAACTCTATTGGACATGGCAAGAACCATGCTTGATGAGTACAAGACACCGGACCGGTTTTGGGCCGAAGCGGTCAACACCGCCTGCTACGCCATCAACCGGTTATATCTTCACCGAATCCTCAAGAAGACATCATATGAACTCCTAACCGGTAAAAAGCCCAACATTTCATACTTTAGAGTTTTTGGTAGCAAATGCTTTATTCTTGTTAAAAGAGGTAGAAAATCTAAATTTGCTCCTAAAACTGTAGAAGGCTTTTTACTTGGTTATGACTCAAACACAAGGGCATATAGGGTCTTTAACAAGTCCACTGGACTAGTTGAAGTCTCATGTGACGTTGTGTTTGATGAAACTAATGGCTCTCAAGTAGAGCAAGTTGATCTTGATGAGATAGGTGAAGAAGAGGCTCCATGCACCGCGCTAAGGAACATGTCCATTGGGGATGTGTGTCCTAAGGAATCCGAAGAGCCTTCAAATGCACAAGATCAACCTTCCTCCTCCATGCAAGCATCTCCACCAACTCAAAATGAGGATGAAGCTCAAGTTGATGAAGTAGAAGATCAAGCAAATGAGCCACCTCAAGATGACGACAATGATCAAGGGGGAGAAGCAAATGATCAAGACAAGGAGGATGAAGAGCAAAGGCCGCCACACCCAAGAGTCCACCAAGCAATCCAACGAGATCACCCCGTCGACACCATCCTCGGCGACATTCATAAGGGGGTAACTACTAGATCTCGGGTTGCTCATTTTTGTGAACATTACTCTTTTGTTTCCTCTATTGAGCCACACAGGGTAGAGGAAGCTCTCCAAGATTCGGATTGGGTGGTGGCGATGCAAGAGGAGCTCAACAACTTCACTAGAAATGAGGTATGGCATTTGGTTCCACGTCCTAACCAAAATGTTGTAGGAACCAAATGGGTCTTCCGCAACAAGCAAGATGAGCATGGTGTAGTGACAAGGAACAAAGCACGACTTGTGGCCAAGGGATACTCCCAAGTCGAAGGTTTGGATTTCGGTGAAACCTATGCACCCGTAGCTAGGTTTGAGTCAATTCGCATATTATTGGCCTATGCTACTTACCATGGCTTTAAGCTTTATCAAATGGACGTGAAAAGTGCCTTCCTCAACGGACCAATCAAGGAAGAGGTCTATGTTGAGCAACCTCCCGGCTTTGAAGATAGTAAGTACCCTAACCATGTCTATAGGCTCTCTAAGGCGCTTTATGGGCTCAAGCAAGCCCCAAGAGCATGGTATGAATGCCTTAGAGATTTCCTAATTGCTAATGGCTTCAAAGTCGGCAAAGCCGATCCTACACTCTTTACTAAAACTCTTGAAAATGACTTGTTTGTATGCCAAATTTATGTTGATGATATTATATTTGGGTCTACTAACGAGTCTACATGTGAAGAGTTTAGTAGGATCATGACACAGAAATTCGAGATGTCGATGATGGGAGAGTTGAAGTATTTTCTGGGATTTCAAGTAAAGCAACTCCAAGAGGGCACCTTTCTAAGCCAAACGAAGTACACTCAAGATATTCTTAGCAAGTTTGGAATGAAGGATGCCAAACCCATCAAGACACCCATGGGAACTAATGGGCATCTCGACCTCGACACGGAAGGTAAGTCCGTGGATCAAAAGGTATACCGGTCGATGATAGGTTCATTGCTTTATTTATGTGCATCTCGACCGGACATTATGCTTTCTGTTTGCATGTGTGCAAGATTCCAAGCCGACCCTAAGGAATCACACCTTACGGCCGTAAAACGAATCTTGAGATATTTAGCTTATACTCCTAAGTTTGGGCTTTGGTACCCTCGGGGATCCACATTTGATTTGATTGGTTATTCGGATGCCAATTGGGCGGGGTGTAAAATTAATAGGAAGAGCACATCGGGGACTTGCCAGTTCTTGGGAAGATCCTTGGTGTCATGGGCTTCAAAGAAGCAAAATTCGGTCGCTCTTTCTACCGCCGAAGCCGAGTACATTGCCGCAGGCCATTGTTGCGCGCAATTGCTTTGGATGAGGCAAACCCTGCGGGACTACGGTTACAAATTAACCAAAGTCCCTTTGCTATGTGATAATGAGAGTGCAATCAAAATGGCCGACAATCCCGTCGAGCACAGCCGCACTAAACACATAGCCATTCGGTATCATTTTCTTCGGGATCACCAACAAAAGGGGGATATCGAGATTTCATACATTAACACTAAAGATCAATTAGCCGATATCTTTACCAAGCCACTCGATGAACAATCTTTTACCAGACTTAGGCATGAGCTTAATATTCTTGATTCTAGAAATTTCTTTTGCTAAACTTGCACACATAGCTCATTTTATATACCCTTGATCATATCTCTTTCATATGCAATGACTAATGTGTTTTCAAGTCTATTTCAAACCAAGTCATAGGTACATTGAAAGGAAATTGGAGTCTTCGGCAAAGACAAAGGCTTCCACTACGTAACTCATACTTCGCCGTCACTCCAAGCATGAGCATCCAAGTAAAGGACCTTGTCTTTGGGGGAGAAATAAGCCCAAAGCTAAAGGACCGGACTTCGCCTTTGGTATAATCTTAACTCATTTATTTATGACCAAAGGGGAAGATAGCACTTCAAGGGCTCTAATGACTCCGTTTTTGGCGATTCATGCCAAAAAGGGGGAGAAATAAGCCCAAAGCAAAAGGACCGCACCACCACCAATTTCAAAAAACTTAGTGTTGAATATTTTCAATTGGTTTTCCTATTGTGTTCAAAAGGGGGAGAAAGTAGTATTTTAAAATGATATATCAAAACCCTCTTGAACACTAAGAGGAGGATCTCATTTAGGGGGAGTTTTGTTTAGTCAAAGGAGAAGCATTTGAAACAGGGGAGAAAATTTCAAAACTTGAAAATGCTTTGCAAAATCTTATTCATTACCTTTGACTATTTGCAAAAGAACTTTGAAAAGAATTTACAAAAGAATTTTGCAAAAACAAAACATGTGGTGCAAACGTGGTCCAAAATGTTATATAAGAAAGAAACAATCCATGCATATCTTATAAGTATTTATATTGGCTCAATTCCAAGCAACCTTTGCACTTACATTGTACAAACTAGTTCAATTATGCATCTCTATACTTGCTTTGGTTTGTGTTGGCATCAATCACCAAAAAGGGGGAGATTGAAAGGGAATTAGGCTTACACCTAGTTCCTATATAATTTTGGTGGTTGAATTGCCCAACACAAATAATTGGACTAACTAGTTTGCCCAAGTGTATAGATTATACAGGTGTAAAAGGTTCACACTCAGCCAATAAAAAGACCAAGTTTTGGATTCAACAAAGGAGCATAGGGACAACCGAAGGCACCCCTGGTCTGGCGCACCGGACTGTCCGGTGCGCCACTGGACATGTCCGGTGCACCAGGGGAACTCAGACTCAAACCCTCCACCTTCGGGAATTCCCAGAGGCGACTCGGCTATAATTCATCGGACTGTCCGGTGTACACCGGACAGTGTCCGGTGCGCCAAGGGAGGTCGGCCTCAGGAACTCGCCAGCTTCGGGAAACTCCAACGGCTAGTCCACTATAATTCACCGGACTGTCCGGTGTGCACCGGACTGTCCGGTGCGACTCCGGAGCAACGGCTATCTCCGCGCCAACGGCTCTCTGCAGAGCAATAAATGCACGCGCAGCGCGCACAGGAGTCAGAATCGCCCATGCTGGCACACCGGACAGCAAACAGTACATGTCCGGTGTGCACCGGACACCCTGGAGGGTCCACAAGTCAGAAGCTCCAACGGTCAGAATCCAACGGCAGTGATGACGTGGCAGGGGGCACCGGACTGTCCGGTGTGCACCGGACTGTCCGGTGCGCCATCGAACAGACAGCCTTCCAACGGCCACTTTTGGTGGTTGGGGCTATAAATACCCCAACCACCCCACCATTCATTGCATCCAAGTTTTCCACTTCCCAACTACTACAAGAGCTCTAGCATTCAATTCAAGACACACCAAAGAGATCAAATCCTCTCCAAACTCCACACAACGCCATAGTGATTAGAGAGAGTGATTTGCTTGTGTTCTTTCGAGCTCTTGCGCTTGGATTGCTTTCTTCTTTCTTGATCCTTTCTTTGCAATCAAACTCACTTGTAATTGAGGCAAGAGACACCAATCTTGTGGTGGTCCTTGCGGGAACTTTGTGTTCCAAGTGATTGAGAAGAGAAAGCTCACTCGATCCGTGGATCGTTTGAGAGAGGGAAGGGTTGAAAGAGACCCGGCCTTTGTGGCCTCCTCAACGGGGAGTAGGTTTGCAAGAACCGAACCTCGGTAAAACAAATCTCCGTGTCTTACTTGCTTATTCACTTGGGATTTGTTTTGCGCCCTCTCTCGCGGATTCGTTTATATTTCTAACGCTAACCCGGCTTGTAGTTGTGTTTATATTTGTAAATTTCAGTTTCTCCCTATTCACCCCCCCTCTAGGCGACTATCAGTAAGCCTAATTCCCTTTCAATCTCCCCCTTTTTGGTGATTGATGCCAACACAAACCAAAGCAAGTATAGAAGTACATAATTGAACTAGTTTGCATAATGTAAGTGCAAAGGTTACTTAGAATTGAGCCAATATAAATACTTATAAGATACGCATGGATTGTTTCTTTAGTTTTAACATTTTGGACCACGCTTGCACCACATGTTTTGTTTTTGCAAATTCTTTTGTAAATTCTTTTCAAAGTTCTTTTGTAAATAGTCAAAGGTAAATGAATGAGATTTTGCAAAGCATTTTCAAGATTTGAAAGTTTCTCCCCCTGTTTCAAATGCTTTTTCTTTGACTAAACAAAACTCCCCCTTAATAAATTCTCCTCTTAGTATTCAAGAGGGTTTTGAGATATCAATTTTGAAGAGGGTATACCAATTTGAAATTATATCACACATAAGATACCAATTTGAAAATACTTCATTAAAACCAAATTGAAAGACTAAATTTTTGAAATTGGTGGTGGTGTGTGGTCCTTTTGCTTTGGGCTCATGCTCTCTCCCCCTTTGGCATAAATCGCCAAAAACGGAATCATTAGAGCCCTCTCGAACTACTTTCTCCCCTTTGGCAAATAAAACATGAGTGAAGATTATACCAAAGATGGAGAGTTGCCCGGAGTGACGGCGAAGGATGAGTTACGGAGTGGAAGCCTGTGTCTTCGCCGAAGACTTCAATTCCCTTTCAATACACCTATGACTTGTTTTGAAATTCACTTGAAAACACATTAGTCATAGCATATGAAAGAGACATGATCAAAGGTATATAAATGAGCTATGTAAGCAAGACATCAAAAGAAATTCCTAGAATCAAGGATATTTAGCTCATGCCTAAGTTTGTTAAAGGTTTGTTCATCAAGTGGCTTGGTAAAGATATCGGCTAATTGATCTTTAGTGTTAATATATGCAATCTCGATATCTCCCTTTTGTTGGTGATCCCTTAGAAAATGATACCGAATGGCTATGTGTTTAGTGCGGCTATGCTCAACGGGATTATCCGCCATGCGGATTGCACTCTCATTATCACATAGAAGAGGAACATTGGTTAATTTGTAACCATAGTCCCTAAGGGTTTGCCTCATCCAGAGTAGTTGCGCGCAACAATGGCCTGCGACAATATACTCGGCTTCGACGGTAGAAAGAGCTACGGAATTTTGCTTCTTTGAAGCCCAAGACACCAAGGATCTTCCCAAGAACTGGCAAGTCCCCAATGTACTCTTTCTATTGATTTACACCCCGCCCAATCGGCATCCGAATAACCAATTAAATCAAATGTGGATCCCCTAGGATACCAAAGCCCAAACTTAGGAGTATAAACTAAATATCTCAAGATTCGTTTTACGGACGTAAGGTGAGCTTCCTTAGGGTCGGCTTGGAACCTTGCACACATGCATACGGAAAGCATGATGTCCGGTCGAGATGCACATAAATAGAGTAGTGAACCTATCATCGACCGGTATACCTTTTGATCTACGGATTTACCTTCCGTGTCGAGGTCGAGATGCCCATTGGTTCCCATGGGTGTCTTGATGGGCTTGGCATCCTTCATCCCGAACTTGTTTAGAATGTCTTGAATATACTTTGTTTGGCTAATGAAGGTGCCCTCTTGGAGTTGCTTCACTTGAAATCCTAAGAAATACTTCAACTCCCCCATCATAGACATCTCAAATTTCTGTGTCATGATCCTACTAAACTCTTCACATGTAGATTCGTTAGTAGACCCAAATATAATATCATCAACATAAATTTGACATACAAACAAATCATTTTCAAGTGTTTTGGTAAAGAGTGTAGGATCGACCTTTCCGACTTTGAAGCCATTAGTGATAAGAAAGTCTCTTAGGCATTCATACCATGCTCTTGGGGCTTGCTTGAGCCCATAAAGCGCCTTAGAGAGTTTATAAACATGGTTAGGGTACTCAATATCTTCAAAGCCAGGAGGTTGCTCAACATAGACCTCTTCCTTGATTGGTCCATTGAGGAAGGCACTTTTCACGTCCATTTGATAAAGCTTGAAGCCATGGTAAGTAGCATAGGCCAATAATATACGAATTGACTCAAGCCTAGCTACGGGTGCATAGGTTTCACCGAAATCCAAACCTTCGACTTGTGAATATCCCTTGGCCACAAGTCGGGCTTTGTTCCTTGTCACCACACCATGCTCATCTTGCTTGTTGCGGAAAACCCACTTGGTTCCTACAACATTTTGATTAGGACGTGGAACCAAATGCCATACCTCGTTTCTAGTGAAGTTGTTGAGCTCCTCTTGCATCGCCACCACCCAATCCGAATCTTGTAGTGCTTCCTCTACCCTGTGTGGCTCAATAGAGGAAACAAAAGAGTAATGCTCACAAAAATGTGCAACACGAGATCTAGTGGTTACCCCCTTATGAATATCGCCAAGGATGGTGTCGACGGGGTGATCTCGTTGGATTGCTTGGTGGACTCTTGGGTGTGGCGGCCTTGGTTCTTCATCCTTCTTGTCTTGATCATTTGCATCTCCCCCTTGATCATTGCCGTCATCTTGAGGTGGCTCATCTCTTTGATCTTCTCCTTCATCAACTTGAGCCTCATCCTCATTTTGAGTTGGTGGAGATGCTTGCGTGGAGGAGGATGGTTGATCTTGTGCATTTGGAGGCTCTTTGGATTCCTTAGGACACACATCCCCAATGGACATGTTCCTTAGCGCGATGCATGGAGCCTCTTCATCACCTATCTCATCAAGATCAACTTGCTCTACTTGAGAGCCGTTAGTCTCATCAAACACAACGTCACAAGAAACTTCAACTTGTCCAGAGGACTTGTTAAAGACTCTATATGCCCTTGTGTTTGAATCATATCCTAGTAAAAAGCCTTCTATAGTCTTAGGAGCAAATTTAGATTTTCTACCTCTTTTAACAAGAATAAAGCATTTGCTACCAAAGACTCTAAAATATGAAATATTGGGCTTTTTACCGGTTAGGAGTTCGTATGATGTCTTCTTGAGGATTCGGTGTAGATACAACCGGTTGATGGCGTAGCAGGCGGTGTTGACCGCCTCGGCCCAAAACCGATCCGAAGTCTTGTATTCATCAAGCATGGTTCTTGCCATGTCTAATAGTGTTCTATTCTTCCTCTCCACTACACCATTGTTGTGGGGTGTAGGGAGAAGAAAACCCATGCTTGATGCCCTCCTCCTCAAGGAAACCTTCGATTTGTGAGTTCTTGAACTCCATCTCGTTGTCGCTTCTAATTTTCTTGATCCTTAAGCCGAACTCATTTTGAGCCCGTCTCAAGAATCCTTTTAAAGTCTCTTGGGTATGAGATTTTTCCTGCAAAAAGAATACCCAAGTGAAGCGAGAATAATCATCCACAATAACTAGACAGTACTTACTCTCGCCGATGCTTATATAAGCTATCGGGCCGAATAGGTCCATGTGTAGGAGCTCCAGTGGCCTGTCAGTCGTCATGATGTTCTTATGTGGATGATGAGCACCAACTTGCTTCCCTACTTGGCATGCGCTACAAATCCTGTCTTTCTCAAAATGGACATTTGTTAATCCTAAAATGTGCTCTCCCTTTAGAAGCTTATGAAGATTCTTCATCCCAACATGGGCTAGTCGGCGGTGCCATAGCCAACCCATGTTAGTCTTAGCAATTAAGCAAGTGTCGAGTTCAGCTCTATCAAAATCTACCAAGTATAGCTGACCCTCTAACACTCCCTTAAATGCTATTGAATCATCACTTCTTCTAAAGACAGTGACACCTATATCAGTAAAAAGACAATTGTAGCCCATTTGACATAATTGCGAAACGAAAGCAAATTGTAATCTAAGGAATCTACAAGAAAAACATTGGAAATTGAATGGTCAGGAGATATAGCAATTTTACCCAATCCTTTGACCAAACCTTGGTTTCCATCTCCGAATGTGATAGCTCGTTGGGGATCTTGGTTTTTCTCATAGGAGGAGAACATCTTCTTCTCCCCTGTCATGTGGTTTGTGCACCCGCTGTCGATGATCCAACTTGAGCCCCCGGATGCATAAACCTACAAAACAAGTTTAGTTCTTGACTTTAGGTACCCAAATGGTTTTGGGTCCTTTGGCATTAGATACAAGAACTTTGGGTACCCAAACATAAGTCTTGGAGCCCTTGTGTTTGCCCCCAACATACTTGGCAACTACTTTGCTAGATTTGTTAGTTAGCACATAAGATGCATCAAAAGTTTTAAATGAAATGCTATGGTCATTTGATGCACTAGGAGTTTTCCTTTTAGGCAACTTGGCACGGGTTGGTTGCCTAGAACTAGATGTCTCACCCTTATACATAAAAGCATGGTTAGGGCCAGAGTGAGACTTCCTAGAATGAATTCTCCTAATTTTGCTCTCGGGATAACCGGAAGGGTATAAAATGTAACCCTCGTTATCCTGAGGTATGGGAGCCTTGCCCTTAACAAAATTTGACAATCTTTTAGGAGGGGCATTAAGTTTTACATTGCCTCCCTGTTGGAAGCCAATGCTATCCTTAATACCAGGGCGTCTCCCATTATAAAGCATACTACGAGCAAACTTAAATTTTTCATTTTCTAGTTCATGCTTGGCAATTTTAGCATCTAATTTAGCTATATGATCATTTTGTTGTTTAATCATGGAAAGGTGATCATGTATAGCATTAATATCAACATCTCTACATCTAGTACAAATAGTGACATGCTCAGTGGTAGATGTAGAGGGTTTGCAAGAATTAAGTTCAACAATCTTAGCACGCAATATATCATTTTTATCTCTAAGATCGGAAATTGTAATATTGCAAACATCAAGTTCTTTAGCCTTAGCAAGCAATTTTTCATTCTCAATCCTAAGGCTAGCAAGAGAAATGTTTAATTCTTCAATCTTAGCAAGCAAATCATCATTATCATTTCTAAGTTTGGGAATTGAAACATCACAAACATTTGAATTAACCTTAGCTAACAAATTAGCATTCTCATTTCTAAGGTTGTCTATAGTCTCATGGCAAGTGCTTAGCTCACTAGATAGTTATTCACATTTTTCTACTTCTAGAGCGTAAGCATTTTTAACCTTAACATGCTTCTTGTTCTCTTTAATAAGGAAGTCCTCTTGGGTGTCCAAGAGATCATCCTTCTCATGAATAGCACTAATCAATTCATTTAATTTTTCTTTTTGTTGCATGTTTAGGTTGGCAAAAAGAATGCGCAAGTTATCCTCCTCATTGCTAGCATCATCCTCATCACTAGAGGTTTCATATTTAGTGGAGGATCTTGATTTTACCTTCTTCTTTTGCCATCCTTTGCCATGAGGCACTTGTGGCCGACATTGAGGAAGAGAAGACCCTTGGTGACGGCGATGTTTGCGGCGTCCTCGTCGGAGGAGGAGTCGGTGGAGCTCTCGTCGGAGTCCCATTCCCGGCAAACATGGGCATCGCCGCCCTTCTTCTTGTAGTACTTCTTCTTCTTCTTTCTTCTCCCCTTCTTGTCGTCGCCCCTGTCACTGTCACTAGAAATAGGACATTTTGCTATAAAGTGACCGGGCTTACCACACTTTTAGCAAACTTTCTTGGAGCGGGGCTTGTAATCTTTCCCCCTCCTTTGCTTGAGGATTTGATGGAAGCTCTTGATGATGAGTGCCATCTCCTCGTTGTCGAGCTTGGAGGCGTCGATGGGTGTTCGACTTGGAGTAGATTCCTCCTTCTTTTCTTCCGTCGCCTTGAATGCGATCGGTTGTGCTACGGACGTGGAGGGGCCGTCAAGCTCGTTGATCTTCTTTGAGCCTTTGATCATCAATTCAAAGCTTACAAAATTCCCGATTACTTCCTCGGGAGACATTACTGTATATCTAGGATTGCCACGAATTAATTGAACTTGAGTAGGGTTAAGGAAAACAAGTGATCTTAGAATAACCTTAACCATTTCGTGGTCATCCCATTTTTTGCTCCCGAGGTTGCGCACTTGGTTCACCAAGGTTTTGAGCCGGTTGTACATGTCTTGCGACTCCTCCCCTTGGTGAAGTCGGAAGCGACCGAGTTCTCCCTCGATCGTTTCCCGCTTGGTGATTTTGGTCACCTCGTCTCCTTCGTGCGCGGTCTTTAGCGTGTCCCAAATCTCCTTGGCACCTTTCAACCCTTGCACTTTATTATACTCCTCTCGACTTAGAGAGGCGAGGAGTATAGTTGAGGCTTGGGAGTTGAAGTGTTGGATTTGGGCCACTTCGTCCTCATCATAATCTTCATCCCCTACGAATGATACCTGTACACCAAACTCAACAACATCCCATATACTTTTGTGGAGTGAGGTTAGATGAAATCGCATCAAATCACTCCACCTAGCATAATCTTCACCATCGAACGTTGGTGGTTTGCCTAATGGGATGGAAAGTAAAGGCGTATGTTTAGGAATGCGAGGATAGCGTAGGGGGATCTTACTAAACTTCTTGTGCTCATGGCGCTTAGAAGTAATGGATGGCGCGTCGGAGCCGGAGGTGGAAGGTGATGAAGTATCGGTCTCGTAGTAGACCACTTTCCTCATCTTCTTTTTCTTGTCGCCACTCTGATGCGACTTGTGGGAAGAGGATTTCTTCTCCTTCCCTTTCCCCTTGTTGCGGGACTCTTTCGATGAAGCTTTTCCGTGGCTTGTAGTGGGCTTGTCGCTGGTTTCCATCTACTTCTTAGCGTGATCTCCCGACATCACTTCGAGCGGTTAGGCTCTAATGAAGCACCGGGCTCCGATACCAATTGAAAGTCATCTAGAGGGGGGGTGAATAGGGCGAATCTGAAATTTACAAACTTGATCACAACTACAAGTCGGGTTAGCGTTAGAAATATAATCGAGTCCGAGAGAGAGGGTGCAAAACAAATCGCAAGCGAATGAAGAGTGAGACACGCGGATTTGTTTTACCGAGGTTCAGTTTTCGCAAACCTACTCCCCGTTGAGGTGGTCACAAAGACCGGGTCTCTTTCAACCCTTTCCCTCTCTCAAACGGTCCCTCGGACCGAGTGAGCTTCTTCTTCTCAATCCAACGGGAACAAAACTTCCCCGCAAGAACCACCACACAATTGGTGTCTCTTGCCTTGGTTAAAATTGAGTTGATCGCAAGAAAGAATGAAAGAAAGAAGCAATCCAAGCGCAAGAGCTCAAAAGAACACAACAAATCTCTCTCACTAATTACTATACCCTTGTGTGGAATTTGGGAGAGGATTTGATCACTTGGGTGTGTCTTGTATTGAATGCTTAGCTCTTGTAAGTAGTTGGAAGGTGGAAAACTTGGATAACTTGAATGTGGGGGCGTTCGGTTTCCAGCGGGCAAGCTTGTAAGAGCCAGACCACGCTCACCCACAAAACCAATCAGACGCGTTCTCGCACGCCTAAAAACACTCGGCTGCGTGCGCATATATATATCCAGCCTTCCGAGTTCCCAAGCCCGTATTTCTCTCGATCTCCTGTAAGGCAACAAAGGAACCGGCCAAGTAGCAAGGCAATCGGCCAACTCCATGATATTTTAGACTAAGGGACCGTTTGGCATGACTATAGAGTAAAACTCTAAGGAGAGCTGGTCAGAGCATGTCAAACATCCTAACTCCAGAGTTGTAAACTCTATGGAGTTTTTGGAGCTGCAATATAATTTTTAGAGTACCTCTTTTGCTGCTCCAAAAACTCTAAAAAACCAACCTAGTCATGGAGTTTGGAGTTATTTACCCGCCACTGCCACCTGTTATGAGAAACAATCTAAACTCTAGAACAGAGCTGCTGCACCCAGAGTTTTGGAGTAGAGCTGCTCTAGGGTGGAGCAGAGCCATACCAAACACGCCCTAAATACAGGGAGCCTATTGGAAGGTGAGCTTTTTGTTTAGGTGTAAATATGTTTAGGGATACTAGGAGCTAAAAAGTGAGGAGTTGTTGGAGATGATTAGGGGACATTTGGCAAAACTCGCAAAGTTCCGCTCCCAACGAGAATCACTTCCGTAGAGTCAAACGGTAAAAATCTAAATTGTTTCATGTGGGAGTGGAACGAATCTAGTCTCTATTTTATACTAGAAAGTGGGAGCAAAAAACTGTTTCCCACCGCTCCCAACTACTCCTCACTCTCTAACCCCTCAGGAATCACTTCACAGACTATTTGCTAAACGGTTTTAGTTAAATAGATTCACTTCTGCTATAAAATCACTTGGAATCACTGAAAGTCGCCTAGAGGGGGGTGAATAGGGCGAATCTGAAATTTACAAACTTGATCACAACTACAAGTCGGGTTAGCGTTAGAAATATAATCAAGTCCGAAAGAGAGGGTGCAAAACAAATCGCAAGCGAATGAAGAGTGAGACACGCAGATTTGTTTTACCGAGGTTCGGTTTTCGCAAACCTACTCCCCGTTGAGGTGGTCACAAAGACCGGGTCTCTTTCAACCCTTTCCCTCTCTCAAACGGTCCCTCGGGCCGAGTGAGCTTCTTCTTCTCAATCCAACGGGAACAAAACTTCCCCGCAAGGACCACCACACAATTGGTGTCTCTTGCCTTGGTTATAATTGAGTTGATCGCAAGAAAGAATGAAAGAAAGAAGCAATCCAAGTGCAAGAGCTCAAAAGAACACAACAAATCTCTCTCACTAATTACTATACCCTTGTGTGGAATTTGGGAGAGGATTTGATCACTTGGGTGTGTCTTGTATTGAATGCTTAGCTCTTGTAAGTAGTTGGAAGGTGGAAAACTTGGATAAATTGAATGTGGGGGTGGTTGGGGTATTTATAGCCCCAACCACCAAACTAGCCGTTTGGTGGAGGCTGCTGTCGCATGGCGCACCGGATAGTCCGGTGCGCCAGCCACGTCACCTGGCCGTTGGGTTCCGACCGTTGGAGCTCTGACTTGTGGGCCCGTCTGGCTGTCCGGTGGCGCACCGGACAAGTCCTATAGACTATCCGGTGTGCCACGCGCGCGTGCCCTGCTCCTCTGCGCGCGCAGACACGCATTTAACGCGTTGCAGTCGACCGTTGGCGCGAAGTAGTCGTTGCTCCGCTGGCTCACCGGACAGTCCGGTGTGCACCGGACATGTCCGGTGAATTTTAGCGGAGCAGAAATCCGAAGCTGGCGAGTTCAGAGTCGCTCTCCTCTGGGGCACCGGACACTGTCCGGTGGTACACCGGACAGTCCGGTGAATTATAGCGAAGCGCCTCTGAGAATTTCCGAAGGTGCGAAGTTTAGCTTGGAGTCCCCTGGTGCACCGGACAGTCGGACACTGTCCGGTGGTGCACCAGACACTGTCTGGTGGCACACCGGACAGTCCGGTGCGCTAGACCAGGGTGCCTTCGGTTATCCCTTGCTCTTTTTGTTGAACCCTTTTCTTGGTCTTTTTATTGGCTTTTTGTGAACCTTTGGCACCTATATAACTTATAGACTAGAACAAACTAGTTAGTCCAATTATTTGTGTTGGCCAATTCAACCACCAAAATCAATTAGGAAAATAGGTGTAAGCCTAATTCCCTTTCAATCACTCTATTAGAGAATCAGCTCTCTGAACTAGAGAATCATGAAGCAGAACTCTACCAAACGAGCCCTTAGAGTTTTAGCGATAGATTGTAAACTAAAATTCTCTTAAGGTTGAAAGGGATTATAGAAAAAAATAATTTATTTTTCTCTAAATCTCCTTAAGTTAATCATGAAGAGAGTTTGAGTTTCTAGCTTTTAAGTGTGACAATATTTCAACTAAGGACAATTTATTTTATGATTCGAGCGATGTAGGTTTTCAACTAAGTTTTTAAGAATCCAGTTTTTTATCTCTAGTTTTTAGAAACTGGTTTATGGTGTTTGAACCACCTCAACTTTTCATAAAGTGGTTTTAGCTAGTGGAGGCTAGCTTCTTGATTTTAAAAACTGAAAAATCCAGTTTCTATAAACTAGGATATAAACTAGTTTGTTTAGAACCAACTTAGTTTTTTTAAACCAGTTTCTTAAAAACTGGGTGTTTTCAAACAGGCCATACGGAATATAAACAGGGATACAAACTAGTATATTTGGAACCACCTTAGTAGATTCACCTCTAGTTTTTATAAACCACCTTAGAACTTGTTCGTTTTGCTCTCAATTTATATAGATTGAGTGGAATTGAGCGGGTTTTAATCACAAACAAATCAAAAAAATTTATTATTTTTTACAATCTTATTCAATACACATGGGCAAGGTCTTAGTCATTTAGAAGAGAATGGATTCTTTCCCTAGACAAGTCCAGCTAAAGAGCGAAATATTTCAACCTGCGCGAGTCGTACGGTCGTGCCCTTCCCCTGCACAGGCTGTCGTCCACAATGCCCGCGCCGCTGATACTACCCACAGTCGCGCGCGAGCTGGCAGAGCTCCTCGTCGCCCTCTCCGCCGCCCGCGCGCTCCCAAAAGGACAGCAGCTCCACGGCCATCTCCTCAAGGCTGGACACGTCCCCGCCACCGCCTCCTCCCACGCGCTGCTCGCGCACCACCTCCTTACGTTCTACGCGCGCTGCGCGCTCCCTGACCTCTCCCTCCGTGCCTTCCTTGACCTCCCCGCGCCGCCCCTTCCCGCTGCATGGTCTTCCCTCATCTCCTCCTTCGCTCAGAACGGCCTCGCCGCCGCTGCCTTCGACACGTTCCGCCGCATGCTCGCCGCGGGCGTCCCTGCCACCGACCGCTCCATCCCTTTGGCTGCAAAGGCCGTTGCCGCTGCCGAGACCTTGTCGCGCCCTCCGTTCTCCCCTCACGCGCTCCACGGCCTTGCTGCCAAGACTCCGTTCGCTGGCGACGTGTTTGTTGGCTCGGCGATTGTCGACATGTATGCCAAGTGCGGCCACCTTGCAGACGCCCGCCGGCTATTCGATGATATGCCAGAACGGAATGTTGTTTCTTGGTCTGCACTCATATGTGGGTATGCTGACGCGGGGATGCATCCTGCAGCGATGGGAATCTTCCGCTTGGCACTTGAGGAGGCTGTGCCTGTGAATGACTACACCGTTTCTTCCATCATCCGTGTATGTGCTGCAGCGACGCTCTTTGAGCTTGGAGCCCAGGTGCATGCCAGGGCTACAAAGACAGCGCTTGACGCGTCACCTTTTGTGAGCAGCTCACTTGTCTCGGTTTACTCGAAGTGTGGGCTTGTAGAGTGTGCTTACCGTGTGTTCAATGAAGCACCTGAGAAGAACCTTGGCATTTGGAATGCAGTGCTCATTGCATCTGCTCAGCATGGGCATACTGCTGCAGCATTTGAGCGATTTATGGAGATGCAGAAGGCTGGATTCCAGCCCAATCACATAACCTTCCTGTGCTTGCTCACTGCTTGTAGCTATGCTGGCCTTGTTGATGAGGGGAAGCGATATTTTTCTATCATGAAAGATTATGGCATTGAACCACAGGCTGAACATTATGCTTCGATGGTTGACCTACTTGGTCGTGTAGGACTTATAAAGGAAGCCCTTGATCTTATTGAGTCCATGCCTATGGAACCACCTGAGTCTGTTTGGGGTGCACTGCTCATGTCATGCCGCATATTTAAAGATGCTGACACTGCAGCAATTGCTGCAAAGAGGCTGTTTGAGACTGGGTCTCGCAGCTCTGGAGCACATATGCTTTTATCAAGCACATATGCAGCTGCAGGAAGGCATATTGATGCAGCTCTTGCTAGGAAAGCAATGCGTGATGCAGGTGTACGGAAAGAAACGGGACTTAGCTGGTTGGAAGCTGCAGGGGAGGTGCATACCTTTGCATCGAACTGCAGGAGACACCAACGAAGCGAGGAAATTTACAAGGTGCTGGAGAACGTTGGTGAGAAGATGGAGGCAGCTGGTTATGTGGCAGACACTAGTGCAGTTGTTAAGGATGTAGATGGGGATGAGAAGCGAGCAACAGTGAGGTATCACAGTGAAAGGCTAGCAATTGGGTTAGGTCTTTTGATTGTTCCACATGGTGTGCCAATCCGAGTTATGAAGAATTTGCGCGTGTGTGACGATTGCCACAATGCAATTAAGTATCTAACTAAGTGCACAGGTAGAGTTGTGGTTCTTAGAGATAATCGTCGGTTCCACCGATTTGAAGGTGGGGTGTGTTCTTGTGGGGATTTCTGGTAAGGGACCAATATGTTTCTGATGTGTTCTTGGATTTTTTTTCTCTATATGGATTCATTTAGAAGGTAAACATATGTTTCCTCAGTAAATAGACCTGTTTCAGTTCAGTGGTGATATGATAATAAAGGAGTACTGATATATGAGTTTCACAGAATTCAAAAGAACCATTTTTGTTTCTATATAAATTGCAACAGTTCAGAGTATTTCGGAAAAGTATGATCCTAGAACATATATTTGGACAGTAACAGGTGCAGTATTGTCAAACAAGATTCCTGAGTGTAGCTGCCTGAAAATATGTAACTTGTGGTATTATCTTATGGCTCCAATTAGTAGTGCATGTTTCTCAATCATGTGCTCACCACAATACATATTTCTCAATTCACTTCTTAGTGTGCCATGATGATCCCATTCTGTTTAGTGACAAGATTAAAGCAGGTTAAAAGAAACACTAAACTGAACCGAGAATAGAACTGACCGCTTACAGTTTAGGTAAAACTACATAAATATCGTTTCCCTTTTTTTTGAAGGTTTTCACCTTTAATGCAGAATTTCAGGGATTATATGGTCATGTAATACTAGTGCTTAGGCAGGATATTATATATTTATTATCAATCTCAGTTTAATGAGCAAAGCATAATGTAACAGTTGAGATTGTTCCGTTACTTTCTTGTGCGTGGAAGTTGGAAGGTTGAATTGTATTTGTTCAAAAGTTTGATATTTCAGGGAAGTACTTGCAAGTTTCTCTACACAGATTTGAGAAGCGCTGATGAATTGAACTTTCAATTTATTTGTGTTGCTATTCTTAATTTATATCCCAATTATTGGACTTACATATGAAGGGTGGGCCTGATGCAGCGGTAGAGCCTATCATCTGTAACTGGAAGGTCTCGGGTTTGAGCCCCAGCCTCTACATATTATGCGGGTAAGACTTGACGTTTAAAGATACCCTTTTCCATACCTCGCACAGTGCGGGAAGTTTACGACACTGGGTACGTCTTTTAATTGGACTTCCCCAGACCTCGCATAGTACGGGAAGCCTACGGCACTGGGTACGCCTTTTAATTGGACTTCCCCAGACCTCGCATAGTACGGGAAGCCTACGGCACTGGATACGCCTTTTAATTGGACTTACATATAAAGTTAAAAGAGAAAATAGATGTTACTTTGAAATGCATGATGGTTCCTTTATTTTTTAGGTGTATTAAATCGAAATGAATTAATTGATTTTGAGATACTAAATTATGTGTGTTTGGTCAAGGCTTGATATATGATGGTGATAGACCAACGAAACATACTCCCTCCATAAAAAAACTTAATCTTCTAGGATTGTCCTAAGTTTAATATCTAGAGTTTGACTAATATTGTACATAAAGGTTAACACTTATGTCACCAATTGGTATGACTACTTTTTAATATAAAGAGATCAAAATTTCAATGGTTTAACTTAGGTCAATCCTCAAACGTCAAGTTTGAGGGAGTACTTTGGAAGTGATAGGTAAATTAGCGAGGTGTATCTATGTTATTTATAAACCCCTGTTCTCATATACTTGGCACTTGCTGCTATAAAAGTATTATGCAAGTATTCTAGATAAATCTACAATCTATGAGGGAGTACATGTTCCTTTATATAGAGACGTGAGACCCATTAGACTTTGTTTGGGTACTCTAGTATTGACCCAATTTACATATGTTGAGGTGGATTGAGATGTAGATTAGTTTAAGTTAGACCCCAATCCACCTCAATACATATGAATTGGGGTCAATACTAGAGTACCCAAACTAGGCCTTAGAGGTATAAGTGGTATTTGTCCATATAACCCTACTAAGATTTCTTAGCAAGACTAACGGTTCCAGACGTTGGTCAGTATTTTTACATAAACTCTTCTATTATAGTAGTGGAGAAGAGATTATAAGAGCATGGGTTGGTTTTAAAGAAATTTATGTTTTTTTAAAAAAATATTGACGCGGGACGACCGTTGAAACTAGTGCTTTAATAGAGGTAGAGACTTATTTTTTATATAAACTCTCATATTATAGTAATAGAGATAGAGAAGAGATTATAGGAATGCATGTTGATTCTAAAAAATGTAGGGTTTTTTTAAAAAAATATTAACGCAGGGCGACCATTGAAACTGATGTTTTAAGAGCAACTCCAGTAGTTTTCTAAAAGACTTCCTAAATCAATAATTTAGGTAGTTAACATAAAAACTATTCTCCAACAGTTCTCTAAACGAATTTTCTAAATTTAAGAACTTGTCATCTAACCTCATTTTCTCTCTACATTTGGCAACCATTTAACAACTCCCTAAACAAAAATATTGACTGCATTATATAGTTTTTGTGACTTATTTTTTATATGGATATATACAACACAAAATTACAACCTGTATTTAGAGAACTATTGGAGAACTCACATTTTTTTACTCCAAAAAATATTTAGTAACTTCTTAAATCTATGATTTAGAGAGCTAAAATTTACATAACTATTGGAGTTGCTCTAATACCGTAGAAAAGAGATACCAATAGAGAAGAGAAGTGGCATTTGCCCATGTAACCTGCTAGTGTTTCATAACTAACGGTTCCAGACGCTGGATACTGGGCTCCTGGCCTGCGGCTGTGTGGCATCAGCAGGCCCTCACTTTGAGGCTTATTACAGCAGCCCAGTAGCCCACTATGCTCAGAATTTATTGCAATACACATCCATATCCACCTGCACTGCATCTGGCCATCTGCATCTGCATCCACACCGAAAGAGCTGCTAGGTCGTCACTTCGAGAGAATTAATTTCTTGATATTTTGTTGGGTTTAAAAAAGTGTTTCTTCTATGTATCACTATAAAAATTTATAATTAATTATCTCGAACACTGGCGCGAACTTTTTTCTTCACTATTTGTGTGGACATCTTCAACGACATGGGCACATGGCCCACACATCAGGACGGAAGGTGGACCTAATGACTTTTTTAATAGCTTATATAGAATTTTAAACTTTTATAATTATACTGATACAAAAAAAAACTAAAAAAATGGGTAGCTTTGTCTCATGTTCCATATTCCTTCCCTGATTCTCACATTTCCCCCCACAAGCTATTGCTTCCATACACATGTTGCTTTCCTTCCAGCTGCAGTTCTGCAGCCCTGTGCATGCAGCACACCCTGCACGCGCTGCCATTCATACGCCCATGCTCCACAGGTCCATAAATAAACGACAGCCAGTTCGTTCAGTTGCAATTGCAAGCAGCACAAGCTAGTCTCCAAGATGCACCGCTCCTTCCTCCTCGTCTGTGCACTCGTAGCCACCGCGCTTTCCACCGACACCACCGTTGCCGCCGCCCAGAGCCAGAGCCAGAGCCAGAGCCAGAGGTCATGGGCCGAACTCAGCGGGCGGGACAACTGGGACGGGCTCCTGGACCCGCTCGACGGCGACCTCCGGCGCGCCGTCATCCGGTACGGGGAGCTGGCGCAGGCGACGTCGGACGCGTTCATCGGCGACCCGGCGTCGCCGTACGCGGGCGCGTCGCGGTACGCCCCCGGCGCGTTCCTCCGCAGGGCGCAGGCGCCCGACCCGGACGCGTACAACGTGACGAGGTTCCTGTACGCGACGTCGAGCGCGCGCGTCCCCGGCCAGTTCATCACGCGGCCGGCGCCGCCGGGGGCGTGGAGCGCCGAGTCCAACTGGATGGGGTACGTCGCCGTGGCCACGGACGCCGGCGTCGCGAGGCTGGGGAGGCGGGACATCGTGGTGGCGTGGCGCGGGACCAAGCGCGCCGTGGAGTGGGCCAACGACCTGGACATCACGCTGGTGCCGGCGGCGGGCGTCGTCGGGCCTGGCCCCGGGTGGTCGCAGCCGGCGGTGCACCGGGGTTTCTTGTCCGTGTACGCGTCGAGGAACTCCACGTCGCGGTTCAACAAGCAAAGCGCCAGAGAGCAGGTAATCTAGTTTTGACTCCTCCCTCGTGTGCTTTATTCGCCGACACAGTCTCTCTAGTGTTTCCTTTCCTTGTGTCCTTCCATTCCATGGCACAATAGCCACTGACTGATGGCCAGTAATTTTGCGGTGACTTTCGTAATTTTTTTGCATGCGCACGAGATAGGACAAACTGGAGTGCCGTTGTGGCGCGGTTTGTTCACACGTTTGCATCCAAATGTTGGACCTTTTGTGTCGTCACAATAAATGGTTGAGATTCCGACAGTACGTACAGGTAGTAGCTCGTAGCCCCGTATGTTTTTTAGGATACCGACAGAGACATTTGAAGAGAGCAAGCTTCTTTGTTTCACACGCTGTAGGGGACTGGCAAATGATTTGGCTGGTGCGTTCTAGTAGCCATTTGTGTTGATAGGAACATGCATTTTCATCTTGTATAGAATCTTGTAGGAACGGGAACATCTTAGGTGTTGGTGTCCACAAGAATTTGCCGAGAAGCAACAAGACAGTACGCCGCAAACTGTTTGTCCGTTAATGATAGGCATAGGGTGGACGACGAAACGACAAACCGGCCTTCTTGATTGGATTGGGAAGGAGACGTGAATCGCTTTCCTTCCAAATCTAGTCTAGGTACTGATACTCCACTGAACGAACGAGTGCCAAATTAATCCTGCATGCAGGTGTTGGCCGAGATTAGAAGGCTATTGGACGCGTACAAGGGCGAGAACTGCAGCATCACGCTAACCGGCCACAGCCTGGGCGCGGCGCTCTCCACGCTCACCGCCATCGACATCGTCGCCAACGGCCTCAACGTCCGGGGCCCCAACAACGACACGGTCCCCGTCGCCGCCATCGTCTTCGGCAGCCCCCGCGTGGGCGACGACCAGTTCAAGAAGGCGTTCGACTCGACGCCCGGCGCCCGGCTGCTCCGGGTCCGGAACGCGCCCGACGTCGTGCCCACCGTCCTGCCCAACGCCTTCTACAAGGATGTCGGCGTGGAGCTGCTGCTGGACACGCGCAAGTCGCCGCACCTCAAGAGGCCCGGCCCGGGCCCCGCCGCCTGGCACAACCTCGAGTGCTACCTGCACGGCGTCGCCGGCACGCAGGGCGCCGGCGACGCCGCCGGGTTCAGCCTGGAGGTGGACCGCGACGTCGCGCTGGTGAACAAGGAGGTGGACGCGCTCAGCGACGACTACCCCGTGCCGGCGGCCTGGTGGGTGGAGGGGAACAAGGGCATGACCAGGGACGCCAGCGGACGCTGGGTTTTGCAGGATCATGAGGAGGGTAACCTCGCTATGTGATGATTTTGATAACTTCATTAAAGGTGGTTATTAACGAATTAATAATACGAAAGCAAGAGTTTTCTCGACAATAAAAAACATCTCATCGGACCGTTAGAGCATCTCCAAGAGAGCCCAAAAAATAATCTCCCAATACAAGGGAATAAGGATCTCCCTAAATCTCTTAGTTCCATTCTATATATGGGTCTCCAACAGATCCCAAGATTTTCTCAAAATTTAAATCCATAAAGTCCCACAAATGTCGTACGTACCTGTACCTGCCATCTCAACCTTCCTGTGCTGCCATCTCTTCCTGCGCCGCCACCAAACGTGCAGACGTCCTGGCGTACAGTGGTGGCGTTGATTTTTTCCCCAGGCGCTGCTGATTATTCCAGGTCGACGCCGGAAAGCTCATGTGAGACCACTTGTATTGATTATTGTTTTTGCTGTCGATTAAATCATGCGGAGCCGACCAGTCCATTTAATCAGAGTACATGTGATTAGGTTTCATCTGGCTCAGCCACAGAGCCATGAATATTCGACAATCACTGTTGCAATTGAATGAGTCGTCATCAGACGATGATGACGAAATTAGTTTCGCCGAGTATCATATCTTTCATCAGCCTTCACACAGTAAAAGAAAGCATGATGGGTCTATCCCCGGACATTTAGTTAAATTTCGAGACAGACAAGCAGGACATGCAAGAATGTATCAAGATTACTTAGCGGAAAATTCTACGTTTAGCTTAACTGATTTCAGACGAAGGTTGGTATAATTATCGTTTGTTTATCTATTTTGGATCATGCGTAAATTATTTAACTATTCATATTTTCGTTGAACAGGTATAGAATGAGTCGCGATCTATTTAAACGTATAATGGCTGCTGTAGAAGATCATGATGACTACTTCAAATTCAAGTTCAATGCAGCCAGTACACCTGGATTAAGTTGTTTCCAGAAAGTCACCGCAGTATTTCGTATGATAACATATGGAGTAGCTGCGGATGCTACAGATGAGTATGTTCGTATCGGAGAAAGTACGGTTATAGAGAGTCTGAAAAAGTTCGTGAAGGCAATTATTAAAGTGTTTGGGGATGAATATTTGAGAGCACCTAATGAAATGGATACATCTCGGTTACTTGCAATTGGACAAGAAAGAGGATTTCCAGGAATGCTTGGTTCTATAGATTGTATGCATTGGAGGTGGAAGAATTGTCCTTCATCATGGCACGGCATGTATTCATGCCATTTACATGAGCCTACAATTATATTAGAGGTTGTTGCTTCACAAAATCTATGGATTTGGCATGCATTTTTTGGTTTGCCTGGGTCGCACAATGATATCAATGTTCTTCACCGGTCACCACTGTTTTCAAAACTTGCTGAAGGCCAAGCTCCACAAGTTTACTACAACATCAATGGACATGACTATACCATGGGTTACTATTTAGCTGACGGCATATATCCATCGTGGGCAACCTTTGTGAAAACTATACCAGAACCACAAGGGAATAAGCGAAAATATTTTGCTAAAGCCCAAGAAGCTGTACGGAAGGATGTCGAACGTGCATTTGGAGTTTTACAATCCCGTTTTGCTATTGTTCGTGGACCGGCTCATTTTTGGGATCAGGAAACATTAGGCGACATAATGAAAGCATGTGTTATTATGCATAACATGATTGTTGAAGACGAGGGTGAAGTCGACCCTGATGAACGTTTTCAAGACGGTGGCGATAATGTGCAGCCTTCCCATGATCAACATCCCGATTTGGACGAATTTATAGAGACACATCGAAAAATCAGGGACAAAGAAACTCATCATCAGCTGCAACAGGACCTTGTCGAGCACCTTTGGCAACATCATTCAGATCAGTATTGACACAAGCACCTTTATTCAGAACTAGCTCTCATGTAAATACAGAACTTGTATTATGTGAAGATAAAGAACCACCTCATTTAGAAACATGGCGTTCGGTAATTTGACTTTGTAAATTTTTGTAGAACTGTTGAAGGTGATCAGGCATGGAGGATAAGTCCACTGTCATAATCCTTTCTTCCTCTAACATTTTCTTCATCTGTACCTCACTTTCCTTTACCTCTAGAGTTTTTGCCTCATTCGCAGCCCGTACTTGTTCTGTAGCAGCCCTTAGCTGTTCGGTGTGTGCTCTTACTTGATCAAGCTGAAGCCTCTCTTTCTCTATTTCATATGCTAGTTGGAATCTATCCTCTTTTTTCTTTTCTTTTTCAGCATCCAACTCTTTCTTTTTATCCCAGAAATGCTTAGAAGCCTCCAAGTAAGAATCGGATCCACTTCGACGTTGTGCTTCTTTAGTTTTTTTATTCCACTTGGCCTTTTAGGAGGTTCATCCTCTGCCCTTGTATTCTCATTAACAATATTACAGTTGCTTGAATCCTCGGATATTTGAGTGCAAATGCCAGGACTAGAATCCACATTTGTCTTTCGCTTTTTATGTGAAACTTTTTTGATTTCCTCCATCTGTTTTCGCTTCTCATGCCACTTTGGTTGATTACGCAATATGTTCCAGCAATGCATAAATTGGAATGACTTGTTATCCTTGTCTCTAGACTTAAACAGAGCCATTGCTTGAACAATCTGCAGGTGTCATGCAAATAAATCATCCAATGTTGTGTGAAACATATGAAAACAAAGAAAAATAATACAACAGTTACCTTGTCTTGCAAGGTTACACCACTTTGCCTTCTACCTTCGATATCTGATATACAAGCACAGAACTTGTTTACTGCCTCCAAAATAGAACCCCATCGATGAGATATTGAACTCTGTGATCGAGCAGAATCAAATGTCTTATTGGTGTGGAAGTAATTATAAACTCTCTTCCAAAATGTACCACGAGTCTGATTTGTGCCATTCACAGCATCCAAACTAATGTTTAGCCACGCGGATACAACCAAAGTGTCTTCCTCTTGAGTGAAATTACCAGACCTTTTCTGGTTTGGTCTAGAAGAAGGAACGTTAGGAGAAATATGCTGCTCACAAACAACATTGAATTCATCGAACGAACTATTGTTGTTATCCTCGTTCATCAGGTTACTATAATAGCCTCCTTCCATTTGAAGTACATCCTATGTAAAAAATATTTCATCACTGGATTGTAAAATACATCACTGAACATACAGTACATGGTGCACACAAATTGCTCTAAACAGCACTGCACGTTGCATAAATTACTCTGAACATACAATTGAACATAACTGAAAACATCACTGACTAAGCATCAATGAACTAAAGGGATATTTACTGTAACGTGGACTTCAGCTTTCACCAGAACGTAGCTTTCAAATTAACAGAAATAATGAACTTCAGCATTCACCACAAATTCAGTTTTCACCATTCAGTGTCTAACAAATCAAGGAGTAGGTGAATCTCCATAACGCCTATATCAGCCCTAGGTGCCGCAAGAAAAAAATTCTCTACTGCTACATAGATTTGGATACCTCAAAATCGTGGGACGTTGGAGTTAGATTGGACGACGACGGCACAGCTGACGGTGGCATCAAAGAATCGACAATTTCTGGATCCATCGGTGGATTTCGAAGTGGCGGCCGCCAACAGAAACCAACACAGTCGATGGCTTGGTGAGCCCGCGAAATCACGTCTGCGTAGCTTCAACGCGGGATGGCGCCAAATGCGGACGCGGGAACGACGTACGGGGCTGGATGGGGAGCTTGGGCGGCGGCGAATTTGCGCGGTGTGCACAGATTTATTCGCCTGCGTTGGTTTAGGGCTGCTTGAAAGGGTACTGTTGGGATCGTGTTTTTTCTTTTTATCCTAAAATAAGGATTAGGATGATGGTTTTTGGGCTCTCTTGGAGATGCTCTTATTACATCATTTTTTTGGCTATCGTACTAGACGATAATAAAGGGCCAACATTTATAGTTCATCTATAAAATAAGGAATTTTACTAGTGATAAGGAATTGTCTCAATAAAATATGAGTTTCATCTATATGAAGATATACACGTTTCAAAAGTTAGAAATTGTTCCACACTAAAGTGTTTCATTTCGTACATTAATAGTTCAATCACACACATTAAATGCTCTCATGCGTCGCCTATGAAACAAAAAAAAACCGAAACTATAATGTAAGAAAAATGTACAATAGACTATTTAAGTTGGACTTTGGTGTTTGATGATCAATATGATCATTTAAACTAGTAGTATTTGCAAGTGTATTTTGTGTAGTCCAAACAAGATGCAAAGTAGACTTCAGCCTAGGTGATAATCTGGATGATCAATACCTCAAGTGAGACATTAGAAGGTGAACTGAAGACCTAAAAAGATAAGAATACAAGATGGGACCAAGTTAGATATGAAGATCACGAAAAAACAAAATTAACAAGTCTTTTGCAGAGCATCGGGCCCTATGACCGAGCAAACTATCCATGCACCAACACAGAGTGTCGGACCGAGCCTATGCACAGGCGTGATACTGAAAGAGTGGAGTTCGACAGCCTCTAGTTAGGTTCCAAAAGCTTTTTGGAGCGTCAAACTGGTTTTAAGAAAAGTGTTGGACTATACACTACATAGGTGCATTCCAATGGTCTATAACATCTATGATTGACATAGTAGCCATTATGAATCCTTGAGAGCACCTAGAGGGGGTGAATAGGTGATCCTGTAAAAACTTGAAACTTAATCCGCAAAACTTGATTAGGAGTTAGCACGAATAAGCCAAGTGGCTAGAGAGGAGAACTTGCACAACAAGATAAATCAACACAGAGATGGCACAGTGGTTTATCCCGTGGTTCGGCCAAGTCCAACACTTGCCTACTCCACGTTGTGGCGTCCCAACGGACGAGGGTTGCAATCAACCCCTTTCAAGCGGTCCAAAGACCCACTTGAATACCACGGTGTTTTGCTTTCACTTTACTATATCCCGCTTGTGAGGAATCTCCACAACTTGGAGCCTCTCGCCCTTACACTTTGAAGTTCACAAAGAAGCACGGAGTAAGGGAGGGATGAGCAACGCACACAAGACACAAAATAAGAGCGACAACACGCACACAAGTCGCAACAAGAGCTCACAACACAACCCGACGAGTTCACAACTCAAATGGAGCTCTAGTTGCTATCACAAAGAATCAAATGCGCGGAATCGAAGTCTTGGTGCTTAGGAATGCTTAGAGAATTCTTGGTGTACTCCTCCATGCGCCTAGGGGTCCCTTTTATAGCCCCAAGGCAGCTAGGAGCCGTTGAGTGCATTCCAGGAAGGCAATTCTTGCCTTCTGTCGCCTGGCGCACCGGACAGTCCGGTGCGGATCTCTTTCCTTATTTGGCGAAGCCGACCGTTGCAGTCTTGGAGCCGTTGGCGCACCGGACACTGTCCGGTGCACACCGGACAGTCCGGTGTCCCTTCCGACCGTTGGCACTTGCCACGCGTCGCACGCGGATTCTGCGGCCGACCGTTGGCTCGGCCGACTGTTGGCTCACCGGACAGTCTGGTGCACCACCGGACAGTCCGGTGATTTATAGCCGTACGTCGCTGTCGAAGTCCCGAGAGCCGCCAGTTCGCCAGAGCCAGCCTGGCGCACCGAACACTGTCTGGTGCACCACCGGACATTGTCCGGTGCACCACCGGACAGTCCGGTGCACCCAGACTGAGCAGACTTTTGGCTGCTTCGAGCCAAGCTTTTCCAGTTGAATTTCCTCTGATGCTAACACTTAGACAAACATGTTAGCACACAAAAACCAATGTACTGAGTCTAGAATCATACCTTTATATTGATTTGCACCTTATCCACAATTTGGCATAGTTTATCACTTAAGTGCTTGTGTTGGACACGAAATCACCAAAACACTTAGGAATGGCCCAAGGGCACATTTCCCTTTCAATCTCCCCCTTTTTGGTGATTTATGCCAACACAATAAAAAGCAACTAAAAGAATTGCAACATCAATGCAAATGAAAACACAAAATCGTTTTGATTCAAATTTGGCATATATGGATCATTCTTTGCCACCACTTGGTTTGTTTTTGCAAATCAACCTCAATTTCCTATCTCTAAGTCAAACACACTTGTTGAAACACAAAGAGAGATATTTCATGAGAGATTGATCAAGGATTCAAAAACTCTCCCTTTTTCCCATAATCGAGCCTTCTCCCCACAAGAAGCCAACTTTTGACAATAAGAGACAAACAAGAGTATTTTGACAAACAAAAGTTCTAACTCTACTATTTTTCAAAATTCTCAAGTGGTAGCTGATCCATTTCTTGCTTTAGCCTTATTTTCTCCCCCTTTGGCATCAAGCACCAAAACGAGATCAATTTTGGCCCTTTAACCCCATTGCCTCCCAAAATCTTCAACTAAGAGTAAAAAGGCAATAAGAATACAAAGATGAACTTGGAATTAGTTACTCTTTCATCGGAGTGCAGTGGAAGTCTTGCATGGTCCAAGTCCACCTTTCCCTTTCAAACCTCCTTTGAGACTAAATTAATAAACCTCAAGTACACATTTAGCCTCAAAGGGTCAAGTTGTAGCACATCTCCCCCTAAATATGTGCATCACTTGCAAATGGACTTGTGAGGTCCGGGGAGTGCTTGTACAACTTGAGCACCATAAATAAACAACAAAATGCATTAAGGAACATGATCAAGGCATAAACACATGTATGCTATAAATTAATCCAAGTTCCGCGAATCTAAGACATTTAGCTCACTACGCAACTTGCAAAAGGTCTGCTCATCTAAAGGCTTGGTAAAGATATCGGCTAGCTGGTTCTCGGAGCTAACATGAAACACTTCGATATCTCCCTTTTGCTGGTGGTCTCTCAAAAAGTGATGTCGGATGTCTATGTGCTTTGTGTGGCTGTGTTCAACAGGATTATCCGCCATGCGGATAGCACTCTCATTATCACATAGGAGTGGGACTTTGCTCAAATTGTAGCCAAAGTCCCTGAGGGTTTGCCTCATCCAAAGTAGTTGCGCGCAACACTGTCCTGCGACAACGTACTCGGCCTCAGTGGTGGATAGGGCAACGGAAGTTTGTTTCTTAGAACTCCATGACACCAGGGACCTTCCTAAGAATTGGCACGTCCCCGATGTACTCTTCCTATCGACCTTACATCCAGCATAGTCTGAGTCTGAATATCCAATCAAGTCAAAGGTAGACCCCTTTGGATACCAGATCCCAAAGCAAGGCGTAGCGACTAAATATCTAAGAATTCGCTTCACAGCCACTAAGTGACACTTCCTTGGATCGGATTGAAATCTAGCACACATGCATACGCTAAGCATAATATCCGGTCTACTAGCACATAAATAAAGTAAAGACCCTATCATAGACCGGTATGCCTTTTGATCAACGGACTTACCTCCTTTGTTGAGGTCGGTGTGTCCGTCGGTTCCCATTGGAGTCTTTGTGGGCTTGGCGTCCTTCATCCCAAACCGCTTGATCAAGTCTTGTGTGTACTTCGTTTGGGAGATGAAAGTCCCATCCTTGAGTTGCCTCACTTGGAACCCAAGGAAATAGCTTAACTCGCCCATCATCGACATCTCAAACTTTTGAGTCATCACCCTGCTAAACTCTTCACAAGACTTTTGGTTAGTAGAACCAAATATTATGTCATCGACATAAATTTGGCACACAAAAAGATCACCATCACATGTCTTAGTAAAAAGAGTTGGATCGGCTTTCCCAACCTTGAAAGCATTAGCAATTAAAAAGTCTCTAAGGCATTCATACCATGCTCTTGGGGCTTGCTTAAGTCCATAGAGCGCCTTAGAGAGCTTACAAACGTGGTCGGGGTACCGTTCATCCTCGAAGCCAGGGGGTTGCTCCACGTACACCTCCTCCTTGATTGGCCCGTTGAGGAAAGAGCTCTTCACATCCATTTGGAACAACCTGAAAGAATGGTGAGCGGCATATGCTAGCAAAATACGAATGGACTCTAGCCTAGCTACAGGAGCAAAAGTCTCCTCAAAGTCCAAACCTGCGACTTGGGCATAAACTTTTGCCACAAGTCGTGCCTTGTTCCTTGTCACCACCCCGTGCTCGTCTTGTTTGTTGCGGAACACCCACTTGGTTCCCACAACATTTTGCTTGGGACGAGGCACCAGTGTCCAAACTTCATTTCTCTTGAAGTTGTTGAGCTCCTCCTGCATGGCCAACACCCAGTCTGGATCTAGCAAGGCCTCCTCTACCCTGAAAGGCTCAATAGAAGAGACAAAAGAGTAATGCTCACAAAAATTAACTAATCGAGACCGAGTAGTTACTCCCTTGCTAATGTCACCCAAAATCTGGTCGACGGGATGATCCCTTTGAATCATCGCTCGGACTTGAGTTGGAGGTGCCGGTTGTGCTTCTTCCTCCATTACATGATCATCTTGTGCTCCCCTTGATCATACGCCTCCTCTTGATGAACCTGTTCATCGTCTTGAGTTGGGGAATGCACCATTGTTGAGGAAGAAGGTTGATCTCGCTCATTTTGTTCCTGTGGCCGCACATCTCCAATCGCCATGGTGCGTATTGCGGCTGTTGGAACGTCTTCATCTACATCATCAAGATCAACAACTTGCTCTTTTGGAGAGCCATTAGTCTCATCAAATACAACGTCGCTAGAGACTTCAACCAAACCCGATGATTTGTTGAAGACCCTATACGCCTTTGTATTTGAGTCATAACCTAACAAAAAACCTTCTACCGCTTCGGGAGCAAATTTGGAATTCCTACCCTTCTTCACTAGAATGTAGCATTTACTCCCAAAAACTCGGAAATACGAAACATTGGGTTTGTTACCGGTTAGAAGCTCATACGAAGTCTTCTTGAGGAGGCGGTGAAGGTAGACCCGGTTGATGGCGTGGCAAGCCGTGTTCACGGCTTCCGACCAAAATCGCTCGGGGGTCTTGAACTCTCCAAGCATCGTCCTCGCCATGTCTATGAGCGTCCTGTTCTTCCTCTCTACCACACCATTTTGCTGTGGTGTGTAGGGAGCGGAGAACTCGTGCTTGATCCCTTCCTCCTCAAGGTACTCCTCCACTTGAAGGTTCTTGAACTCGGACCGTTGTCGCTCCTTATCTTCTTTACCTTGAGTTCAAACTCATTTTGAGCTCTTCTTAGGAAGCGCTTGAGGGTCCCTTGGGTTTCAGATTTATCCTGCAAAAAGAATACCCAAGTGAAGCGGGAAAAATCATCAACTATAACAAGACCATACTTACTTCCTCCTATGCTTAGATAGGCGACGAGTCCGAAGAGGTCCATATGAAGCATCTCCAAAGGTCTTGATGTGGTCATCACATTTTTGGTGTGATGAGAGCTTCCCACCTGTTTACCTGCTTGACAAGCTGCACAAGGTCTATCTTTTTCGAAAGTTACATTAGTTAGACCTATCACGTGTTCTCCCTTTAGAAGCTTGTGAAGGTTCTTCATCCCCACATGTGCTAAGCGGCGATGCCACAGCCAGCCCATGCTAGTCTTAGTAATTAAGCATGCATCTAGACCGGCCTCCTCTTTTGCAAAATCAACTAAATAGAGTTTGTCGTCTAATACACCCTTAAAAGCTAATGAACCATCACTTCTTCTAAAGACAGACACATCTACATTTGTGAATAGACAATTATATCCCATATTACATAATTGACTTACGGATAGCAAATTATATCCAAGCGACTCAACTAAGAATACATTAGAAATAGAGTGCTCATTTGAGATTGCAATCTTGCCTAAGCCTTTAACCTTGCCTTGATTCATGTCACCGAATATGATTGAATCTTGGGAATCTTTATTCTTGACATAGGAGGTGAACATCTTCTTCTCCCCCGTCATGTGGTTTGTGCATCCGCTGTCGATAATCCAACTTGATCCCCCGGATGCATAAACCTGCAAGGCAAATTTAGGCTTGGGTCTTAGGTACCCAACTCTTGTTGGGTCCTACAAGGTTAGTGACAATATCCTTAGGGACCCAAATGCAAGTTTTATCTCCCTTGCATTTTGCCCCTAGTTTCCTAGCAATCACTTTCCTATCCTTTCTACAAATCGCAAATGAGGCATTGCAAGCATGATAGATTGTAGAAGGTTCATTTATTATTTTCCTAGAAACATGAACAACATTTCTTCTAGGCATGTGATTAATAACATTTCTCCTAGCTAAATTTCTATCATGCATAATAGAAGAACTAGAAGCAACCATGGCATGAGAATCAAAAGCATCATAACTTCTATAACCATTTCTAGAATGTCTCCTATCATGATACATGAAGGCATGGTTCTTTTGAGCACTACTAGCCATAGGGGCCTTCCCTTTCTCCTTGGCGGAGATGGAAGCCTTATGGCTTGTTAAGTTCTTGACTTCCCTCTTGAAGCCAAGACCATCCTTAATTGAGGGGTGTCTACCAATCGTGTAGGCATCCCTTGCAAATTTTAGCTTGTCAAATTCACTCTTGCTAGTCTTAAGTTGGGTATTAAGACTAGCCACTTCATCATTTAATTTAGAAATGCAAACTAGGTGTTCACTACAAGCATCAACATTAAAATCTTTGCACCTATTGCAAATCATAACATGTTCTACACAAGAGTTAGATTTACTTGCTACTTCTAGTTTAGCATTTAAATCATTATTAACACTTTTTAAAGTAGAAATGGTTTCATGACAAGTAGATAGTTCATAAGAAAGCATTTCATTCCTTTTAACTTCTAGAGCAAGAGAATTTTGTGCACCAACAAATTTATCATGCTCTTCATATAAAAGGTCCTCTTGTTTTTCTAGTAATCTATTCTTATCATTCAAAGCATCAATCAATTCATTAATCTTATCAATCTTAGTTCTATCTAATCCCTTGAATAAGCATGAATAGTCTATTTCATCATCATCACTAGACTCATCCTCGCTTGAAGAAGCATAAGTAGTATTGTTTCGAGTACATACCTTCTTCTCCTTTGCCATGAGGCATGTGTGATGCTCGTTGGGGAAGAGGGATGACTTGTTGAAGGCGGTGGCGGCGAGTCCTTCGTTGTCGGAGTCGGACGAGGAGCAATCCGAATCCCACTCCTTTCCAAGATGTGCCTCGCCCTTCGCCTTCTTGTAGTTCTTCTTCTTTTCCCACTTTCCACTCTTCTTTTCCTGGTCACTATCATTATCGGGACAATTAGCGATAAAATGACCAATCTTACCACATTTGAAGCAGGAGTGCTTCCCCTTCGTCTTGTTCTTGTTGGGGTGCTCCTTGCGACCCTTTAGCACTGTCTTGAACCGCTTGATGATAAGGGCCATTTCTTCCTCATTAAGCCCGGCCGCCTCAACTTGCGCCACCTTGCTAGGTAGTGCCTCCTTGCTCCTTGTCGCTTTGAGAGCAACGGTTTGAGGCTCGTGGATTGGGCCATTCAATGCATCATCCACGTATCTCGCCTCCTTGATCATCATCCGCCCGCTTACAAATTTCCCAAGAATTTCTTCGGGCGACATCTTGGTGTACCTAGGATTTTCACGAATATTGTTTACCAGATGTGGATCAAGTACAGTAAAGGACCTTAGTATTAGGCGGACGACGTCGTGGTCCATCCATCGCGTGCTTCCATAGCGCCTTATCTTGTTGACGAGGGTCTTGAGCCTGTTGTACGTCTGGGTTGGCTCCTCCCCTCTTATCATCGCGAATCTCCCGAGTTTGCCTTCCACCAACTCCATCTTGGTGAGCATGGTGACGTCGTTCCCCTCATGTGAGATCTTGAGGGTGTCCCAGATCTGCTTGGCATTGTCCAAGCCGCTCACCTTATGGTACTCGTCCCTGCACAATGAGGCTAACAACACAGTAGTAGCTTGTGCATTTTTATGAATCTGTTCATTGATAAACAAAGGACTATCCGAGCTATCATATTTCATTCCACTCTCTACTATCTCCCATATACTAGGATGGAGAGAGAACAAGTGACTACACATTTTGTGACTCCAAAATCCGTAGTCCTCTCCATCAAAATGAGGAGGTTTACCAAGTGGAATGGAGAGTAAATGAGCATTGGTACTTTGAGGAATACGAGAATAATCAAAAGAGAAGTTTGAATTAACCGTCTTCTTTTTCTCATAGTCGTTGTCGTCGTCCTTTTGGGAAGAAGAGGATTCGTCGCTGTCGTAGTATACTATCTCTTTGATGCGCCTTGTTTTCTTCTTCCTCCCATCTTTTCTTTTGTGGCTCGAGCCCGAGTCAGTAGGCTTGTCCTCCTTTGGATCATTGACAAAGGACTCCTTCTCCTTATCGTTGACCACCATCCCCTTGCCCTTAGGATCCATCTCTTCGGGCGATTAGTCCCTTTCTTGAAGAGAACGGCTCTGATACCAATTGAGAGCACCTAGAGGGGGGGTGAATAGGTGATCCTGTAAAAACTTGAAACTTAATCCGCAAAACTTGATTAGGAGTTAGCACGAATAAGCCAAGTGGCTAGAGAGGAGAACTTGCACAACAAGATAACCACAAAGAGATCAACACAGAGATGGCACAGTGGTTTATCCCGTGGTTCGGCCAAGTCCAACACTTGCCTACTCCACGTTGTGGCGTCCCAACGGACGAGGGTTGCAATCAACCCCTTTCAAGCGGTCCAAAGACCCACTTGAATACCACGGTGTTTTGCTTTCACTTTACTATATCCCGCTTGTGAGGAATCTCCACAACTTGGAGCCTCTCGCCCTTACACTTTGAAGTTCACAAAGAAGCACGGAGTAAGGGAGGGATGAGCAACGCACACAAGACACAAAATCAGAGCGACAACACGCACACAAGTCGCAACAAGAGCTCACAACACAACCCGACGAGTTCACAACTCAAATGGAGCTCTAGTTGCTATCACAAAGAATCAAATGCGCGGAATTGAAGTCTTGGTGCTTAGGAATGCTTAGAGAATGCTTGGTGTACTCCTCCATGCGCCTAGGGGTCCCTTTTATAGCCCCAAGGCAGCTAGGAGCCGTTGAGTGCATTCCAGGAAGGCAATTCTTGCCTTCTGTCGCCTGGCGCACCAAACAGTCCGGTGCACCACCGGACACTGTCTGGTGCGGATCTCTTTCCTTATTTGGCGAAGCCGACCGTTGCAGTCTTGGAGCCGTTGGCGCACCGGACACTGTCCGGTGCACACCGGACAGTCCGGTGTCCCTTCCGACCGTTGGCACTTGCCACACGTCGCGCGCGGATTCTGCGGCCGACCGTTGGCTCACCGGACAGTCTGGTGATTTGTAGCCGTACGTCGCCGTCGAAGTCCCGAGAGCCGCCAGTTCGCCAGAGCCAGCCTGGCGCACCGGACACTGTCCGGTGCACCACCGGACACAGTCTGGTGCACCCAGACTGAGCAGACTTTTGGCTGCTTCGAGCCAAGCTTTTCCAGTTGAATTTCCTCTGATTCTAACACTTAGACAAACATGTTAGCGCACAAAAACCAATGTACTGAGTCTAGAATCATACCTTTATATTGATTTGCACCTTATCCACAATTTGGCATAGTTTATCACTTAAGTGCTTGTGTTGGACACTAAATCACCAAAACACTTAGGAATGGCCCAAGGGCACATTTCCCTTTAAATCCTCACACTATAACATAATGGTTTGGTAGCATCACTTCGATTTGGTATCACTTCAAACTGGTATCAACTTGTTGTATACTTGTATTCCAATTAGTACCTATCAGTATGCTTTATCCACACATTATATAGGATAAACTCTCTTGTGCATTCATTTGCGGCTTATGCATATGCTTTGTCATCCACCATATGTATGCATACACTTGGGTAATATTAATCTATGTAATATGAGAGTCAAGTTTTGTGACCAATTCCACGCCACATATAAATGGTCAAAAATTGAAACTTCCTTATGCTTCTAGTGTTTTTCCTTTTTGGTGTTTGATTTCAAAGGGGAGAATTTGAAGAAACTAAAGCATGTCCAACCCATAATAAATACAAAAATCGTAAATTAAAAAAATAAGTATACAAGTAGTATTTTGTGGTGGATTGTAAGGAAAATAGAGGAGAACTCCATTTCGGGAAATGGTTCAAGAAAGGGAGAAGGTAAAATTTGGAGCTAGGGGAAAGCTTAAGTCTTGCCTTTGCATTCAATTGGTACATTTTAGCATTGTATAGTCTTGCCTTTGCATTGCAGCATAGCAAGTAGATTGCATTTTTTTTTATCTATTATTTGCTTGTATTGGTCATGTTATCATCAAGCACCAAAAAGTGGGGGATTATAGAAAAATGGACCTCGACCTATATAAGTTTGGATTTTGGTGTTTGATGATCAATATGACTGTTTGAACTAATAATGTTTGCTAGTGTGTTTTTATGTAGTCCAAACAGGATGAAAAGTGGGCTTGGACTTAAGTGAAGTAGTGATTCAGATGATCAACACCTCAAGCAAGACATCAGTAGATGAGCTTAAGACCTAAAAGACAAGCAAAAGTTTAAGATACAATATGGAACCAATATAGATGTGAACATCATGGAAAAATAAAGTGAAAGAAGGTTTTGTAGAGAAAACCCTACCCTATCTTCAGTAGGAGCATCAAACCAATAGATCAAGGAAGAGGGCACCTAGATCTAAAGTCTGGAATGATTTCAATGAGCTAACTCATGTCATTGATGGTAAGAGGGTCAGGTATGGTGCCCTTTGCAAGTATTATAAGCAGACTTGAAGTGTCAAATCTAGCTACGGTCTGGTCACTTGCTCTGCATCATTCCAATGTTAAGAAAGAACAAGAACATGATGTATTGTTCAATTAGTTTTAAAATTTAAGTAAATCTATTATAAATGGAGGCCCCAATACCATAAGAACTATTTTTACTATTATATATATCAACTAATTAAAATAATTCGATGTATCATAGAAAAACTTGAGTGGTAAAAAATAGAAATCAAATTATTATCTCAAATATATTATAAGGAACACCTTAAAATGACTTCTAACATTTATAGATACAAAATCATCATTGATGGCTTCAATATTAATAGCATCTAACATTTTCTTCTCAACACATAAAGTTGATAGCCTATTTAACATTTCTTGAGACATTGTAGACCTTAAACAATTCTTTAATAATTTTAGCTTTGAGAAGCTTTTTTAGTTGATGTCACAACTTCTGGTACTATAAATAATATCCGATAAAGCAATAAATATATTGGGATAACAATCTATTTCTCTCACAAACTAAAAAAATCCCTAGCAAAAATTGGTCTATCTAGCAGTGTCATTTGCAATATTCTTAACTCTAATATCAGATTATTTACATTCGTTCGTGTGTAAACTATGGCCTACTAAGCTGATCGCTAGTCTAAGACCTAAGAGTAAGGGTTCCTATATACACTAAGAAGGTGGGGGCCATGAGAAGTGGGGGTCCAGGGCGGTTGACCCCCTTGACCCCCTCAGGCACGACCCTAGTTCAGCGTGCCATACCTAATTTGTGCTTGAACCCGATCATGTATGACGACATGTTTAGACATGTATAGCTGGTCCCTTCTCACGCCGCCGACCGATTATAGCGCGTTTACTAGCATCAACCAATCTGCACACCCACGCTCCCTGCCATACCTTTTCAACCCAAAGATTTGTTTCCCAAGCGCGGCGCCCCGTGCCTTCTGCTTAAACCCCGCAGCGCAGAGCATCACCGTTGTCGCCGCTCAGCAGTCATGTACGAGTGCTTAAACTCAGCTAATATTTTTAAGGGCTAGTTTGGGAACCACATTTTTTAAGGGATTTTCATTTCCCAAAAAAAATTAGTTTATTTTTCCATGGGAAATGAGAAAATGGAGTTCCCATACTAGCCCTAATAAGACATAAATGATCTCTCGAAAATGAGTGCATCAAAGAATAAATCGACCGTTTTCTTCTTTTAAACATTCACTCTGTCGGAGCTTGAAAATCACACACAAAAAAGACAATTATGAATTGCTAAACAAGATTTTGCAGACCGCAAAAGCCATTCCGCGCTGACAACGTGAGTATCCATTGAAAGAACACCAACCGGATAAATCTCAGTAGAATGTAGGCTTGTAATTCTTTACCTTCAGAACAGAGTGTTGAAAAGGATGAGTCTTACTAGGTAAAAAAAGAGGTCAAATTCATTGCAATCATCCAGTCAAATTCACTGCTCTCATGGGCCTAGCGGGCTGAACCTTATGTTTCCCCTGCCTGCTGCTGCTGCTGCGAGCCGAGGTCAGGTCGGCTACAGTGCACATTGCTAAACGCTCCCGCCGTCTCGCGAGCCGCCGCCGGGTCCTTACGCAAGTCCGCGACGTGCATCGCCTGGAGAGGCTCCCGTCTCGCCGCCCTGGGGATCCCATCTCATCTGTGCAGCCGCGCGTGGCCCAAGGGAGCCAGAAGCTAAGGTGAGGAGTTCCCAAGCTTCGAGATGCAGAAACTTTTTGTTAAATCTACTGCTTGTGTAGGATCATTAGTTCAAATCCGGTGCTTGCGCGTGCAGGCCATGCTACCCATGCGTAAATAAAAAGGTTTCACCTGTTGCATCTGTCACTCTCGATATACTCGCGCTCTAAAATCTCGCCCTAATTGGTAAATACAACTGGTTTGCCCCCAATTAGGCCTTGCCTTAATCCACATGTATTGAGGTGGATTGGGGTTCACTCAAATCCACCTCAATACATGTGGATTGAGGTGAATACAAGAGTATCCTCAATTATGTGACTGCAAAACTTCATTTCAATTTTTTTTCATTGGTCCTCTTGCGATCGGCATGCAAGCGAATTGTGTAGTGGAATACCCCCCGGGCTTGATAAAACAAGGTGATCATGTTGCCCACCTATCTGAAGGTGTAACTTCATCTCGTTTCAGAGTTAGAGAGGCGCGTGATGTCTTCAGAGGAGGCGAGGGCAAGCTTTTCGGAGTTGGTGGTTGGTTCGCCAACCCGGACAGAGGGCGAAACTTATTCTTCAGGTGATATGTCGTCTGAGGAGGGTGCACACGTCACTTGTTTCACAGAGGATCTTCACGATGTAACACTTCACTTTCAGATAGTGAGGTTTTCTAAACAGGTAGGCATGTTTTCTTGGCTCCAATTGAAGTATCAAACTGAAAAAAAAGTTCTTCAAATTCATAACATAGCACAGATTCATCAATATTATATAAAAACTTATGTAACTTCTGATGATGTAAGGCTTAAACGTCGTTCATTGCTGTGCTCTACCAGCTGGCTGTGTACTTTTATTCAGTAAAATAAGTAACTAGCTGTCTAGCATATCATGTTGTGACCTGATCACCTGAAAGTATGCTAGTTTTAGCATTTTAGTAAGTTTATCATGTCCTCGTAAGGTTGTTCACGTTGTGGTCACGATGGTTATGACTGGCGGAACGCTTTATGTCACTTGTAATAGTCAGCTCCAAGTCCTTAATCTGCCTGGACAAAAACTCATGTGTTGCCGTACTCTATGCATTCATTGTATTTTAGATGTATATTTGTTTCAGTCCTCACAGCTTGTTTTTTTTAAAGAATATCCTCATAGCTTGTTGGCAGTGTGTTACGTCTCATGATTTAATTGGTGTATACAGAACATTTTTTTGTTAGTAATCATATTTTAGCTTTTCCTTTCATTCATTTCGATGCAGATATACGTGTGGGTTGGATGCAACACAGCAAAGTTTGGCCATTTATATGCTGCTGCAACCACTAGACCGGTAAGCGCTAATCGTTTTCATTCTTAGAGGATGCTGTCTAATTATTTATGTTGTCATTTGTGCCATGTTGTCTTTTCGTGTCCCTTTTAGGATAACAGAGTGAGTGTTACCTCTGTACTAGGAGGAACATCTGATAACACCGGTTCAAGTATGGCTCGCCGTCTAGGTACCGTTTCTGTTTGCAGTTGCAGTGGCTAATTGTGCTGCATTCACGGTTAGCTTTTAGTAACAGAAAGGTTGCACCCTACATGTCCCAGTGCTGAAGACTGGCCTGAACATAGTCCTGGCATGCAACATCCCAAAGGACAGCCCCATACTTGAGGTACTTACAGGTGGGCTGCATAGTTGCATAACGATCTTGTTGACATATCTGACACTCACTGTGGTTTCATGATCTCAGGCTGCTGCGGAGAGGAAGCTGGTTGAGAAGCTGAAAGGTTTGGGCTACATTAAAACCCCAGCTGTGGGGGCTAACACTTCCTCGGCACAATGATCCGTGGTGTGATCTAGTGAGCTTTCGGTCGACGTGTAGCTTCATCACTACATCCAGCAGAGAGCGGTTGTGATTTTTGGCGGGCTTTGACTGTGCTACCTGTTCTCTCATGTGGCAAAAGGTTATTGTGAACATGTTCGTTGTGATGTACTCCGCCCTAAAATAAACCCCCTTCGTATTTCAAGGAGAAACAATCTTAATTCTGACTAAATATATACCAAAAATACTGATATTTATGATACCGGATAAACATCATTAGATTAATCATGTCATACATTTTATAGTAAATATGTTTAGAGATCCAAATGTAGATACAATTTTTAACCTAATGAAAGTTAAGATTGATTGATCTGTCGAAATAATGAGATGAGGACGTAGGGAGTAAATACGATAGTGGAATGCATATTGTACAATGCCTTGCAACTTTGAGATCTTCAAGCTAAGCATAAAAATCGGCATTCAGATCATTCAATGGCTCGTCCCATGCGTTGTGCGTATGGACAGAAGAGCTTGCAAGGTTTTGTGTGCTATAATGCCTCTGCTCTGGTGCGATCGAGCTACAATGGCCTGCAGGCTGCAGGGATGGTATATGAGATTTGTGCAGGCCGCATGCTTCACTCTAGGGCAACAACGGCCATTGTCGACGAATCCAAGTTGCATTTTATTTGTCCGTGGGATCCATATACATAAATAAAGGAATCTGAGTGAGCACGCACGCGATGTGGAGACGCGATGTGGAGACACGGAGGGATGGTAACAGATCACGATCAATATTTCTTCATAATAAATTAAATTATTTAATTAATTTTAGCTCAAAAATAAATAGTAATAAAACCCGATTCTAATTAAATTTGATTTTTAAATTTTATATTGTAAAATCTAGAGCTCATTAACATCCTAATTATAATACGAAGTTATCGCGCATATTTGACTCAAACCGTAGCACAACGCCAATTTGGCTTTGGGGACCTCGCAAAGCAGCTGCACCTGCACATAATAAATTGATGGGAAGTTTAGTCCATGTTATATCGAATATTTAAATAATAATTACTATTATTAAATATAGTCTGATTATAAAACTAAATACATAGATAAAGACTAAAAGACGAGACAATTTTTTAAACCTAATTAAGCCTATATTTAATACTCACTAGTATAATACTCGTGCGTTGTGATGGCACATGATCGTATTTCATGATATTGGTTAGCAAGGGTGAGGTCGTACCTGATAGTCGTCTAGAGGAGGTGAATAAGCGAAACCTGAAATTTATAAACTTAAACACGCACTAAGGCCGGGGTTAGCGTTAGAATTAAATTCGAGTGCGGAAGATTGTTTCTCTTGCTATGAGTTGCTCAATTAATCTGGATGACGTTTGGGAGCAAACTCAAATCAATATTAGTAAGGAAACTTTAGAGAGAGGAAAGAGGGCAAACAAATCAAGCGAAGATCAATGCAAGTGAACACAGTGATTTGTTTTACCGAGGTTCGGTTCCAAAGAACCTAGTCCCCGTGAAGAGGCCACAAAGGCCGGGTCTATTTCAACCATTTCCCTCTCTCAAACGGTCACTTAGACCAGATGAGTTTTTTTCCTTAATCACTTGGGTCACTAAGACCCCACAAGGATCACCACACACTTAGGTGTCTCTTGCTAGCTTTACAAAGCCCTTATGAGAATAAGAATAGAGGAGGAGAAAGCAATCTAAGCAACAAGAGCAATAAAACAACACAAATAATCCTCTCACAAGTCTCTAAGCACTAGAGTTGATTTTGGGAGCTTGGATTGGATTGAATGCTTTGAATCTGTCTCGGAGTGTTTGGCTTTGCTCTTGCAATGAATGTGGAGTTCAGAAAACTTGGATGCCATTGAAGGCGGTGGTTGGGGGAATTTATAGCCTCCAACCACTTCCTAGTCGTTGGCTGTTTTTCTGGCGATGGGCACACCGGACAGTCCGGTGGCGCAACGGACAGGTACTGTTCACTGTCCGGTGCGCGCCACGTCAGCACACCTGTTGGGGTTTGGAGCTGTCGACCGTTGGAACCCTTTGTCTTGTAGTTGCATCGGACAGTCCGCTGCCACACCGGACATGTACGGTGTGCTCTGACTTCTGTAGAGCACTGTTACCTTTTGCAGTCGACCGTTGGCGCCAGGTTACCGTTGCTCCGTTGGCTCACTGGACATGTCCGGTGTACACCGAAAAGTCCGGTGAATTATAGCGGAGCGCGCCCTAAGAAAACTTGAGAGTGGTATGTTCTCTTGGTGCTCGGTCTGGTGCACCGGACACTGTCTGGTGTGCCATTGGCAGCACACTCTCAAGTCTTGCTCCAAATATTGTTACGTCCCTGTCGGGGACCATAATTAGGGGGTACCCCCAAGACTCCTAATCTCAGCTGGTAACCCCCATCAGCACAAAGCTGCAAAGGCCTGATGAGCGCAATTCAGGTCAAGGCTCCGTCCACTCAAGGGACACGATCTCGCCTCGACCGAGCCCAGCCTCGGGCAAAGACAGCCGACCCAGGAGGATTCACGTCTCGCCCGAGGGTCCCCTCAAGCAACGGACGCACCTTCGACTCGCCCGAGGCCCAGCTCGGGCAGGCTTCGCGGAGAAGCAACCTTGGCCAGATCGCCACGCCAACCGACCGTATCGCAGGAGCATTCAATGCAAGGATCGCCTGACACCTTATCCTGACGCACGCTCCTCAGTCGACAAGGCCGAAGTGACCGCAGTCACTTCGCCGCTCCACTGACTGACCTGACAGGAAAACAGCGCCGCCTGCCTTGCTCCGACTGCTGTGCCACTCGCCAGAGTGAGGCCGACAGCAGCTAAGTCCAGCCTCGGGCGCCATAGGAAGCTCCACCTCGCCCGACCCTAGGGCTCAGCCCCCGTCTCGGCCTCGAAAGACGGTCTCCGCCTCGCCCGACCCCAGGGCTCGGACTCAACCTTGACCTGAGACGACGGACTCTGCCTCGCCCGACCCCAGGGCTCGGACTCGACCTCGACCTCGGAAGACGGTCTCCGCCTCGCCCGACCCGAGGGCTCGGACTCCACCTCGACCTCGGAAGACGGCCTCCGCCTCGCCCGACCCTAGGGCTCGGACTCAGCCTCGACCTCGGAAGACGGACTCCGCCTCGCCCGACCCCAGGGCTCGGACTCGACCTCGACCTCGGAAGACGGTCTCCGCCTCGCCTGACCCCAGGGCTCGGACTCAGCCTCGACTCCGGAAGATGGTCTCCGCCTCGCCCGACCCAGGGCTCGGACTCAGCCTCGACCTTGGAGGAGTCACCGCCTCGCCCGACCTCGGGCTCGGACCGACCATGTCACAGGGGGGCCCATCATTACCCTACCCCTAGCTAGCTCAGGCTACGGGGAACAAGACCGGCGTCCCATCTGGCTCGCCCCGGTAAAACAGGTAATGATGGCACCCCGCGTGCTCCATGACGATGGCGGTTCTCAGTCCCTTACGGAAGCAAGGAGACGTCAGCAAGGATCCGACAGCCCCGACAGCTATACTTCCACAGGGCTCAAGCGCTCCTCCGACGGCCATGACATCACATGAATAGGGCAACAACACCTCTCCGACAGCCACGACGGCATGTACATAGGGCTCTAACTCCCCTTTGCTAGACACGTTAGCACATTGCTACACCCCCCATTGTACACCTGGGCCCTCTCCTTACATCTATAAAAGGAAGGTCCAGGGCTCTCGTACGGGAGGGTGGCCGCGCGGGAGAACGGGCCGACGCACAAGGCTCTCGCTCTCTCTCTCCCTCGCGAACACTTGTAACCCCCTACTGCAAGCGCATCCGCCCTGGGCGCAGGACAACACGAGGCCGCGATTCCCCATACTGTTTCCCCCTTGTGTTCCGTCTCGCGCCGACCCATCTGGGCTGGGACACGCAGCGACAATTTACTCGTCGGTCCAGGGACCCCCCGGGGTCGAAACACCGACAGTCCCCAACTTGATTTCTTTCTTGGTTTGTGTTGAATCTTATGCACCTGAGATACATAACATCTAGGCAAACTAGTTAGTTCACGTGGTTTGTGATGAGCGTCAACCACCAAAATTGATTATGGGAAATGATTAAGCCCATTTCCCTTTCAGTACCCGCAATGCAATCAATGGTTAGCGGACCAGTCATATGGACCCTCCCCAAAAAATACCAATAATAAATAAATTTAATATCAAAGTGAGCATATTTTCTATAGACCAGATATTAAATTGATAAGAATAAATATTACATTTTATTTTAGCCAAAAGACCGAGAAAGATATGAGTTGAAAAAGAACTCAATCCCTATTTTTATAGAGCTCTCTGTAACTCGTCCTCCTTCAGCTAACGGAGTGTTACTATGTGTATGAGTTTCTGTTGTATTGGGCTTGGTGGCTTCTCGCATCCTATATATGGTGTAACAGCCTTGATGATTTATAACTCAAGACATTAACTCCATATAAACACACAATATGACTACCGATTTTAAAGACCCACAACATCTTCCACTGAACCTATGCCCTTTTATTTTCTCTTAGACACACACATTAAACACACAATTCATGGACAGATAGAACTATAAAGATGTCTCTGGCTATTGCATAATAATCTAATAGAGAAGAAAACATGCCTCAACAATTATCAAACAGAGGCCATGCAGGGATTCATGATGCATCATGCATGAGCCATGCATGAATTGAGTGGTGTCCAATATTGAAAGGGAAATAGGCTTACACCTTTTCCTAATTGATTTTGGTGGTTGAATTGCCCAACACAAATAATTGGACTAACTAGTTTGCTCTAGATTATAAGTTTTACAGGTGCCAAAGGTTCACAACAAACCAATAAAAAGACCAAGAAAGGGTTCAAACAAAGAGCGCAAAAGACAACCCAAAGGCAGCCCTGGTCTGGCGCACCGGACTGTCCGGAGTGCCACCGGACAGTGTCCGGTGCACCAGGGAATCCAACTGCGAACTTGCCACCTTCGGGAATTTCGGGAGCCACTCCGCTATAATTCACCGGACTGTCCGGTGTAGCACTGGACTGTCCAGTGTAGCACCGGACTGTCCGGTGTAGCACCGGACTGTCCGGTGTGCCAGCGGAGTAACGGCTATCCAGCGCCAACGGTCGTCTGCAGAGGAACAGTAAAACGCTACAGTGCGCGACTACACGCGTAGATGTCACAGCAGGCGCAGAAGGCGCACCGGACAGTGAACAGGACCTGTCCGGTGCACCACCGGACTGTCCGGTGGCCCAGTTGTCAGAAGCTCCAACGGTCGGAACCCAACGGCCTGGTGACATGGCTGGCGCACCGGACTGTCCGGTGCGCCATACGACAGCAGCCTCCACCAACGGTTCTTTTGGTGGTTGGGGCTATAAATACCCCCCAACCACCACACTTCAATGCATCCAAGTTTTCAGCCATCAAACCACATACAAGAGCTCTAGACTTCATTCAAAGACACAATCACAGAGATCAAATCCTCTCCCAAGTCCGGAATCACTCCAATCAAATTAGCGACTAGAGAGAGAGACATTTGTGTTCATTTGAGCTCTTGCGCTTGTATTGCTTTTCTTCTTCCTTCTTTCTTGTTTCCAACTCAATTGTAATCAAGGCAAGAGACACCAATTGTGTGGTGGTCCATGTGGGGACTTAGTGTCCCAATTGATTGAGAAGAGAAGCTCACTCGGTCTAAGTGACCGTTTGAGAGAGGGAAAGGGTTGAAAGAGACCTTGTCTTTGTGACCACCTCAACGGGGAGTAGGTTTGCAAGAACCGAACCTCGGTAAAATAAATCACCGTGTCATCCACCTTATTTGCTTGTGATTTGTTTTCGCCCTCTCTTTTGGACTCGTTTATATTTCTAACGCTAACCCCGGCTTGTAGTGTGTGCTTAAGTTTATAAATTTCAGATTTGCCTATTCACCCCCCCTCTAGGCGACTTTCAATTGGTATCAGAGCAAGGTACTTCATTAAGAGCCTAACCGCTCGAAGTGATGTCAGGAGCATCCGCCAAGAGGGAGATCGAGACCGGCGACAAGTCCGCAAGCTCGGGGAGAACGCACTCAAGGGAGTCCGCCCACAAGCACAAGGAGGAATCCTCTTCCTCCATCAAGTCTCAACGGAAGGGTGACAAGAAGAAGATGAAGAAAGTGGTCAACTACGAGACCGACTCTTCGTCACCCTCCACCTCCAGCTCGGAATCGGCATCCGTCACTTCTAAGCGTCATGAGCGCAAGAAGTATAGTAAGATGCCCCTTCACTATCCTCGTATTTCAAAACACACTCCATTACTTTTCGTCCCATTAGGCAAACCACCTATGTTTGATGGTGAAGATTATTCTATGTGGAGTGATAAAATGAGGCATCACCTAACCTCACTCCACAAAAGCATATGGGATATTGTTGAGTACGGAGCGCAGGTACCAAAGGAAGGGGACAAGGATTATGATTCGGAGGAGGTCGAACAAATCCAACACTTCAACACCCAAGCCACTACTATACTCCTTGCCTCTCTAAGTCGAGAGGAGTATAATAAGGTGCAAGGATTGAAGAGTGCAAAGGAGATTTGGGACGTGCTCAAGACCACGCACGAAGGAGACAAGGTGACCAAGATCACCAAGAGGGAGACGATCGAGGAGGAGCTCGGTCGATTCATGCTTCACCAAGGGGAGGAGCCACAAGCGATGTACAACCGACTCAAGACCTTGGTGAACCAAGTGCGCAACCTCGGGAGCACCAAATGGGATGACCATGAAATGGTTAAGGTTATTCTTAGATCACTCGTTTTTCTTAACACTACACAAGTTCAATTAATTCATGGTGATCCAAGGTATAAACTAATGTATCCCGAGGAAGTGATAGGAAAATTTGCGAGCTTTGAATTGATGATCAAAGGCTCTAAGAAAATCATCGAGCAAGGCGCCACCTCAACACCCGAGGTGCAACCCGTCGCATTCAAGGCGACGGAAGAAGAAAAGAAGGATTCTACACCAAGTAGGATTCCCATCGACGCCTCCAAACTCGACAACGAGGAAATGGCGCTCATCATCAAGAGCTTCCGTCAAATCCTCAAGCAAAGGAGGGGGAAGGATTACAAACCCCGCTCCAAGAAGGTTTGCTACAAATGTGGTAAGCCCGGTCATTTTATCGCTAAATGTCCTTTGTCTAGTGATAGTGACAGGGGCGACGACAAGAAGGGAAAGAGAAGAGAAAAGAAGAGGTACTACAAGAAGAAGGGTGGCAATGCCCATGTTTGTCAGGAGTGGGACTCCGACGAGAGCTCCACCGACTCCTCCTCCGACGAGGACGCCGCAAACATCGCCGTCACCAAAGGCCTTCTCTTCCCCAACGTCGGCCACAAGTGCCTCATGGCAAAGGACGACAAGAAGAAGAAGGTAAAATCAAGATACTCCACTAAGTATGCAACCTCTAGTGATGAGGATAATTCTAGTGATGATGAGGATAACTTGCTCACTCTTTTTGCCAATCTTAACATGCAACAAAAGGAGAAATTAAATGAATTAATTAGTGCTATTCATGAGAAGGATGAACTCTTGGATAGCCAAGAGGACTTCCTTATTAAGGAAAACAAAAAGCATGTTAAGACTAAAAATGCTTATGCTCTAGAGGTAGAAAAATGTGAAAAATTAACTAGTGAGCTAAGCACTTACCATGACACTATTTCTAGCCTTAGAAATGAAAATGCCAAATTAATTGCTAAGGTTGATAAATCAAGTGTTTGTGATGATTCAATTGTTAATCTTAGAAATGAGAATGCTAATTTGATTGCTAAGATTTACAAATTGAATGCATCCCTCTCTAGCCTTAAAATTGAGAATGAAAAATTAATTGCTAAGGCTAAAGATTTAAATGTTTGCAATGCTTCTATTTCCAATCTTAGAGATGAGAATGCTATTTTACATGCTAAGATTGTTGAATTAAATACTTGCCAACCCTCTACATCTATCGTTGAGCATGTTACTATTTTCACTAGATGTAGAGATATTAATGTTGATGCTATTCATGATCACCTAGCTTTAATTAAACAACAAAATGATCATATAGCCAACTTAATGCCAAAATTAATGAGCATAACTTAGAAAATGAAAATTTTAAATTTGCTAGAAGCATGCTCTATAGTGGGAGACGCCCTGGCATTAAGGATGGCATTGACTTCCAACAGGGAGGCAATGTCAAACTCAATGCCCCTAAGAAACTGTCCATCTTTGTTAAGGGCAAGGCTCCCATGGTTCAGGATAACGAGGGTTACATTTTATACCCTGCAGGTTATCCCGAACACAAAATTAGGAGAATTCACTCTAGGAAGTCTCACTCTGGCTCTCATCATGCTTTCATGTATAAGAGTGAGGCATCTAGTTCTAGGCAATCAACTCATGCTAAATTGCCTAAGAAGAAAACTCCTATTGCATCAAATGAGCCTATTGTTTCATTTAAGACTTTTGATGCTTCATATGTCTTAACTAACAAATCAGGCAAAGTAGTTGCCAAATATGTAGGGGGCAAACACAAGGGATCAAAGACTTGTGTTTGGGTACCCAAGGTACTTGTTTCTAATGTCAAAGGACCCAAGACCGTTTGGGTACCTAAGAACAAGGCCTAAATTTGTTTTGTAGGTTTATGCATCCGGGGGCTCAAGTTGGATCATCGATAGCGGGTGCACAAACCACATGACAGGGGAGAAAAGGATGTTCTCCTATGAGAAAAACCAAGATCCCCAACGAGCTATCACATTTGGGGATGGAAATCAAGGCTTGGTCAAAGGACTTGGTAAAATTGCTATATCACCTGACCATTCTATTTCCAATGTTTTTCTTGTAGATTCTTTAGATTATAACTTGCTTTCAGTTTCTCAATTATGCAAAATGGGCTACAATTGTCTTTTTACGGATTTAGGTGTTACTGTCTTTAGAAGAAGTGATGATTCAATAGCATTTAAGGGAGTGTTAGAGGGTCAGCTATACTTAGTTGATTTTAATAGAGCTGAACTCGACACTTGCTTAACTGCTAAGACTAACATGGGTTGGCTCTGCATCGCTGACTAGCCCACATTGGGATGAAGAATCTTCATAAACTTCTAAAGGGAGAACACATTTTGGGACTAACAAATGTTCATTTTGAGAAAGACAGGGTTTGTAGCGCATGTCAAGCAGGGAAGCAAGTTGGTGCTCATCATCCACACAAGAACATCATGACGACTGACAGGCCACTCGAGCTACTCCACATGGATCTATTCGGCCCAATCGCTTACATAAGCATCGGCGGGAGTAAGTACTATCTAGTTATTGTGGATGATTATTCTCGCTTCACTTGGGTGTTCTTTTTGCAGGAAAAATCACAAACCCAAGAGACATTGAAGGGATTCTTGAGACAGGCTCAAAATGAGTTCGACATAAGGATCAAAAAGATTAGAAGCGACAATGGGACGGAGTTCAAGAACTCACAAATCGAAAGCTTTCTTGAGGAGGATGGCATCAAGCATGAGTTCTCTTCTCCCTACACGCCACAGCAAAATGGTGTAGTGGAGAGGAAGAATAGAACTCTATTGGACATGGCAAGGACCAAGCTTGATGAATACAAGACTTCGGATCGGTTTTGGGCCGAGGCGGTCAACACCGCTTGCTACGCCATCAACCGATTATCTACATCGAATCCTCAAGAAGACATCTTATGAACTCCTCACCGGTAAAAAGCCCAATGTTTCATATTTTAGAGTCTTTGGTAGCAAATGCTTTATTCTTGTTAAAAGAGATAGAAAATCTAAATTTGCTCCTAAGGCTGTAGAAGGCTTTTTACATGGTTATGATTCAAACACAAGGGCATATAGAGTCTTTAACAAGTCCACTGGACTAGTTGAAGTTTCTTGTGACATTGTGTTTGATGAGACTAATGGCTCTTAGGTAGAGCAAGTTGATCTTGATGAGCTAGATGATGAAGAGGCTCCATGCGTCGCGCTAAGGAACATGTCCATTGGGGATGTGTGTCCTAAGGAATCCGAAGAGCCTCCACAAGCACAAGATCAACCATCTTCCTCCATGCAAGCATCTACACCAACTCAAGATGAGGATGAGGCTCAAGATGATGAAGGAGACGATCAAGAAGATGAGCCATCTCAAGAGGAGGACAATAATCAAGGGGGAGATGCTAATGAAGACAAGGAAGATGATGAGGATCCAAGACCGCCACACCCAAGAGTCCACCAAGCAATCCAACGAGATCACCCCGTGAACACCATCCTTGGCGATATTCAAAAGGGGGTAACCACTCAATCTCGTATTGCTCATTTTTGTGAACATTACTCCTTTGTGTCTTCTATTGAACCATACAGGGTATAAGACGCATTAAGGGATTCAGATTGGGTGTTGGCAATGCAAGAGGAACTCAACAACTTCACGAGGAATGAGGTATGGCATTTAGTTCCACGTCCTAACCAAATTGATGTAGGAACCAAGTGGGTTTTCCGCAACAAACAAGATGAGCATGGTGTGGTGACAAGGAACAAAGCCCGACTTGTGGCCAAGGGATACTCACAAGTCGAAGGTTTGGATTTCGGTGAAACCTATGCACCCGTAGCTAGGCTTGAGTCAATTCGCATTTTACTTGCCTATGCTACTTACCATGGCTTTAAGCTTTACAAAATGGACGTGAAAAGTGCCTTCCTCAATGGACCAATCAAGGAGGAGGTCTATGTTGAGCAACCTCCCGGCTTTGAAGATAGTGAGTACCCTAACCATGTCTATAGACTCTCTAAGGCGCTTTATGGGCTCAAGCAAGCCCCAAGAGCATGGTATGAATGCCTAAGAGATTTTCTTATCGCTGATGGCTTCAAATTCGGAAAAGCCGATCCTACTCTATTCACTAAAACTATTGCAAATGATTTGTTTGTATGCCAAATTTATGTTGATGATATCATATTTGGGTCTACTAACAAATCTACTTGTGAAGAATTTAGTAGGATCATGATTCAAAAATTCGAGATGTCAATGATGGGGGAGTTGAAGTATTTTCTAGGCTTTCAAGTCAAGCAACTCCAAGAGGGCACCTTCATTAGCCAAACGAAGTACATTCAAGACATTCTTGCAAAGTTTGGGATGAAGGATGCCAAGCCCATCAAGACACCCATGGGAACCATTGGGCATCTCGACCTCGACACGGGAGGTAAATCCGTAGATCAAAAGGTATACCGATCGATGAAAGGTTCTTTACTCTATTTATGTGCTTCACGACCGGATATTATGCTTTCCGTATGCATGTGTGCAAGATTCCAAGCCGATCCTAAGGAAGTTCACCTTAGGGTCGTAAAACGAATCTTGAGATATTTAGTTTATACTCCTAAGTTTGGCCTTTGGTACCCCAGGGGATCCACTTTTGACTTAATTGGTTATTCCGATCCTGATTGGGCAGGGTGTAAGATTGATAGAAAGAGCACAACAGGGACTTGCCAGTTCTTGGGAAGATCTCTGGTGTCTTGGGCTTCTAAGAAACAAAATTATGTAGCTCTTTCTACCGCCAAAGCCGAGTATATTGCCGCATGCCATTGTTGCGCGCAATTACTTTGGATGAGGCAAACCCTTAGGGACTATGGTTACAAATTAACTGAAGTTCCTCTTCTATGTGATAATGAGAGTGCAATCCGCATGGCAGATAATCCCGTTGAGCACAGCCGCACTAAACACATAGCCATTCGATATCACTTTTTGAGGGATCACCAACAACGGGGAGATATCGAGATTGCTTATATTAACACCAAAGATCAATTAGTCGATATCTTTACCAAGCCACTAGATGACAAAACATTTACCAAACTTAGGCATGAGCTAAATATTCTTGATTCTAGGAATTTTGATTGATATTTTGCACACATAGCTCATTTATATACCTTTGATCATATCTCTTTCATGTGCTATGACTAATGTGTTATCAAGTGTATTATATGCTAAGTCATAGATTGAAAGGGAAATGGAGTTCTTCGGCAAAGACAAAAGGCTTCCACTCCACTCCATCGAATTATTCATCCTTCGCCGTCGCTCTGCACCGCTCTCCAATGTGGTATAATCTTCACTCCTATATTTACCAAAGGGGGAGAAGGGTTGAGAAAGGGCTTATATTTCACTCACAAGTATCCGTTTTTGGTGATTCATGCCAAAGGGGGAGAAAGTATCAGCCCAAAGCAAAAGGACCGCACCACCACCAATTTCAAAAATTTGTAGTCTTTCAATTTGTATTAAAGAAGTGTTTTTAAAGATTTTGAAATTGGTATCTTATTGTTGATATAATTTCAAATTGGTATACCCTCTTCAAAATTAATATCTAAAACCCTCTTGAACACTAAGAGGAGGATTCCATTAAGGGGGAGTTTTGTTTAGTCAAAGGAAAAGCATTTGAAACAGGGGGAGAAAATTTCAAATCTTGAAAATGCTTCTCACAATCTTATTCATATACCTTTGACTATTTGCAAAAGATTTTGAAAAAGAATTTCCAAAACAAGTGGTGCAAGCGTGGTCCAAAATTTTAAATAAGAAGAAAGCCATCCATGCATATCTAGTAATAATTATTATTGGTTTCATTCCAAGCAACCTTTGCACTTACCTTAAGCAAACTAGTTCAATTCTGCACTTATATATTTGCTTTGGTTTGTGTTGGCATCAATCACCAAAAAGGGGGAGATTGAAAGGGAAATAGGCTTACACCTTTTCCTAATTGATTTTGGTGGTTGAATTGCCCAACACAAATAATTGGACTAACTAGTTTGCTCTAGATTATAAGTTTTACAGGTGCCAAAGGTTCACAACAAACCAATAAAAAGACCAAGAAAGAGTTCAAACAAAGAGAGCAAAAGACAACCCAAAGGCAGCCCTGGTCTGGCGCACCGGACTGTCCGGTGTGCCACTGGACAGTGTCCGGTGCACTAGGGAACCCAACTCCGAACTTGCCACCTTCGGGAATTTCGGGAGCCACTCCGCTATAATTCGCCGGACTGTCCGGTGTAGCACCAGACTGTCTGGTGTGCCAGTGGAGTAACGGCTATCCAGCGCCAACGGTCGTCTGTAGAGGAATAGTAAAACGCTACAGTGCGCGACTACGCGCGCAGAAGTCACAGCAGGCGCAGAAGGCGCACCAGACAGTGAACAGGACCTGTTCGGTGGCCCAGTTGTCAGAAGCTCCAACGGTCAGAACCCAACGGCCTCGTGACGTGGCTGGCGCACCGGACTGTCCGGTGCGCCATACGACAGCAGCCTCCACCAACGGTTCTTTTGGTGATTGGGGCTATAAATACCCCCAACCACCACACTTCAATGCATCCAAGTTTTCAGCCATCAAACCACATACAAGAGCTCTAGACTTCATTCAAAGACACAATCAAAGAGATCAAATCCTCTCCCAAGTTTGGAATCACTCCAATCAAATTAGCGACTAGAGAGAGACATTTGTGTTCATTTGAGCTCTTGCGCTTGGATTGCTTTTCTTCTTCCTTCTTTCTTGTTTCCAACTCAATTGTAATCAAGGCAAGAGACACCAATTGTGTGGTGGTCCTTGTGGGGACTTAGTGTCTCGATTGATTGAGAAGAGAAGCTCACTCGGTCTAAGTGTCCGTTTGAGAAAGGGAAAGGGTTGAAAGAGACCCGGTCTTTGTGACCACCTCAACGGGGAGTAGGTTTGCAAGAACCGAACCTCGGTAAAACAAATCACCGTGTCATCCGCCTTATTTGCTTGTGATTTGTTTTCGCCCTCTCTTTCGGACTCGTTTATATTTCTAACGCTAACCCCGGCTCATAGTGTGTGTTTAAGTTTATAAATTTCAGATTTGCCTATTCACCCCCCCTCTAGGCGACTTTCAAATATTGTCTTGCGTCATGCACGAGGGGTGGTTAATTCCGATCCAGATACAAGAAACAGATGAGCTAATGAACCAAATGCCTCGAACAACAGCCATCTACTACGTATTTGTCGTCCATGCTTTGCATCGGAAGGCCACCAACTATCTCTATCTTGTTCCGAACTGACCTAGCTCTAGCGAAACAGTAATGCTCAACTTCGAATGGAGCTACAATAAAATGCTCGCCAAGGACTCGTCGCACGCGCACGATGACCTTGTAGCTCCTCACTCCTGAGGAAACACTTCTCCTAGCCGCTAGCAATGACTTGTGACGCTTCGTCTCTCTTCTCTTCCACGACGCTCATGACGATGGTGCTCATCATGCTCATCGGCTATGACAGCACTACGTGCCACACCATGCGACATCTTACTCATGCCCTGCCCCCATCGCTCCTTTCGCTATCCTAGGGATTCCTATCATGTCGAAGTCATCGATCGTGCCCGTGGCCACCCTTCCACTGATGCTCGCCATACCGACGGTTCCCGCGGTGGGCGTCGTGCCACAGATCCATGTGGCACCGAACACCGCTGCACTACCCACTAAGCCGGTTGCAGTACCCACCGTCATGCCAAAAGTGACGTTGTCATCAATGCCCACTGTCGTGTCGAAGGTTGGCGTCTTGCCACCAATGCCTGTCGTCGGGCCTAAGGTTGGTGACTTGCCGCAGATGCCCTTCAAGTGGCTCGTGCCTAACCGCTGATGCCCTCCATCCCGGCAGTGTCATTCTCCATTAGGTCCCATGAAAGCGACACAAACTCGATGGACAGGCCTGTGAAGATGCTCGTGGAGTCAGTGAGCCAGAAAATCAGATGTACGTGCGTGTGTACCTTAGAGGACGTAGGCGAGTCGGAGTAGCTGGAGAGCGTAAGGACATCGGCGGCAAGTAGATCCACCACCTCTATCGCTTGAGGGGCCTTGGTACGACTTTTTGTAGCCAAGTTGGTGGTGCAGATTAGGATGAGTAAAACGGCCCCACCCCGCAGCTACCGAAACCGCTTTCCCGCGTTTCTATGCATGGAAGACGCGACGTGTGTGGGTCTACTGAAACCGCTTTCCCCACCCCTACAGAGCAGCGTGTTGTTGGGCTCCTGTCACGGTGCATTTGGCGCGGGCTCACTTGCCATACCATTCGTTGCTATGAACGGAAGACATAGTGTGTGTGGGTTTGTGTCATTGTGTGGATGACTGAGGCACTCGTGCCCCGTGCGGGGCGTGGATTCGCTGAGAACGCGGAGTGGATAGACGAATTTGATTAAGAGAATGTGTCTTGTGTGCCATTTCAAACAATAGAAGGGGTTATTTGTAAAAATATGACGCGGGACGACAGTTGAAATTGTTACTTTAATATAGTAGAGAAAAATCAATATTTAAACATTTGATGTGACACGAACTGAACTTTAGTTAGTGAAATTGTCCCTTCATTTTGCAAATGGGTCTAAACAACAAATGGGTCTGTTGGGGACTTGTTCTCAAATGCTTTGCCTTGACAAACAATAATTCCCGAGTGATGCGTTTGCAATTACAGGAATGCGTGAACAATAAAGGAATAATGTTCACTATTTATAGACACAGGACACAGCCTGTGAGGAATTACAATCATGTCCCTCATAAAAGTTTACAACAATGACTCAGACCCTTATGGACTAAAAGGTCATTCTATCTTTAAGTCGGTTCGACCCTTCATCTTCGGATATGCTGTAATACCGAAGCTTCATGAATGGTGCCTTCGGCGTCACGTACGAGCAGCTTCAGCTGAAGCTATTTCTTTCTGCAGGACCTTCGGCGACGAAGCATGGTCCCAACAGGGTCTAAACATGTTGTCTCTTCACGTGAGAAATGGCTCACGTTGATTTGTCCATTAATGTGATTATTATTCCTTTCAACGTGGTCAAAGCAACCCAATAATACTCCTAAAATTTAGTTCTATATGTTTTCATGCATCTTTAAAAAACTCCTAATATTCTCTGTAACAGTCCCAAATTCCAAACAACATGTAGTTTTATACCGCTTGTGAAAGGAATGTGGACGCCTAAGAAGAATGGTGAATTAGGAAAAAAACCTTTCACTCCAATTTAGGCCAATAAATGTGGATAACCAAACAAGTTAGTACAATTAAGCTTTTGTCTATGTGTTGGATGTTGCTATCTCTACCACAAATCAGAGCTATGCAACTTATATTTCAGTCTTACCAACTAGCCTATAACTAAGTTAGAAAAGGTAAAGCATACAATCAAAGGAAGCAATGTAAATGTGTAAGCTTGATTGAGATATAGAAACTCTCGTTGATGTGTCGGTATTTTTACCAAGGTGTCAAGGTTCTTACTAATCCTCGATGGTGTCCCTACTAAAGGGAAGCCCACGTGAAGACCAATCACTTGGCCAGGTAACTTCAGATAGCTCTAGGCCTTCTCCACACACAAGTAGTGCTTTGTCGTAGGTCTTCTCCATGCTCAAGTGGTGCTCCGCTTCCGTCCTATATCTGCGCTCCCCACCCTCTCCACTATCAAGCTTCTAGCTAAAACACCACGAGCCTTGTTCCCACCTGTACACGGTGGCGGCTACACCACAAACACGGCTAGTGTGATCTCGTAAGACTTTTGACTCACTCAATAGGTACCACAACGACATGTACAAGTGTCGAGGGATGCAATGGTACGCACAAACATCAAGGGTCTGGAGGTGTCTAATCCTCACTAGGGGTTAACCTATAACAAGAGTTATAGCAGTTGTCGGGGACCATAATTAGGGGTACCCTCAAGACGCCTAATTCTCAGCTGGTAACCCCCATCAGCATAAAGCTGCAAAGGCCTGATGGGCACGATTAAGTCAGGGATCAGTCCACACGAGTGACTCGATCACGCTTCACCCGAGCCTAGCCTCGGCCAAAGGCAGCCGACCTCGAGAGACTTCCGTCTCGCCCGAGGCCCCCTTTTTATGGCGGACACATCACCGGCTCGCCCAAGGCCTTGGCTTCGCTCAGAAGCAACCTTGACTAAATCACCACACCGACTGACCAAATTGCAGGGGCATTTAACGCAAAGGAGGCCTGACACCTCTATCCTGACACGCGCCCCCGGCAGAGCCGAGGTGACCGCCGTCACTCCACCGCCCCACTGGCCAGTCTGACAGAAGGACAGCGCCGCCTGCGCCACTCCGACTGCAGTGCCACTCGACAGAGTGAGTCTGACAGGCAATCAGGCCTTGCCAAAGGCGCCACGGCGAACTCCGCTCCGCCCGACCCCAGGGCTCGGACTCGGGCTAAGACCCGGAAGACGGCGAACTCCGCTCCGCCCGACCCCAGGGCTCGGACTCGGGCTAAGACCCGGAAGACGGCGAACTCCGCTCCGCCCGACCCCAGGGCTCGGACTCGGGCTAAGACCCGGAAGACGGCGAACTCCGCTCCGCCCGACCCCAGGGCTCGGACTCGGGCTAAGACCCGGAAGACGGCGAACTCCGCTCCGCCCGACCCCAGGGCTCAGACTCGGGCTAAGACCCGGAAGACGACGAACTCCGCTCCGCCCGACCCCAGGGCTCGGACTCGGGCTAAGACCCGGAAGACGACGAAACTCCGCCTCGCCCGACCCCAGGGCTCGGACTCCGCCCTGGCCTCGGCCGAACGACTTCCGCCTCGCCCGACCCCTTGGCTCGGGCTCGGCCACGGCAACAGAAGGCAGACTCAACCTCGGCTTCGGAGGAAACCCCACGTCACCCTGCCTAGGGCACAGACCGCCACGTCAACAGGAGGCGCCATCATCATCCCACCCCGAATCGACTCGGGTCACGGAGGACAAGACCGGCGTCTCATCCGGCCAGCTCCGCCAGAGGGGCAATGATGGCGCTCCACAAGCTCTATGACGACGGCGGCCCCCAGCTCTCTTACGGAAGCAGGACAACGTCAGCAGGGACTCGACCGCTCCAACAACTGTCCCTCCATCAGGCTCCGCCGCACCTCCGGCAGCCACGACACCACACCAGCAGGGTGCCCAAATCTCTCCGGCTGCCACATTGGCATGTACCTAGGGCGCTAGCTCTCCCTCCGCTAGACACGTAGCACTCTGCTACATCCCCATTGTACACCTGGATCCTCTCCTTACGACTATAAAAGGAAGGACCAGGGCCTTCTCAGAAAAGGTTGGCCGCGCGGGACCGAGGACGGGACAGGCGCTCTCTTGGGGCCGCTCGCTTCCCTCACCCGCGTGGATGCTTGTAACCCCCCTACTGCAAACGCACCTGACCTGGGCGCGGGACGAACACGAAGGCCGCGGGACTTCCACCTCTCTCACGCTCGGCTCCGGCCGCCTCGCCTCTCCCCCCTTCGCGCTCGCCCACGCGCTCGACCCATCTGGGCTGGAGCACGCAGCACACTCACTCGTCGGCTTAGGGACCCCCTGTCTCGAAACGCCGACAGTTGGCGCGCCAGGTAGGGGCACGCTGCGTGCTGACAAACAGCTCCCCGTCAAGCTCCAGATGGGCAGTCTCCAGCAACCTCTCCGGCCCGGGACGGTGCTTCGTTTCGGGACTCTCGAGTTCATGTCCTTCGACGGCAGCTACGACATGACACTTCTTCCACCGCCGCGCGACTACGACAACGGCGGCCGACAACCCGCCCGCCGGCGGCGGAATCGACGACGTCTTCCCCGCGTGGTGGAAGAGCAATATTCGGGCTCGCTCCGTTCTCTCCCCCGTCGACGGAGGAGGAGGCGGAGCCGTCAAGGCCAGACGGGAGGCCGCGCTTCGTCGGCCGTCGAGCGAATCGACGCCCCCGACGCCCCGACGGAAGGCACGCCGGACGTCGACCTCGCGTTCGAGACGGAGGCGAGCGCCGTCCCCCCGCGGCACGCTGACCCCGAGCAAGAAGACGACGCCGGCGCGCTCGCGGAAAGCCTGCAGGACGTCGCCCTCGAACCAGAGATGACGGCGCAACCAGTCCCCGATGTGACTACGTCGCTCCTCGTCGACCAAAAGGTAACGACTAACTCCCATCTTGCGTCATTTCGACTCGGCCTCAACCCGCCAAACGACCTCGTTTTGGCGGGCGCTCTCATTGAGGCGAGTGCAACCCCACTGAGGGTCTGTATGCGGTCACCTTGGGACCGACTGACGGACGTCTCGACCTACGGGCCCTCTGGGTCCGGGGAAGATGACGATCCCAGCATCGGTTGGGATTTCTCCGGACTTGGCAACCCCAGTGCCGTGCGGGACTTCATGACCGCATGTGACTACTGTCTGTCCGACTGTTCCGATGGAAGCCGCAGCCTTGGCGACGAGAGCTGCGGCCCAGGCCTCGAATGTTTCCACATCGAGCTAGGGGATCCCACCGAAGGCAACCATCTTGGCATGCCGGAGGATGGTGATCTCCCTAGGCCGGTGCCTCGCGCCGACATCCCACGGGAGCTAGCTGTGGTCCCCGCTCCGGCGGGGGGTTACGACCCACAACTCGAGCAAGTCCGCGAGGCGCAGGCCAGGCTCAACGAGGGAACAGGAGCGCTTGAGCCGATCCGTCGGGACGTCGGACAGACATTGGTGGGCCAAGCCCTGGCCGGAGAAATACGTCATCTGCCCCAAGGTCTCCAGCACCGCGTCGCCAACGATGCCAGGATCAGGCCGCCGCCCGCATCCAGTGGGGTCGGTCAGAACCTGGCAACCGCAGCGATGCTCATCCGCGCGATGCCGGAGCCGTCAACCACCGAGGGTCGGCGAATCCAGGGAGAACTCAAGAATCTCCTGGAAGGCGCTGCGGCCCGGCGGGCCGAGAGCACTGCACCCCTGAGGCCGAGGAAGCCCTTGGTAACCTGAAGGCGCTCCTTACAAAGGCGCCAGTCTTGGTGCCGCCAGCGGACGGGGAAACCCTCTTGGTCTACGTCGCCGCGACCACTCAGGTGGTTAGCGCCGCGATTGTGGTCGAAAGGCAGGAGGAAGGGCATACATTGCCCGTTCAGAGGCCGGTCTACTTCATCAGCGAAGTGCTGTCCGAGACTAAGATCCGCTACCCACAAGTTCAAAAGCTGCTGTATGCTGTGATCCTGACAAGGCGGAAGCTACGACACTACTTCGAGTCCCATCCGATAACTGTGGTGTCATCCTTCCCCCTGGGGGAGATCATCCAGTGCCGAGAGGCCTCGGGCAGGATCGCAAAGTGGGCGGTGGAGATCATGGGCGAAACGATCTCGTTCGCCCCTCGGAAGGCCATCAAGTCCCAAGTGTTGGCGGATTTCGTGGCCGAATGGGTCGACACCCAACTACCAACGACTCTGATCCAACCGGAGCTCTGGACCATGTTTTTCGACGGGTCGCTGATGAAGACGGGGGCCGGCGCGGGCCTGCTCTTCATCTCGCCCCTCGGAAAGCACTTGCGCTACGTGCTGCGCCTCCACTTCCCGGCGTCCAACAATGTGGCCGAGTACGAAGCTCTGGTCAACGGATTGCGGATCGCCATCGAGCTAGGGGTCAGACGCCTCGACGCCCGCGGTGATTCGCAGCTCGTCATCGACCAAGTCATGAAGAACTCCCACTGCCGCGACCCGAAGATGGAGGCCTACTGCGACGAGGTTCGGCGCCTGGAAGACAAGTTCTTCGGGCTCGAGCTCAACCACATCGCTCGGCGCTACAACGAAACCGCAGACGAGCTAGCTAAGATAGCCTCGGGGCGAACGACAGTCCCCCCGGACGTCTTCTCCCGGGATCTGCATCAACCCTCCGTCGAGCTCGACGACGCGCCCGAGCCCGAGGTACCCTCGGCTCAGCCCGAGGTACCCTCGGCTCAGCCCGAGGTACCCTCGGCTCAGCCCGAGGCACCCTCGGCCCAGCCCGAGGTACCCTCGGCCCCCGAGGGCGGGGCATTGAACGTCGAGGAAGGGCAGAGCGGGGCCACGCCAGACCAGGATTGGCAGGCCCCGTACCTGCAATATCTCCGTCGAGGAGAGCTACCCCTCGACCAAGTCGAGGCTCGGCGGGTAGCGCGACGCGCCAAGTCATTCGTCTTGCTGGGCGACGAAGAGGAGCTCTACCATCGCAGCCCCTCGGGCATCCTCCAGCAATGCATCTCCATCGCCGAAGGTCGGGAACTGCTGCAAGAAGTACACTCGGGGGCTTGCGGCCACCACGCAGCACCCCGAGCCCTTGTTGGAAATGCTTTCCGGCAAGGCTTCTACTGGCCAACGGCGGTGGCTGACGCCACTAGAATTGTCCGCACCTGCGAAGGGTGCCAATTCTATGCGAAGCGGACACACCTGCCCGCTCAGGCTCTGCAGACAATACCCATCACCTGGCCCTTCGCTGTATGGGGTCTGGACCTCGTCGGTCCCTTGCAGAAGGCGCCCGGGGGCTACACGCACCTGCTGGTCGCCATCGACAAATTCTCCAAGTGGATTGAGGTCCGACCCCTGAACAGCATCAGGTCCGAGCAGGCGGTGGCATTCTTCACCAACATCATCCATCGCTTCGGGGTCCCGAACCCCATCATCACCGACAACGGCACCCAGTTCACCGGCAAAAAATTCTTGGATTTTTGCGAAGATCACCATATCCGGGTGGACTGGGCCGCCGTGGCTCATCCCATGTCGAATGGGCAGGTAGAGCGTGCCAACGGCATGATTCTACAAGGGCTCAAGCCTCGGATCTACAACAACCTCAACAAGTTCGGCAGGCGATGGATGAAGGAACTCCCCTCGGTGGTCTGGAGCCTAAGGACGACGCCGAGTCGTGCCACGGGCTTCACGCCGTTTTTCCTGGTCTACGGGGCTGAAGCTGTCTTGCCCACTGACCTGGAATACGGCTCCCCGAGGGTGAGGGCCTACACCGAACAAAGCAACCAAGCTAGCCGAGAGGAATCGCTGGACCAGCTGGAGGAAGCTCGGGACAGGGCCTTGCTACACTCGGCGCGGTACCAACAGTCCCTGCGACGCTACCACGCCCGAGGGGTCCGGTCCCGAGAACTCCAGGTGGGCGACCTGGTGCTTCGGCTGCGACAAGACGCCCGAGGGAGGCACAAGCTCACACCCCCCTGGGAAGGGCCATTCGTCATCGCCAAAATTCTGAAGCCCGGAACATACAAGCTGGCCAGCAATGAAGGCGAGATCTACGGCAACGCTTGGAACATCAAACAGCTACGTCGCTTCTACCCTTAAGATGTTTTCAAGTTGTTCATATACCTCGCACCTACGCAAAGTTTAGTTGTCAAGGAAGGGTCGGCCTAGCCTCGGCAAAGCCCGACCCTCCCTCGGGGGCTAAAAGGGGGGAGACCCCCTCTGCGTCGAATTTTTCCTCGAAAAAGGATCTCTTTTTAGCAGGATTTCTTTCGTGCTTCTTGGCCACCTCGGAAAGCGGATCCTGGAAACAACGAGGTACACGTAAGCAGCCAAGGCTGACCGAGCCGAGGGACTCCTACGCCTCCGGGATACGGATACCTCACTCGTCCCTTTCTGTGATAAGTAACTTGCGCTCGGATAAAGCGACTCCGTGGACCGAACGAGTCATCACGTTCGGAAGCTCTCCTGCCGAAGCAGTCCTTCAAGCTTTCTCGACTAAGTCGGGGACAGGGCCTCATGGACGGGTGAAAGTACGCGTAAGCGGCAAGGCCGACCGAGCCGAGGGATTCCCACGCCTCTGGGATACGGATACCTCACTCGTCCCTTCCGCGAAAAGCAACTCTCGCTCACACAAACATCCCTGTTACCGACAGAGTCCAGATGCTCGAAACAGGAGGAAAAAAGGCGCAGCTTCGCAAGTGCAGCGAGGGTGTTTTCTTCTGGCCTCGGCGGCCGCAGAAAGCACACGCTACAAGATGATCTGATCCTACAGGCTCGGGTCTTCACGCCGAAGGGAGCCATAGCACCCTCGGCATCGACGACGTCTTCAGCAAAGCCCGACCCAGCCTCGAGCGGCGCCGCGGTCCAAGGGCTCCTCCGGGAATCCGGCCCGAGCAGGCGGCTCAACCGGTTACCCCTGGGGCCTCGGTCAACCGGCTTCCAAGGGCGCCAGCCCGATCCGAGGCCTCGACTGACCGACTTTGGCGTCGGCTCCGCTGACGGACAACACGGCTAGGCTCCGGCCAACCAGGTTCCCCATTCTCGAGCCAACTCCGCCTCTGTTTATACTGATATCGCAACCCCCGGCCTCGGTCCACCGAAGGGCGGCCGAGGGGTCTCTTCAACTAAGCTAGAGGAGCCTCACATAACAAGGCCGAACGGGCCGAGGGATTCCTACGCCTCCGGGATACGGATACCTCACCCGTCACCTTGACACGGGGCAACTCATGCTTGGTAAAGCGGTTCAGATAATCAAACAGGCGAGACTTAGTGCTCGAAAATGAGGAAAAAACACGGCTCCGTGCCGAAATTACATACATGTTCAGGCCCCGATAGCCACAATGAACAGAAAACACTGGCATTCGAAGTGCCATTACGAACGGAACTCCGGTTCCCCCTCCGCAGGCACGAACGACCCCACTCCGAGGGGGAAGGCCTGCGGAGCAACTGAAGGCCGACGAATGGTGCGCCGTCACCTGCTCCAGCAGCGGCGACGACGACGCCTTCTGCTCCGAGGGACCAAGCAGCGGCAACGCCGACCTCAGGCTAGATGCCGCTGCCAGGAGGCCCCCGCCCATGCCAAAACTCGTAAGGCAAGGACGGGCAGAAGGCCGCAGAGTTGGAGGTCAGCCCGTGGCCAGGCCCCGGCTATCTCGCCGGCAGCAGAACCTCTTCAAGCTGCCGTGGCGGATGCCGGCACCGCGAGCGGCTCCAAAGCCACCCGCGCCTGAAAGCCAGGCACGCTGCAGCTGCCAGCGCCACGGACGACGGCCGCCTTTCCCTCCGATCACTGAGTGAAGGAGCGGGCCGCCGCCCACGCGGGGGCCGACCTCAACTCGGCGCACTCCCCTCCCCAGCCCTGGTGATGAAAATCCTTGAGGCTGAGGGAGGGGAAGAGGCCGCAGCCCGGCTCGCTTTCCCCCACCATCAAACCGGAGGTCGCCATCTCAGGTGATCGCCGGCGGAGGGGAGCAGCCGGGCTGCGTGATGTAAATCCTTGAAGCCGAACGATGGCTGAGAGGTACCAACTCCCATGGAGTTGCGTTCCTCCAACGAGGAGGCGGAAAGGCGGCGGATACCCCCCATCCGGGGGCTTGGAAGACGGGAAGACCCGACGCTTAAGGGAGGAAGAAGACATGGTTGCCTTACGAAAGGAGCCTCCCTCCTTTTAAAGGCAACTCCCCCTACGTGCGCCCCCAGGCGCCACGAGCCGAGTCTTCTCCAACACGCTCCAAGGCCCTCCCCTGCGACTCGGGGGCTGGGTCCCGCATGACATGCAAGCCGGCTCAGGGCAGAAGAAGCCAAACCGCCGCGCATGGTGCGCACGACCGTCCAGCGGTTACAGGCGACCCCCCATTTTCGCCCAGACCAACGGGCAGAAGGGGCGGGCAGCCATGCAGGCGGCATGCAACCGCGCCAGATGGACGCGCTTCTCCGACTCCTGACACGCCAGCCTGGAACCCAGGCCCACGCGTCGAGCAACCGGCGCGCCAGTTGCTGCATGCAAGCAACCGCACCGCCACTTGTGCCACCATCGCGCCTCTTCGGTTGCGAAGCCTATGCCACGACTCGAGGCGACCCAACAGCGCCAGACTGGCGCGTCGGTCAAAGCGACCGAAAGTGGGCCGGCAGTAATAGCGGTGGCAGGCGGGCGGGCGCAGCGGTCACGTCGTCAGCCAGGCTCACGTCCCATCCTGAGACAGCAAGAGAGCCTCCTCTCACGGCGTGAAGACGGTGCACCCGTGACCCGTTCCTCGAACGGATCGCACGCGCGCAACGGCCGCCCCGCCAACCACTCGCCCCGTCGCATTAACTCCGCGGCGGGACACGCGGCGCTTCTGGCAGGAGGAGCGCGCGACGCTTCACCTTCGCCGTAATAACCGCGTCAGAAAAGGTACGCCACGTCGTCCGATTTCGTATCCTTTTCCGTTTTCCTCTTTCTCTATCTCTTGCAACAGGGACCGGGAAAGGGGGATACCCCGAAAGGGATCCTTCTCCGCGAAGGAACCGGGCTCCGAGCCCCCCATTACTGATCAGGGGTTCGAAGGCTGGCCCCCCGAGGGTTCAACAGTCGCCTCAGATCGCGTGGGCCCGACACCCACTACTGGTCAGGGGTTCGAAGGCCAGCCCCCCGAAGGGCTCCATGGCCGCCTCAGGCTACTCGGGCTCCGCGCCCATTACTGATCAGGGGTTCGAAGGCTGGCCCCCGAAGGGTTCACAGTCGCCTCAGACACCGAGCGAGGGATGACCAGGGGTACGTTCGATACATAACCGAGGCTCGGGCTGCGCTCCCGAGGTACCCTAGGACATTTCCGAGACCAGCGGGAACGATCTTGTAACGGAATCCCATCGGAGGGAGGCATCGAGCCCTCGGACCCCGTCGCCAGGGGACCGGGTCCGGCAAATCACCCGCAGGTACTTTTGGGCGTGCCTCTGGGCCCCTAGCCGACCCCCAACGAACGGGGCACGGACGTCCACTCGGATTACCCGCTTGCAGCTCACCGGAGACACCATGTTCGGTGCCCATCGAGGGTAACATGGCGCACTCCCCCCCTCCTCCTTGCGGAAAGGCGACGTAGGGGCGTATGTAAAAAGCCGAGTCTGTCCCTGATCATCCTCTCGCCCTGTGCAGAGGCTCGGGGGCTGCTCTCGCAAAAACCGGCTCCGGCCAAATCGTTGACAGCGTCAACATACCAGCCCGAGAGCTTGGGCCCCGACCGTGCACCCGGGCTACGGCCAGTTCGCATGAGGGAACGACCAGACCAGCCAAAGTATTAAGACCTCGAAGGAGTGTAACCACTCCTCCGAGGCCTCGGGGGCTACACCCGGCGGGTGCGCTCGCGCGCACCCACCGGAACGAAATGCAACCGAGAAAGGCTGGTCCCCTTGCAAAAAAGTGCGACAAAAGCCTCCAAGCGAGTGCTAACACTCCCTTCGAGGCTCGGGGGCTACTGTCGGGGACCATAATTAGGGGTACCCTCAAGACGCCTAATTCTCAGCTGGTAACCCCCATCAGCATAAAGCTGCAAAGGCCTGATGGGCACGATTAAGTCAGGGATCAGTCCACACGAGTGACTCGATCACGCTTCACCCGAGCCTAGCCTCGGCCAAAGGCAGCCGACCTCGAGAGACTTCCGTCTCGCCCGAGGCCCCCTTTTTATGGCGGACACATCACCGGCTCGCCCAAGGCCTTGGCTTCGCTCAGAAGCAACCTTGACTAAATCACCACACCGACTGACCAAATTGCAGGGGCATTTAACGCAAAGGAGGCCTGACACCTCTATCCTGACACGCGCCCCCGGCAGAGCCGAGGTGACCGCCGTCACTCCACCGCCCCACTGGCCAGTCTGACAGAAGGACAGCGCCGCCTGCGCCACTCCGACTGCAGTGCCACTCGACAGAGTGAGTCTGACAGGCAATCAGGCCTTGCCAAAGGCGCCACGGCGAACTCCGCTCCGCCCGACCCCAGGGCTCGGACTCGGGCTAAGACCCGGAAGACGGCGAACTCCGCTCCGCCCGACCCCAGGGCTCGGACTCGGGCTAAGACCCGGAAGACGGCGAACTCCGCTCCGCCCGACCCCAGGGCTCAGACTCGGGCTAAGACCCGGAAGACGGCGAACTCCGCTCCGCCCGACCCCAGGGCTCGGACTCGGGCTAAGACCCAGAAGACGGCGAACTCCGCTCCGCCCGACCCCAGGGCTCGGACTCGGGCTAAGACCCGGAAGACGACGAAACTCCGCCTCGCCCGACCCCAGGGCTCGGACTCCGCCCTGGCCTCGGCCGAACGACTTCCGCCTCGCCCGACCCCTTGGCTCGGGCTCGGCCACGGCAACAGAAGGCAGACTCAACCTCGGCTTCGGAGGAAACCCCATGTCACCCTGCCTAGGGCACAGACCGCCACGTCAACAGGAGGCGCCATCATCATCCCACCCCGAATCGACTCGGGTCACGGAGGACAAGACCGGCGTCTCATCCGGCCAGCTCCGCCAGAGGGACAATGATGGCGCTCCACAAGCTCTATGACGACGGCGGCCCCCAGCTCTCTTACGGAAGCAGGACAACGTCAGCAGGGACTCGACCGCTCCAACAGTTGTCCCTCCATCAGGCTCCGCCGCACCTCCGGCAGCCACGACACCACACCAGCAGGGTGCCCAAATCTCTCCGGCTGCCACATTGGCATGTACCTAGGGCGCTAGCTCTCCCTCCGCTAGACACGTAGCACTCTGCTACATCCCCATTGTACACCTGGATCCTCTCCTTACGACTATAAAAGGAAGGACCAGGGCCTTCTCAGAAAAGGTTGGCCGCGCGGGACCGAGGACGGGACAGGCGCTCTCTTGGGGCCGCTCGCTTCCCTCACCCGCGTGGACGCTTGTAACCCCCCTACTGCAAGCGCACCTGACCTGGGTGCGGGACGAACAGGAAGGCCGCGGGACTTCCACCTCTCTCACGCTCGGCTCCGGCCGCCTCGCCTCTCCCCCCTTCGCGCTCGCCCACGCGCTCGACCCATCTGGGCTGGGGCACGCAGCACACTCACTCGTCGGCTTAGGGACCCCCCTGTCTCGAAACGCCGACAGCAGTTGTCTAACTAACCTAAACATTTCACAAAGCAATTACGCTAATCACTAAGTGATTATATTAAGTATTTTGGTGTCTAAGAGCTATGAAATGAAATCTCACCTTTTTTGCAATATATATGAGCTCCCACAGTTGGGAATGGTCATTGGGTGATATTTATAGCCTCCCCACTTAAATAAAGACATTGGGAGTAGTTCTGACCTACAGGGAGAATTCTTTGTGCGTCATTCCCCTCCCACATGTTGCGCAGCGTGCGGGGTTCGAACCCAGGCCACCAGGGACACATTACTCGCCTCCTAACCACTGCAAGTCATGTTCACTTGTGTTGTACATAGAATATATATATATATATATATATATAGTTTGACCAAATCTATAGCAATACGTATTTATGGCATAAAAAATATTATATTAAGTCATGTTTGTAACAAAATATAGTTTCATGGACTACCACTCTGCCAGTTTGAGAAAATTATTTGACTAGAAAAATTAAGAGGGAAGCCTATATATGATCAGTTTCATTTTGATTTTGTAAACTAAAATTTTCTCTACTTTAGAAATCTTTTTAAAAGCAATCATTTTCTTCAAAGTTTTGTTTTAAAAAAAATCTCCTCCTTTGGAAAAGAATTCTTGGCCTTTTTCTCCTTCTTTGGAAACAACACTTCTCCTCTTTTGATTTGTCCGAGGAGTCTATTTTTATTTCAATTTAAGAGTATACATATCTCTACTACTTATTAAGGCTGCAAGAGTAGTCTGTCATTCTGTGTTCTGCCACCATTCCTTGTTCTGCCATTTCTATTCCTTGTTCTGCCTTTCTCATTCCCTTCCCATTCTTTCCTCTCCGCAAAGCTCATTCCCATTCCTATTCCCCCGTACAGTCCACGTATAGCTAAAATTAAAAAAACACATGACCCCAAGGGATTCAAACTCGCGACCTCTCAAGGAAATGCCAGCAGTAGCTACCGCTACATCACATGTGTGTTTATGTCTACATCTATATCAGGAAACACATCTACTAAATCTCTCCACAAGCCCATCTGCTACCCTTGCACAATGTGTAGTAGTAGATAAGTATCACCGAGATTCTTGGATTATATTTTTGGATGGAGGGAGTAGTATTTAAAGAAGAGCCTTGTATGCAATTTCTTTTGTTTGAACAATGTTTTCAACTTAAATTCCTTTTTTTGCATGCGTGACATTTATTCTTCGTAATATTTTTCCATGGATATGACTTATGAGTCATTTTTATAAACCAATGCCAAACATGAATCCATGTTTCTTACTTAGAAACCCCGAACAAACACCATTAGAAGGAGGCACTCGCGTTGGCGTCGCTCATCGACGATGAGAAGAAGCTTGACGACTGCCAGTTCGACCTCTAGAAGCAGTCCTACGTGACCGCATGCGCCGCTGTGTACGACAAGCTCCGGCGCAGCCGCCGCTTGGACGCGGTGCGGAGCGGCTGCCCCGCGCTGTCCATCGTCAGTAGGGGGACCTCATGGTCGTCACCAATGTCGACGACTCTCGGGTTGTTCTGGGAACCGCATCCGACGACGACGCCATCACGCCGTCCAGCTCATTGTTCACCTGAAGCCCAACCTGCTACGTAAGTCGCTACTGACCGGCCATGAATTCTTGTGCGTTGTGACGACAGTCGTTGCTGATGTTGTGTGAGTTTCCTCAAACATGATGTATGCAGAGGAGTAGCGCATCCAGTGGTGCAACGACCAGGGGTACTACCTCGCTGATGAGCCCGGGGTGCACTTCGTTTGGCAGCCCAGCCAAGAGTCATTGGTACTCGGCATGTCGCGCGTGTTCGACGTCTACTATATCGAGGATTGTGGCGTCATCTTGGTGCCGGAGGTGACGCAGAGAAGGACCGACAACAATGACCAGTTCATCATCCTCGCCACCCTCGGGGTAGCTTTTGTGTCGGCCTGCCTTTAATTCTCTTCACAAACACACACTTGCCTTTTTGTTTAAGCAAAAGCGTATGGTGGTGCATGCCTAATGACTAACGATGTACAAGAGAATTTCTTCCGGCATGTGTGGAACGTGCTCTCTAATGATGAGACCATACAAATCGTGACATATATCGAAAGTCTGTATGATACTGATGATTGAAATGTAGTGGTGAAACAGATAGATTAAAATAGCAAAAATTATGTATGGCCAGGATCACAAATTGATTATGAAACCTTTTCTCATAACGGTATAACACACATTTTGTATATAAGTTATCGTAGTATACTCGTATTATATATTCCCGTTACAACACACGGGCACTCAACTAGTAATATATTTAAAAAGCTATTGGTGTCAAAGGTTTTCATATTATAGACCATGCTCCCATAAATTTTAGACTCTCTCCAATAAAGTGTTGTAAACCTTCTGTACCCTATATTTACCATACACATTATTCTTTTACACCTCCAACAACACACGCTAAAACATCCGCTATGATACAGAGAATGTGTTGTTTGTGCGCTAGATGTAGTGCACCGGCGCGCACTCGCTATCGACTGTTTGTCCCATGCTTCTCCCGCGTCCGCGTCAGGGCCGGTCCCGAGGTTTCATGGACCCGGGGCGAAACAAAAAAAATCGGGACCTTTAAAGCTATATATATATATTCAATATTTTTCGAAGTACATAACAAATTTTTGAATGATAAAAGTCTCTAATATATCAAAACAACTTCAAATCTTTGTATATATTACCTCAAAAATTTCTTCTAACATTTCTTGATGCGAATTCATTGATAATAGTGTTGCTATCAACCTCGTTTAATATTTTTTTCTCAATACATAAAGTAGCCAATCCGTTGAGTCGATCTTGAGACATCATTGACCTTAAATAGTTCTTCAACAATTTTAACTTTGTTATCAAGCCCATTCCAAATTCTAGGATCATAAATATCCGTGCTATAAACAAATTGATCATCAACACTATGACATTCTGTAGCAAATTGTTCATGGGCAGGAGCACTTACATTGCTGCCATCATTGCCTTGTGTTGGACTCTCCTCTTCTAAATTAGTATAGTTTGCTCCTCCACGGCAACTATAACTAGCTCATCTGGATTTCTTGAGTTTGAGGTACTTGTATTTTTCAGGAAAAATCTGTCCATGGCTCCTCTTTAGGATTCTATCAATTCATCTACTTTCTTCCTCTTTTTCATTTTTTGACTACCCGATGCATACTTTCTTGATGACATGATCTAGCTGAAAATTAGACAAGAATTAATCAAAATGAATTAATCATTGTGCTGCACTCTGATCATGTGTATGTGTTGCAATTGATAATTGAGACCGTACGTACCTGAGTCTTAAATCCTGATGGCTAATCGACTTTGTGCCTTTGCGTCCTGCTCCTGCCTGCAAGCTGCAGCAGCGGCTAGCGGCCAGCAGCTAGGGCATTAGAACACGCGGCCGGCGGCTGGCAGCAGGCAGGCCGGCCAACAGCCAGGGAACGCGACCTGCAACTGGTAGCAGGCAGGCCGTCAGGACTCAGGCCGATTCGCCGATGTCGATCGCTAATTTGCCGGCCAACCAAACGCACGGATGAAACCAAGGCGGCGGCGGCACTGGATTAAAATTACAGATGCAGTTTTAGTTAGTTAAACAATTAAAAAACAGGTCTACTGCAACTTTAACAGACCGAACACAACACATAAGACTACTAGGTACATGCACATACGTTGCTACGGTATCAATATGATAAAATATGTTGATATATAAAAATAATAATTGACATTTTGTTAGAATCACTAAAAGTGGATATAAATAACTATTTCTTTTGAACCATTTGATAAGGCTTCTCCCCTGGAGCCGAAACCCACCAATACACTTCTTTTATTCTAAATTATTACTACCTCCGTTTTCAAATGTTTATCGCCCGCTAGTTTATTTTTAAACTGAACAACGGTCAAATAAAAAAAAGAACAGAGGGGTAGTTCACATCATTTTTAAGGAGCCATTTGGAACCCTTGCCGCAAGACGGGCGCAACACATGCCATTGATTTTCAACTGTATAAAACAAAACAAGTTGAAGTTTTAACATGACTATCTGTTTTACATGAAGGAAAACAAACAAAGCTGCCAGAGAGACTACTAATTTCAGACATAAGAGGGACTACACATAGGACATAGCCCTCCAGCAGCACACACCCACTCACCTCCCTGTGCTCAACGGGAAGGATTGGCTGCTACAAAATGCTTGGTTGCTCGTTATTGCGCCCTTCGCTTGCAAGCCAAAAAGGCAGGACCTCCACCACAACCTTCTACACCAGCTTATCCTCCCGGAAGCCATTCAAAAAAGCGACGTGGAGCTTTCTCTATCCTCTCTGAAATGTGAAATCCACCAACACGCTGCACAGCCCTCACTTTACACCTGCATAAAAGGGAAAGTATATGCATGTGTATCCTGTGAAACATAAAAAGGTTTAATCGTGGTCTGCCATGAACTAAAGTGATGCAAGTGGGCATGCATAAAAACTCTACTTTGATTTATGCATAAATAAAAGTTGAGAAGTAGCTTTGAATTCCACAACCTTGGCAAGTAAATTTCCACACATGTGTACAGCAAAACCAATATATTATGACTGCAGGAAAACACGGTTGGTTCATACCTTCTCTAGTGGGTACACAGTCTTCTTGCAGGCAGCACACTCGTCCTGTGTTACACAAAAGACAGAACACAAAGAATAGCTTGTTAGGGATCTTAGACTATTCACATGGATACAGGTTTGGAAGCTAAAATCAATGACAAACGACACATGTTGCCAATTGATATAGAATGGAAAGCATGGATGACTAATCATATTGACGGCCTTTTGAAGATCAGAGTTCTATTACTTTATAGTCTTCTTCTCGCGTAAAAAATATGAACTCTGGTTCAGGAGATAAAAAAACACTACTGTACAGACAGAGCAATCCAAAAAATTGTAGGAATGGAGTACCTATTCATTGTTTGCCTTCACACATGAAGAGAGATAAACAATATATAGCAATAAGATCGATGTCACGCTTTAAAGAAAATACAATGGAATGGTTTACCGCGCTGGTGAGGCTGCAGGGTTGGGGCGGGCGCCGCTGCGAGATTGGCGGGAGGACGAGGGCGGAGGCGTGGTGAAGCCAAGTGGTGGACGCCCATGGTACCAATATATGGTGTAGTAGAGATTAAAACAAAACTTCAGCTACATCTTCGTGCAGAAGAGACAAAAAGAACTAAAAGATAGTTCGAGTCCTAGGCCATTTACACTATAGATATGATTTGCAGCCAGATAATTCGAGTCCTACCTCATTTGTAGATTCTGTGAAAGATAAAATACCAATGGTAACATGTTAACTGAAAACTGATGTTATACTTGAAGATTCAGTGGTTTGTTATGAGGAGACAAAAGATCTAGTAGAAGAATAGGCAAGGAAGTAAGGGAAGGTTGACCTCAGTGTCTACAAGTGATTTGTTTTGTGAACAAGAGTGCGCTATACAATAGAATGATCAAAGTATTTTAGTCTTTTGTGATCCATTATTTATACATTGATATGCAAAAATACTAATTGATTTTTTTGTAATATTATGTATTTCTGCTAATATACTATTGCAACTGTTGTTTTTACAAATTGATTTTTTTGTTCTTAGTTAATGGAAATAAGCAATTATGGTAGACATTAATTCTAAGAGCATTTCAGAAGTTGAAAAACAGCAATACTAAAAAACAGAACTCATCATATACAAAGGAATCATTGTAAGACATGAACATGCTTACCTAGAAGAATCCAGTTAGTCCTTCTGACAGATCCTTGGCCAGCCCCTCTATCACCTCACGAAACCTGCTCATGTTCCTTGATTCTCTCGATGCCTTCCAACTCCAGCTACTAATAGCACATGAGGCATTTAACTATACAACATTCTAAAAACAATTGTCCACGTAACCTACCACATCAAATAAAATCCTAAATAGAGACATCAACAGTTTGCACTAATAAATACACTAAAAATCATCTTGAGAAGTAAACAAGTTCTTAGTTAAGGGTACAAAGGGAAAATAAGTCATGCACTCTAGAGGGAAAACATGAAACATTCGCACACACCACAACTCAACATCTAGAAACTCCAACCGCACAACGATAGACATAGTGGAGCATAATCTTATATTTCATAAAATGGTGTAAAGTAGCAGTGCCCTCAAAGACATTTCCAAACATATCTATGTAAATGATGTAGTCACTAAGGCAGGGACTGTAAATAGTTTATGGCAGTATAATTTGGGAGTTATTAGGGACAGATCCACAGAAAAACAGGATAACCTATTGAGATTTGGCAAACTGTGACAATACTTGTTTCATTGGTAAGAACTTGCATTTATGATCCCCAAAAAATACTTGCAAACATATAGGTATGGTATTGCAAAGAAACAAAAAGGATCAAACTGAACATCAGTTCATCTAGATAAGGAAAAATAACATAATGGAAGTTTATTAAAAAAGTATGCCAGTGAAAACGAAGTACACACCTGTCCATAGGTTGAAAAAACATCAACAAGCTTCTATTCAGTTACATGCAAATTAAAGGGATTAACATATCATGAAAAAAATATAAAACTAAATATATCCAAACATGACCTCAAGAATTTACATGTTGACCAACGTCGATGACATGGACTGTTCGTGAAAGAGCTCGATGAGGCTAGGCACCCATCATTCTTCTCATCCCATGGATGAAATCATTCCTTCTCTATTATCACAGACCAAATGCAACCCATTATTCTCAAGAAAGTACTTGAGGTATAAACAATTCATTCATATAGACCAATAAACAAGTAACAATTATATCATACCAGCTTCCTGGTAGCTAAAAGTAAAATGCCAGAATCTTAAATCACTTAAATGGCCCATTGTTGGAGACTCATGTTGTGGAATTACTCCCCATTGGTAACCCAAGTGCCCAAGTGGTCCAACAAGCTGTCACTATGGTCTACAAATAATGGCCCAGGATCTCCACGAGCCCCCTCCAGATTTCTCTACTCCATCTAAATGAGCAAATTTGAATAGCATAAACATACATAGCTTGCTCAATATAGCAATATCGATCCAAAAAAATAATTGCACCCTAAATTAGAATGGAAAAAGGTTGATATAAATTAAATGACTGCAAAAACAAAATCATCACCTTCTTCATATGATGTGTATAGGACTACCTTCTTTATCCGACTTGTCTTGTTGGAGAGGCTTCTCCGAGGCATAGGAATATGTTGAAGTATAAACATTATTGCTCGGTGTAATGTCAGCCTTTGCTTTGCTGGAACTAAGAGTCTCAGGTTCTGAGATATCAGAGTTCTTCAAAACTCAGTGCCTTGTAGATCTCCTACGGAAGCTCCATCTTCTTTTATGTGATATGGCGTTGTTCTGAAAACAGCGAACATGCACATCAACGTGAAGTTTAGTAATTCACACGAGGAACAGAGATTGAAAAATTTTCTGTTCCTTTCCACACATAAAAAGAAAACATCAAAAGGTGGTGTTATTAGGACAAGGTTCAGGAGGGGCTGATCTTCATCAGTAACATCAGCAGCTAGATCACTGACAAATATTAAGTGACCAGAAGGTTCTTCTGACCGCTTTTCACCACTGTTAAGGTCCTGCTCAATGTCAGCTGCTACTTGATGAGACCGCATGATCTGCTGCAAAAGCTTGGGCATCATCCTTGGTTCTGCGATCAATAATGCCAGTCGTGGTTGTGAAGCTGATGTCAGTCGTATTCTTCACTGTCTCTTTTCCTTATAAAAATAAAATAAAAAAGAAATCTCAATCACATTTTGTTCTGGGTCTCACTCTGTACTCTATACAGAAGGGGGCATCTATTGACTGTTACTATGATAATTACTTTCTCCTAGCTTTGCCTGTAAATAAATGGTAAGAAGGGCATCTTTGGTGCTACATTTCTAGTATCTCTTTGCTTGTAAATCGAATAAATTCTCTTACTCTATCTTTGGACCTCACTCTGACGTTGAGTAAAAATGGATGTACACAGAATACACAACAGTGGGAGTATGTAGTGCAGGGATTGCTAATTGAATGCTTGTATGGAAGAGTAAAAAAACATTGTGCACATAGCAAGCTAGCCTACCTCTTCAACCATGGACAAGATCATGGTCTTCCTCTTCTCGAGCTCCATAAAATCCATGGAGCTCAGAGACAGGTGCCCCCAGAGGCCAGATGAAGATGTCGACGTTTCCAAGTCGCCCCACCTGCTGCTACTCTGGGAGCTCCCTTGTTCACGGTGTGCAGGTCCTCTTTCAGGCTGCATAACTCGGCGAGCATCTCTTACATAGGGCCCAAGTACTTGGAACACCTTAGCTGGAACAGCTACTGCATGCTGGTTAGGTGTTTTACTGATTAGTATCCCACACCAAAAGCATGTCATTTTTGTTTGCAAGGATCAATGAACTGTAAAGTGAAAAATTTATTGACACTACATCAGTATGTGGTTTCAAGATGTTCAACAAGTCATATTAAACCCAAAGTGAACTACCTTAGAAATAAAATTTATATTACTAATGGACAAAGAAGGTACAAACAGGTTACAGATACCTCAATGTCACTATTGACGTTGCCTACAGTTGTCAAAGTATCTCTCTCACAGCTCTGACCACTTGTTAATCTGGTCTCAAGTCTACTCTTTTCCATCATGATAGACTGGTAAAATGGAATGTCAGATGATCCAAACAATTGTAACTAAACTAACAAGGACCAAGAACGGTGATGCATCGAAAAAAGGTAAGAAATAAATCACCCTGGAGGCTAGGCATAATGTAACAGAGAGCAAAAAATTGTCTGGGTCCTGCTTGAAGTCTAACTGATTGTGAGCAACCATCTTCTCTAGAATAGGTGGTGCTTGCCATAGAATCAAGGTTCCAGTCTCCTCAATAAGACCACATGTTGAGTCATGACAATCAAGGTTCCAGTCTCCATGGATTTTATGGAGCTCCCAAATGCCAACTTCATCACCACCTGCACCTAATATTACTACACATCTTGAGATTAATTTGGTGACTTACTCGGAAACACATCCCACTGAAGGCTGGAAAAAAGAGCACCAGGAACGGAGTGAGGTTCACAGTTGGGAGGCGGGGACTGGAGCGTGTAGAAGCCGGCGGAGGAAGAGAAGAAGGTGGTGGACCTAACCTCGTCCTCGCTCACCTTGGGCCCTTACGAGCCCCACCGATCCGGATCTGCGCGACGTACGCATGGTCGGCGGGGTAGGGCTGGTTGGGGGCGGGAGTTCTGGATCATCACGTCGAGGGGGGAGAGGCGGGCGCAGCGGGTACAGACAACAGTGCGCATCAGCAAGAAGGAGGGCGTGCAGGAGCAGAGGTGCACCCCGACGCGCCGGTGCGAAAGGAGAGGGTGGCGACAAGAAGAGGCGTCGAGGACGGGGCAGACGCGCGATGAGGATGCGGAGCGGCTATCACGGCGGGGGAGGCAGGCGGGGGTCGAAGCGATGGACGCTGGTGACGAGGTAGGAACGTAGGTGGGCACAGATATGAGGACGAGTGAGGTGGCGGCAGGCTCGGCTTCTCCGGGTCGGAGACGGCGAGGAGGGCGTACTCGGAGGCTATGATGCGTGCAGATCTTGGCGACGCGGAGGAGGGCGAGTAGGCGGAACATGGGAGGAGATGGCGTCGAGGCTGGGCGCGAGGTACAGGCTGTCGCGGGCGGGGGCAGGCGAGATCTATGGAGGCGGAGGCTAGGGCTGGAGAGCGAGGGGCGGTGGTGGGGGCAGGAGAGCGTTGCTGCGGCTAACGACCCACTCAGCATGCGTGCGTAGGAAGGAGGTGGGGGATCGCGCGGCGTGCGCGGAGGAAGAGGAATGGGGGGGGGGATTGCGGCGGCGGAGGCGCTGATTGCGGCGACGGGAGCTACGGACGCGGACGCGGGAGGAGGCAGAACATGGCGCACGCTGTGAACGCCTACGGTAGTATATTAAGAAGTAGTACTAGGTGAGTGCCCGTGCGTTGCAACGGGGACATATAATACCACAGTAACTTATATACAAAATGTGTGTTATATTAAAAGCGAGTGCAAAATAATGACAAACAAGAAAAACACAAACACTGAATCAAGAGCAGGCATATTTCATGAGGCTATGGTTTACAGCTTCTCAGAGGCTTGGGGTCAAAAAGATAAAAACAGGTAAATCCACCCTCGATATACAACTTCAACTTTCTACAAGGAAATGTTGCTATACGAACCCTGTACATCCACCAGATGAAAATTCTTGAGATAACTGCCACATAAACTACTCTATGCAAAAGCTCCATGTACATCACCAAAAGACTGCTTTTGGAACAAGGCTGCCTTCATATCCTGTTCATCTGCAGTTTGAAAGCATTCCCAGCTTTAGTTCAGACATACTTCAGGACATTAAAAAAAGATGATCCTAATACTAACCATCCATTTTCAATTAACAAGGAGGTTACTCACCATTCATCACATGTAAAAAGTATTCCCAGCTTTAGTTGTAAATCCTCACAGGCTTCTCAAAAGAATGGCGGTTCTATAATTGCTCTAGTATCATAATCAGAATATGTTCAACTTTTATGCAACAGTAAAGTCTTTTAATGTGAGCATTCTTAAGCATGATACCTGGTTGTTGCCTAAGTAGGACCTTTTTGGGGTAGTGGCTGTATGCTCCAATCCAAGGTGTTGTTCCCAACCTCCATAAACAGGTCTCTATTTCTAAAACAATACCAGGAAAAGCTTATACAATACTTCAATGTTACAATGAATGTTCTTGCGAAAGGATTCTTTCGCCAAAAGGAAAACGTATCTCACATGGAATCTGTTCATTACAATATCTGAATCTTGGAGGTATTATGGCTTACTGAATGTAACATGAGCAAATTTCCGCTGGTGAAAGAAACATAACATTAGATATTATCCATTATAAGAGGAAACTATGGTAAATAATAATGAAATAAAACATTAGTAACCAGCATGCCCATTTAAGTTTAATTTAAATTAGACAATGAAGAATGAAGTTGAAAAACAAATCAAATGGTTACTCCACAATAATTAGTTATTGGAATAGATAAAAAGGGCAGACCCAGTGCAAGAGGCTCCCACGTAAGTGGGGACTGGGATAGATAGAGATGCTTAAATGACAACACCAACATCAAGATAAACCCAAATCAAGTTGGGGTAGGCTGGAGTTGAAAACCAACAAGAAGTCACCAAAAAGAGAAAGACAAACAAAGCGAGGAGGAAAAGCTTTTGAGAGCACTAAAAAGAAAAAAGGCCTAATCATGGTTTGGGCATGTGGATAGGTTCTTTCCAAGCACTTCTATTCAAGAACACCATAAAGTAGTGAATGATCAAACTTAAGAGAACATGGGACAAAAGGATGGATCTTACATCAGAAATAATAATGAATAACTCCATGAAAACAAATTAGTAATAGTGCATTCTGTAACATATCAAAAGATTGCACGGACAGAGATCATGTAGCATATCAATGTGTTGATAACGTTAAAAGGTAAACTATCTTAATATCTGAAAATAACTCAACCATCAAATCAGACTATTGCTCATAATCATTTAACACACCTAAACATTTGCACAAAACAATCATGTGTTGGTGCTAGCTGTAGAGGAGTTACACTTTTGGGATTTGGATGGAGCACGAGGTAATAGGTATTACTCACCTCCTTGCCTAGCGCCTCCTGAAGGATAGTTTGTCGGTGTTAAGAGTTTGTGGACAACGTACATTAATCTAATCCATGGCTCTAAAAGAACCCATAAATAACAAAAAAATTAATATAAAGTGTCCACTACCAATGTGCTCGATGAAATTAACAGTAACCCTTAGCAACCCTCAAAAAACTGCACGACACATTGTTTGTTCGCTTCGCATCGCTCTTTGCTTGCATATAGCGACATAGCCACATAAAGGGCCATTTCAGTTTCATATGCTATCGATGGCCCTGTTTTCTAAGAAGAATTTGCTTGAACTATGGCGTATCAAGGAATTCTTATATGCAGAAAGGGAAACAACAACATACACGAAGATTACGACCGGCTGAGGAAGGATTCTTACTTGGGCGACAAACATGGGCTGGAGCTCTAACTTGTCTTGGAACACCTTGGCTATGTCCGAGGTGGGGAGCAAGAAGCAATCACCATGTCAATCTTCTTCTCCTTGAGGGCGTACATGATGCTCCTGGCATGACTGAAAAGGCTTGGTGAATCTCTCTTGGACCGGCACTCCGCTGCAAAATCAGAATTGAAAAAAACAGTAAATCAAACAAGGAACATCTAGCAGCGGTATTTGAGTACTGAGTTTAGGCACTAACTGACCTCCTCATAAAAGAAGTGCTCATCACAGAGTTCTAAAATGAGGTTCTCCCATCGCTTCCTTGTTTGAGTACTTTTCTCACAATCCTTGAGGCCTTCAAAATCCCTAGCATATGAGCCAACCAGAAGTGACTTGAGCAAAATAAGTGTCCCATCCATGTCCCATTTGTACACCTTCACAGGCTGCTTCGTCATGGCATCGGTTGAAGCTTGGCCGGTAGCCAAAGCATGAACAACCTCCTCCATTCGCTTCTGTTAAAAGACCAGATACGTCATGTTGGAATCCAAAATTACAGGCAACTACCAAAAATTACATGATTTCAATCTGGCATATCATGAAAACATGTACCTGACGGTAAAAAATACTATTTATGTACAACATATTATTGCGAGAACATGATATGAGGTGCCATATCTGATAGCAGAACTCAAAAGACAAAATGATACATAAACCAAACAAAATCAAGGATCCTTTATTTGTCTAGCACTCTAGCATAAGGATAACTCAAAAAGGAAAAAATATATTTTAGTTGTCTCCACATGCTCGTGAGTGGAGGTGGGTGCTGCGTGGAAAGGCACATCGAGCCCGGAGAGTTGACGGCGCGGGCACAGGCATGAGAGCTGGAGCGATTGCGGGAGAGCAGCAGGGAAGACATGAAGTACTACCTTCTTAGTTACCTGCAGCTTATCTGGCACCCGCTGCACATAGTTGTATGACATATCAACATTTGAAATTGTCATTCCAATAAGTAAATATATTGTATGGACTGTTCATCCGAGTCAGCAAGTATTTGAATCTGCGGTACCTTCAATATATCGGAGAAGACTACGAAGGCACAAACCATTAACAAGAAATGAGAACAAGTGAATCCATGTATCATATGACAATGTTGAGTAAATTTGTTTTTTAATTCTATCAAATAGAGTTGTAATTTTAGGCAACCTAGGAAGCACAACAAATGAGTACTGGCTGATTTGATCAGTGTCAATGAAAATTATAGATTTGACGCACATGATTATTGGCTGATTTGATCAGCGTTAATGAAAATACAGCTTTGACGCATGGGATACTCAAGGACCTGTCTTGATATGGATGATTAGGATCCAAACCACCAGGATTTATAAAAATACTCCCTTATCTAAACAGGTCATTTTGTTTTAATAACTGAATGAGCCAATAATTGATAGTATATTCCCAACCAAATGCACAAACTGAATAATATAGACAAGTGCATGGTCACAAAAATGAAAAAGAAAACAATACCTTTGTACATCTCCTTGTAGAAGCAGCCTGGGTCTTGCTTTGGAGGTGACCGTGCGCTGGTCCTTTGCTCCAAGAATTCCATCAGTCCTATATACAAGCATCATTATGATATATAAAATCTGTATGGCAAAATATCACTGCAACATTAAAATTATATCGACGATATAATGTTCCTTTGTTTGAGAAACATATTTTCTATCAAGAGCTTTGCATCTGTTTGTATTTGTACAAATTTCATGAACCATTTACTAACAAAGCAAGGGAATTCAGCAAATTGGCATCATACCAACCAACAATTATACAGTCAGCAAACAATTAGATGCCAGACCATTTTATTGAGCACAAAAAAGCTACTCCAATGTGAATGAGAAACAATTCATGATTAAGGAATAAACAAGCACATTCAATTAAGTAGCTTATGAGGCTACAATATTTATACCTAACACTACCTTCTCAAGATGAAAATCCTAGTGAATTATAATCATCAGGTAATTTATATTTTTCAAATGGAAGCAGGGAGAACACAATGAAATAATATCAGTAAGTTCACCTATTTTATTCTACTCAAATGATGGACACATAATCTAAAGAAAACTTTCTAGGAGACATACAAGTCCCGACATGAACTCCGGTATCATGAGAGGATCATTTACAACAAGAACACAAGAAATATATCCAAATAATGTGCTCAACATGTACCTTCGCAAAATACCAAACAGAAAAAGAAAAATCTACTTGACATGATTCATACCTCTAATATGCTAAATTTACCTACCAAAAAAAGCTAAGCCATCCTGCAATTGGCTGCAAAACATCCATTCGGAATTAATAGCATTGCATCTACCCTAGGCTGCAGGATCTCCATTTGGTTTAGAGATTTAGTGTGCCCAATATTGTCAATAACCCCCACAAAACCTTTTAAAAAGCAACATTACCGGTAGGATATTTGATTTCTGATCTATAGAGACCACCCAAGAAAGAAGAATCTGTATAATATCATATGCCAATTATGGGTTCTAGAACTTGCATGGCTAATACAAGTTATAGTGGTCAATTAACCAATTGATCAAACGCTGCAGTATTGTGTTTCTTTTATAGAAAAGAAACACCATCTCTCATGATATCTCAGTAAAAGAGCAGAAAAAATACACCAATCAATGTGGAGACCAATAGACATTTTCATCCTTTCTAGGGGCTCAGATGTTTGTAAGTTCTTTAGTTATCACATGATTCACTACCAAAGAGACATTGATTTCAAGTATGGAAAGAGAAAAAGAAATAGGTCGTGAATTGTATTTTATTATTTTACCTCAAGATCATTGTCACGTGAGTTCTCACCAACTACAATCCTTTCATATCCCTTTCAAATAGGAGGACGAAGAGTGGCTAGTACAACTCTTGCCCAAGATGGTAGCTCTCGATGAAATATACTATAGTCACCTCCATTCATAAGTCCAAATTAAGAGCAACCAAAGCCAAATTCGAGAAATTAAGTATGCATAAGCAATTACAAGCAAGGAAATTGTTTGATTAGAAAGCAAAATTAGAAAACCCAAAAAAATTCCCATCCCAAAACCCTAACCCTAAGATGAGAAGGGACCTACCTAGTTCTTGTTCTATGGTATAGCACTTCATAGCCTACTGCAATTTTTAACAAGAATACACATACTTGAAGTAATCATACAGATGAAAACAAACAAGGAAAACAGAAGCATGTAGAGAATAGCAAAGGAAAAACCAATCAATTTATCACAGACACGCTCTGCTACTACTCTAACTAATGTAACAATTGGAATAGCGTCAGGAGAATGGGTAGCTACATCACAAAGTGCAGCCACCACTCCCATCCGCACATTTTGTTCATAATCCAACAATCTGTCACAAAGTGCCTCTGCCAGGAAGACAATCATCAGACAATCATCAGACCATCTACGAGCACTTTGTTTTGTATTAATCTTTGAGAAAAATGTGACAGTTTTTGTTCGCAGCTTACATTTAACATCTTTGAGAAAAATGAGATAGATTCATACCAACAACTCCCCAGAAATACATGGCACGATCGACTTAGAAACCTTCAGAGCACAATGATATAAATCAAATACAACATTAAAAGGACTGTTATTCCCAACTGGACTTTGAGAAAAGCCTGCTGATCAATTCGAGGAAGCAAGGATCGCCCACCTGGAAGGTGTAACTCGAAGAGATGACGTCCTCGGAGACTCGTCATGGCCTCTACGGACAGAGCGACGCCGCAGGCCAGGATGCCTAGATCGGCAGCTCGCCTTTCATGAGCGCTGAGGGTAGGTCGATCTGGCTTCTTCTCTATCATCGCGGCCTAGCAAGATCCGAAGGAGCGCGTGGAGGAGTGAGCGCCCCCCGACAACTCATCATGACCTCGACAGACGGAGCCAGAGGAGAAGACGGTGCGGGAGGCGGTTGGCTAATGAATTGTTGGTCGGCATGGTCTTTAAGCAGGACCCAAATCGGCGTCGATGGAAGGTTTGCGTCGGTTTGGGGCGATGTCGGGGCGATGACGGCGATTTGGAGGCCACACGCTGTTGGCGCTGTCGAGGCCACGCGGTGATGGGAAGGCGCCGTAATAGGAAGCCCTCGGCCATGGCGTGATTTTGGGCGCCGCGGGGAAGGAAGGCGGAATTGTGGGGAAGCCCTCGACCATGGCAGGATTTGGGTGTCGCGAGGAAGGAGAGGCCGCGCGCGTGGCTAGGAGCGGGGGCATGTGCGTGGTCTGGCGGCGGCTCGGCGCAACGAGGGTCCACGAACGCCGACGACTCCGCCTGGACGGCGGTGGCGAGCTCCTCGACCGACGCCCGCGCCGCGGCCGCGGCCTGCTGCAGCTACGCGTGCAGGGCGACCGCGACGGCCTGCTCGAAGAGCACCTTGGCCTGCCACGCAGCCGCCTCGCCGCGGACGCACGCCAGCCGCTCCTCCAGCTCTCGATTGTTTGACAGTGGATGGCCTTGACCAGAATCGCTGGTGTGGATGGGTAACGGAGGCGACCAGCATGGACGGCGATGATGCGGATGGGGAATGGAGACGGCGATGCGGACAACGAACGGAGGCGGCGGCAGGGAGGTGACGAAACCCTACTGACGTGAGAAACTGAGAATTGGAGGGGTGGAGTGGTGACGGCTCAACAGAACGGGGGGATCGACGCCCACGAGCCGTCGGATGATACGGACGGTACCGATTGACCGGAGGCAGAACATGGTGCACAGGTGGTCTATATTAGAGTCTTATAGAGTAGTAGAGATATAAATATACATGTACACTATTTGGTGCCTTCTAAAATCGAAGGCCCGTTGCGACCGCTCCACTTGCACCCCTTCAGGACCGGCCCGGCGTATGGCTCTGGTGACCAGGTAGCCTCCCGATCAAGCGTAGCAATTCCTTTTCTTTTTCTTTTCAGTTTTCGTTTGGAATCATTGTTTGATGCAAGCAAGTCGTGAGGTTGCTTGATATACTAGGTTTGTCGAATGGTTTCATTGCAATATCCTTGTCAATTTGCAGCTAGTGACATATGTGAATATACGTTCAAAAAATTGTCGTAGTGAAAAATATTAATTAGTTTTTTGTAATTAAATATGTTAGGTCAAAATCAAATTATATGTGAAAGATAGAATAAATATTGTAGTTTCTTTATTCTAATACTGTAGATATAGAAGACTAAATTTAGAGGATATTGTTGGAGAAGAGTAAAATGGGTAATACATGTGTTTTCCTTTTGCTTAACAGGAGACGGAAGGGCTTCCTGCTTTCGGCTTTCCCCATGGGTTTCGTTAATTACACGGTGATTAATTAGTGAAATGTTTAACAGTCTTCTCTTTTGTACCATCGTAGATTGAGGTCCTTAGAAAGAAGGGTCACTCTTACTCGGAGATCATCAACGAGAGCCTGATCGAGTGGGCGCCCCGCTTCGATTACATTCAGCTTGATTGGTTACCCCGCTCGCGGTACCCAGGCCTAGCATATGCGTTGACTGTGTTTAAGTCCATGATCGGTTACCTGCATAGCATGAGCTCAGCTTGTACGCGCAGATGCAGTTTATGTGATTTTTCTATCATTTACCTGCACGCGCGCAGACGTCAGACAGGTGCGTTCCTGCGGAACCAGGCTGGCGCAAGCCAGACTGAAATGAGGCACGTAACCAATCACGCGAATTATATCTTGACCCAACAAGCGTTCGTGACCCTTGACAAGAAAGCGCCAATCAACCGAGACCTCGTCAGCAACTTCATGTCTGACCCCGACGGCGGCGCCATTGAAGTCTGTGCTCGGCTGCTGCCCACTACTGTTGACATCTCGGTGACTGGTGACGCGGACCTCGGTGACTGGCAACGCATTGCACCGGCGGCATTGCCGGCAGCACTTCGGAGTTCGGACTAGGCAATGCAAACCTGCGCCACGCTGACAAGCAGACAACAACACTACCTTGTGCACTACCAGCAAGTAGCATAGCGTCGCCTCGTTCATCCCGTCGTCGAACTTGTAAAGCTCAACGATCAATTCGAGGTAGGTCTGTATGTGTGTCAATAGCTTTTCAAAAAAGCTCTAAAAGTTGCAATTCAAATAGAAAGAACGTTAAGCAATTGTTACAGACAACCGAAGTCAAACTTGATATGCGATGAGTAGAATGTGCCTTGTGTTTGTGTCAAATCTGTTTGCAGCAGTATGTGCTACACTTCCTCTAGCACCGGCATTCTCCCTACCCTATAGATGGCTAAGAGCAACTCCAGTAGTTCTCTAAAAGACTTCCTAAATCAATAATTTAGGTAGTTAACATGAAAACTATTCTCCAACAGTTCTCTAAATGAACTTTCTAAATTTAACAACTTGTCATCTAACCTCATTTTCTCTCTACATTTGGCAACCATTAAACAACTCCCTAAACAAAAATGTTGACTGCATTATATATTTTTTGTGACTTATTTTTTATGTGGATAAATACAAAACAAAATTACAACCTATATTTAGAGAACTATTGGAGAACTCACATTTTTTTACTCCAAAAGCCATTTAGCAACTTCTTAAATCTGTGATTTAGAGAGCTAAAATTTACATAACTATTGGAGTTGCTCTAAGGCTGTATCCAGCAATGTCCCCTAAATTTGATCCCCTAAGACCGACTCCAACAAGGACCTGTATATGGTCCTGAACTCTAAATTTAGAGAACCAAACCTCCTGTAAAGCGTCCAACAATAAACGGTAAAGTATCCGGTAAAATAGCGGACCGTCCTTTCGCATGCTATTCTTGGAGGTTCACTGTGTATCTTCTATCCAACCACCGGGTGCGAGCTTCGCCACCTTCGAGGACACCAAGTCGAGCGCGTAGACAAGTGCAGCAAGGGCGTCCTCGGCGGGGGCATGGGCGAAGGTCCCAGACATGGCGGTGCGTGGACCGCTACAATCTACGAGTCTCTGTGTCGCCGGAAGGTTTGGCCGCGGCTACCACGACGGCGATCAGACTGTGTACATACGCCGCGAGGAGGCCGGAAAAGGGCACGTCCTGGACATGCGCATCGCCGCCACCGGAGTTCTCCAGGCATGTGCAAGCCTCCTACTTGTGAAATCCGATGTGTGCATGTCAACATTGCTTCTGTCACTACTCACGGTTGTATATAGCAAGTCAAGAGAAATGTTAATGACAGCTTTGGATGTCTTTGTCCGATCACAAATTGTTTGGTTCGATTTGCAACTTGGGGTGCGTTTACAGCTCCTCCCCCAGCTATGCACTCCACGTGTTCGATGAAATGTCCGAGAGACCAGATTAGGGAAGAGACCGTTTAACAAGCACTTCAAGTGGTAATTAAAATTTATAATTTCAAAATAAATTCTGAAGTTATTATGATGTTACTCACGTTTTATTTCGAAAAGTATTAATTGTAAATTGATTAAATGTTGTGCATGATTTTTTTGTGTTAGCGTATAATGAAAACAAAACAAACTAAAACTAAGTAAATGGAGAAAAGGAAGTTTGTTATCACTGTAGTTTTACAGGACCGAATTTAGAGAACGCTGCTGGAGACAAAGAAGATATAGATGACATAATATTTTAGAGTTTGCTGTAAAGGACAAGGAATATTTCTTTAGGGGATGAAATTTAGGGGATATTGCTGGAGACAGCCTTAAAAACAAAGAATATTCCTAAGTGGGTTGTGCTAAATGGACTGACACTAGGCACGTCAGGACTCATAGTGCTTTGGCACGACACAATATGATCCATATACAGACATAGTGTCTGTGCCGGTATGACACGAGGTCCAGTGATGTGCCTAGGTCGTCACTCTAGTACAATGGACGACTAGCACGAGCGCAACACGACTAAGTGGGCTACACGATTAGGTACAACTTAGACCAATTGATGGCCTATGGATATAATTGTGATGTGTGCATGTGATTATAAATTGTGATTTATTATGGTTTTAATTGGTATGAATATTCAAGTTTTGAAATCATATGCGTAATCTTAAATGTGTTCTAGACCTTTTGAGCTCTTAAAGTGAAATAGTGTTTACACACTGGCACGAACACTACTAGATGCTAGTGCCATATAGTGTTGACATAACACGATTAGACATAATGTCGTGTCTGGGTCGATGACTGGCAACATTTACAATCACAACTACTAACAATGTGTAATAGTGTTCATATTAGTGGTGTCGTGCGCCATGTTTGGTTGTATATACCCTAACCTAATAGATGGGTCATCAAAACCAGTCATCTAAACCTACGCAACAGAGAGACTCTTCTTGACACAATGGCTGTAAATAGTGGGAAACCAATTAGCGAACGCCTCATTTAGTGCACAAGCGTCATGCAAGAAGGACGTTCGCATGTCGTCCCAATGCACCACTTGATAGAATGTACTAGATACCATTTGATGGTATAGACACCACATGTTAATCCTAAGGCCATGTTCGTTTTGTGTCAATCCATGGGGATTGAGGGGGAACAAATCCCCTATAAGTCAAAATCCCCCTCAATCCCTTCCAATCCCCCTCAATCCCCATGGTTTGGGGATGAAACGAACATGGCCTAATGGTGACATGGATACTAGTTGAATTTTGTATTGTAGTCTTTTTCTCGAACTATATTGTTTTCATGAGCTTCTTTTTTAACATGAACTGATTGATTTGCATAGGCTTCCAATAACTTGAACCCTCTCTATGCTTTGTCACATGCCATTTGCAATTATCTTATTGAGGTTATACTTGCAACTTGAATACGATCTTGTATATATAAAGTACTTAGGTTCGCTAGCTCAAAAACAAACTCATATACTACCTGTCGGCGTTTCGAGACCGGGGGTCCCTAAGCCGACGAGTGAATGTCGCCGCGTGCCCCAGCCCAGATGGGTCGACGCGAGGCCGAGCACGAAGGGGGGAAGTGAGGTGGCCGGAGACAGGCGTGAGAGAGGTGGAAATCCCGCGGCCTTCGTGTTCGTCCCGCGCCCAGGTCGGGTGCGCTTGCAGTAGGGGGTTACAAGCGTCCACGTGGGAGAGGGAGCGAGCGGCTTCAAGCGAGCGCCTGTCTCGTCCTCGTCCCCGCGCGGCCAACCCTCTCTAAGAGGGCCCTGGTCCTTCCTTTTATAGGCGTAAGGAGAGGATCCAGGTGTACAATGGGGGGTATAGCAGAGTGCTACGTGTCTAGCGGAGGAGAGCTAGCGCCCTAAGTACATGCCGTCGTGGCAGCCGGAGAGATTTTGGCACCCAGCTGGTGTGATGTCGTGGCCGTCGGAGGAGTGCTGGAGCCTGGTGGAGGGACAGCTGTCGGAGCTGTTGAGTCCTTGCTGACGTCCTCTTGCTTCCGTAAGGGGGCTGAGAGCAGCCGTCGTCACAGAGTATGCGGGGCGCCATCATTGCCTATCTGGCGGAGCGAGCCAGATGGGACGCCGGTCTTGTTCCCCATGGCCCGAGTCAGTTCGGGGTAGGGTGATGATGGCGCCTCCTGTCGACGTGGCTGGTCTGCGCCCTAGGTTGGGCGATGTGGAAGCTCCTCCGAAGCCGAGGTCGAGTCTGTCTTCCGTGGCCGAGGTCGAGTCCGAGCCCCTGGTTCGGGCGAGGCGGAGACCGTCGGCTGAGGCCAGGGCGGAGTCCGAGCCCTGGGGTCGGGCGAAGCGGAGTTCGTCGTCTTCTGGGGCTGAGCCCGAGTTCGAGCCCTGGGTCGGGTGGAGCGGAGTTCGTCGTCTTCCGGGGCTTAGCCCGAGTCCGAGCCCTGGGTCGGGCGGAGCGGAGTTCGTCGTCTTCCGAGGCTTAGCCCGAGTCCGAGCCCTGGGTCGGGCGGAGCGGAGTTCGTCGTCTTCCGGGACTTAGCCCGAGTCCGAGCCCTGGGTCGGGCGGAGCGGAGTTCGCCGTCTTCCGGGGCTTAGCCCGAGTCCGAGCCCTGGGTCGGGCGGAGCGGAGTTCGCCGTCTTCCGGGACTTAGCCCGAGTCCGAGCCCTGGGTCGGGCGGAGCGGAGTTCGCCGTCTTCCGGGGCTTAGCCCGAGTCCGAGCCCTAGGTCGGGCGGAGCGGAGTTCGCCGTCTTCCGGGGCTTAGCCCGAGTCCGAGCCCTGGGTCGGGCGAAGCGGAGCTTCCTATGGTGCCTACGGCCGGGCCTGACTGCCTGTCAGCCTCACTCTGTCAAGTGGCACCGCAGTCGGAGCGACGCAGGTGGCGCTGTCTTTCTGTCAGGCCGGTCAGTGGAGCGGCGAAGTGACGGCGGTCACTTCGGCTCTGTCGGCTGGGGGCGCGCGTCAGGATAAAGGTGTCAGGCCGCCTTTGCATTAAATGCTCCTGCGATTTGGTCGGTCGGTGCGGCAATTTGGTCAGGGTTGCTTCTTGGCGAAGACAGGGCCTCGGGCGAGCCGGAAATATGTTCGCCGCTGGAGGGGGGCCTCGGGCGAGACGGAAATCCTCCAGGGTCGGCTGCCCTTGTCCAAGGCTAGGCTCGGGCGAGGCGTGATCGAGTCCCTCGAATGGACTGATCCCTGACCTAATCGCACCCATCAGGCCTTTGCAGCTTTATGCTGATGGGGGTTACCAGCTGAGAATTAGGAGCCTTGAGGGTACCCCTAATTATGGTCCCCGACAGTAGCCCCCGAGCCTCGAAGGGAGTGTTAGCACTCGCTTGGAGGCTTTCGTCGCACTTTTTTGCAAGGGGACCAGTCTTTCTCGGTTGCGTTTTGTTCCGGTGGGTGCGCGCGAGCGCACCCACCGGGTGTAGCCCCCGAGGCCTCGGAGGAGTGGTTTGACTCCTCCGAGGTCTTAATGCCTCGCGTAATGCTTCGACTGGTCTGGTCGTTCCCTCATGCGAGCTGGCCGTAGCCCGGGTGTACGGTCGGGTCCCAAGTTCTCGGGCTGGTATGTTGACGCTGTCAACGGTTCGGCCGGAGCCGGGTTTGCGAGAGCAGCCCCCGAGCCTCTGCACAGAGCGAGAGGGCGATCAGGGACAGACTCGACTTTTTTACATATGCCCCTGCGTCGCCTTTCCGCAAGGAGGAGGGGGGGAGAGCGCCATGTTGCCCTCGATGGGCGCCGAACATGGTGTCTCCGGTGAGCTGCATGCGGGTAATTAGAGTGGACGTTCGTGCCCCGTTCGTTAGGGGTCGGCTAGGGGCCCAGAGGCGCGCCCAAAAGTACCTGCGGGTGATCTGCCGGACCCGGTCCCCTGGCGACGGGGTCCGAGGGCTCGATGCCTCCCTCTGATGGGATTCCGTTACAAGATCGTTCCCGCTGGTCTCGAAAATGTCCTAGGGTACCTCGGGAGCGCAGCCCGAGCCTTGGTTATGTATCAAACGTACCCATGGTCATCCCTCGCTCTGTGTCTAAGGCGGCTGTGAACCCTTCGGGGGCCAGCCTTCGAACCCCTGATCAGTAGTGGGCGCGGAGCCCAAGTAGCCTGAGGCGGCCGTGGAACCCTTCCGAGGGGCCGGCCTTCGAATCTCTGACCAGTAGTGGGTGTAGAGCCCACACGATCTGAGGCGGCTGTCGAACCCTTCCGAGGGGCCAGCCTTCGAACCTCTGATCAGTAGGGAGGCTCGGAGCCTGGTTCCTTCACGAGGAAGGATCCTTTTCGAGGTATCCCCCTTTCTCGGTCCCTGTTGCAAGAGAGAGAAAAAGGAAAAAAGGAAAAGGATACGAAATCGAACGACGCGGCGTACCTTTTTTTACGCGGTCATTATGGCGAAGGCGAAGCGTCGCCCGCTTCTCCTGCCAGAGGCGCCGCCTGTCCCGCCGCGGAGTTAATGCGACGGGGCGAGTGGTTCGCGAGGCGGCCGTTGCGCGTGTGCGAGCCGTTCGAGGAACGGAACACGGGCGTGTTGTCTTCACGCCGTGAGAGAGGGTTCTCTCGTCGCCCCTGGATGGGACATAGGCTGGGCTGACGACGTGACCGCTGCTCCTGCCCGCCTGCCACCGCCATTACTGCCGGCCCATTTTTGACCGTATTGACCGTCGCGCCAGGCTGGCGCTGCTGGGTCGTGCGCTTGGTCGCCTCGAGTCGCGGTATTGGTTCCGCAGTCGAGGAGGCGCGGTGGTGGCGCAAGTGGCGGTGCAGCTGCAGGCACGAAGCATTCGGCGCGCCGGTCGCACGACGCGTGGGCCTGGGTCTCCATGCCGGGCGTGTTGGGAGTCGGAGAAGTGCGCCCATTTGGCGCGGTTGCATGCCACCTGCATGGCTGCTCGCCCTCCCGCCCGTTGGTCTGGGCAAAAGTGGAGAGCCGCTTGCAACCGCTGGGCGGTTGCACGCACCGCGCGCGGCGGTTTGGCTTCTTCTGCTCTGAGCCGGCTTGCATGACGTGTGGGGCCCAGCCCCCGCGTCGTAGGGGAGGACCTTGGAGTGTGTTGGAGAAGACTCAGCCCACGACGGCTGGGGACGCAAGTAGGGAGAGTCGCCTTTAAAAGGAGGGTGACCCCCTTGGAAGGCGACCATGTCTTCGCGCTCCCTTATGTATCGTGTCTTTCCACCTTCCAAGCCCCCGGATGGAGGATACCCACCGTCTTTCCGCCTCGTCGTTGGAGGAACGCAACTCCGCGGGAGTTGGTACCTTTCAGCCATCGTTCGGCTTCAAGGATTTTCATCATGCAGCCCGGTAGCACCCCTCCACCGGCGGTCACCCAAGATGGTGACCTCCAGTTCGACGGCGGGGGAAAGCAAACCGGGCCGCGGCCTCTGCCCCTCCCTCAGCCTCAAGGATTTTCATCACCAGGGCTAGGGAGGGGAGTGTGCCGAGTTGGGGTCGGCCCCTGCGTGGGCGGCGGCCCGCTCCTTCCCTTAGTGATCGGGGGGAAGGGCGGTTGTTGTCCGTGGCGCTGGCAGCTGCCGCGTGCCTGGCTCTCGGACGCAAGTGGCTTCAGAGCCGCTCTCGGCGTCGGTTTCTGCCACGGCAGCTGGAAGAGGTTCTTCCACCGACGAGATAGCCAGGGCCGCCCACGGACCGACCTCCAACTCTACGGCCTTCTGCCCGTCCTTGCCTCACGAGTTTGGGCATGGGCGGGGGCCTCCAGGCAGCAGCATCCGCCCTGAGGTCATCGCTGCCGCTGTTTGGCCCCCCGGAGTAGAAGTCGTCGTCGTCGCCGCTGCCGGAGCGGGTGACGGCGCGCCGTTCGTTGGTCTTCTGTTACTCCATAGGCCCCCCCCCATCGAGTGGGATTGTTCGTACCTGCGGAGGTGGAACCGGAGTTCCGTTTGTAATGGCACTTTGAATGCAGTGTTTTTGTTCATTGTGGCTATCGAGGCCTGAACGTGTATGTAATTTCGGCACGGAGCCGTGTTTTTTCCTCATTTTCGAGCACTAAGACTCGCATGTTGGTTGTCTGAACCGCTTCACCAAGCGTGAGTCGCCCCGTGTAAGGGTGACGAGTGAGGTATCCGTATCCCGGAGGCGTAGGAGTCCCTCGGCTCGGTCAGCCTTGTTGTCCGAGGCTTCTCTTGCTTAGTTAAAGGAATCCCTCGGCCGCTCTTCGATGAGCCGAGGCCAGGGGTAGCGGTGTCAGCGCGAACAGAGGCAGAGTTGGCTCGAGAGGAAGACCTGGTCGGCCGGAGCCTGGCTGGGTCATCCGTTAGCGGGACCGACGCCGGAATTGACCAGCCGAGGCCTCGGGTCGGGCTGACGTCCTCGGAGGACAGCTGGACGAGGCCCCAGGGTGACCGGCCGAGCCGCCTGCTCGGGCCGGATTCCCGGAGAAGACCCTGGCAGCGACGGCCCGGGCTTGGTGATGACGTCGTCCTTCAGAGTGGAGGTCTTTGGACTGCGTTGCCTTCTGAGGCTGGGTCGGACTTCGCCGAAGGTGTTGTCGACGTCGAGGGTGCTGCTGCTCCCTTCAAGCGTCAAGATCCGAGCCTGCAGGATCGGATCGTCTTGTAGCGTGTGTTTCCTACGGCCGCCGAGGCCAGAACACACCCTCGCCGTGTTGTGAAGCTGCATCTCTTTTCCTCTTGCTTCGAGTACCCAGACTTTTTTGTCGGTAACAGAATTGTTTGTGCGAGCGAGAGCTGCTTCTCACGGAAGGTGATGAGTGAGGTATCCGTATCCCGGAGGCGTAGGAGTCCCTCGGCTCGGTCAGCCTTGCCGCTTACGCGCACTCTTACCCGTCCATGGGGTTCTGTCACCGACGCAGTCAAGAAGGCTCGAAGAATCGCTCCGGCAGAAGAGCTTCCGAACGTGAAGACTTGTTCGGTCCACGGAATCACTTATCCGAACGTGAGTTACTTATCGCAGAAGGTGATGAGTGAGGTATCCGTATCCTGGAGGCGTAGGAGTCCCTCGGCTCGGTCAGCCTTGGCTGCTTACGTGTACTCCACCGTTTTCAGGATCCACTTTCGAAGTAGTCAAAAAGCACGAAAGACATTCTGGTAGAAGGGATCTTTTTTTGAGGAAAAAATTCGACGCAGAGGGGGTTCCCCCCTTTTAGCCCCCGAGGGAGGGTCGGGCTTTGCCGAGGCGAGGCCGACCCTTCCTTGATGACTAAACTTTGCGTGGGAGCGAGGTATATGAACAACTTGAAAACATCTTAAGGGTAGAAGCGACGTAGCTGTTGGATGTTCCAAGCGTTGTTGTAGACCTCGCCTTGACTGTTGGCCAGCTTGTATGTTCCGGGCTTCAGAACTTTGGCGATGACGAACGGCCCCTCCTAGGGGGGCGCGAGCTTGTGCCGCCCTTGGGCGTCTTGTCGCAGCCGAAGCACCAGGTCGCCCACCTGGAGGTCTTGGGACCGGACCCCTCGGGCGTGGTAGCGTCGCAGGGACTGCTGGTACCGCGCCGAGTGTAGTAAGGCCTTGTCCCGGGCCTCCTCCAGCTGGTCCAACGAGTCCTCTCGGCTAGCTTGGTTGCTTTGGTCGGTGTAGGCCCTCGTCCTCGGGGAACCGTATTCTAAGTCTGTGGGCAAGATGGCCTCGGCCCCATAGACTAGAAAGAACGGCGTGAAGCCCGTGGCTCGGCTCGGCGTTGTCCTCAGGCTCCAAACCACCGAGGGGAGTTCCTTCATCCATCGCTTGCCGAACTTATTGAGGTCGTTGTAGATCCGAGGCTTGAGCCCTTGTAGAATCATGCCGTTGGCACGCTCTACTTGCCCATTTGACATGGGGTGAGCTACGGCGGCCCAGTCCACCCGGATGTGGTGATCCTCGCAGAAGTCCAGGAACTTTCTGCCGGTGAACTGGGTGCCGTTGTCGGTGATGATGGAGTTCGGGACCCCGAATCGATGGATGATGTTGGTGAAGAACGCCACCGCCTGCTCGGACCTGATGCTGTTTAGGGGTCGGACCTCGATCCACTTGGAGAATTTGTCGATGGCGACCAACAGGTGTGTGTAGCCCCCGGGTGCCTTCTGCAAGGGGCCGACGAGGTCCAGACCCCACACAGCAAAGGGCCAGGTGATGGGTATTGTCTGTAGAGCCTGAGCGGGCAGGTGGGTCTGCCTTGCGTAGAACTGACACCCTTCGCAGGCGCGGACAATTCTAGTGGCGTCGGCCACCGCCGTGGGCCAGTAGAAGCCTTGTCGGAAGGCATTCCCGACAAGGGCTCGAGGCGCTGCGTGATGGCCGCAAGCCCCCGAGTGTATCTCTCGCAGGAGTTCCTGACCTTCGGCGATGGAGATGCATCGCTGGAGGATGCCGGAGGGGCTGCGGTGGTAGAGCTCCTTCTCATCTCCCAGCAGGACGAACGACTTGGCGCGCCGCGCCACCCGCCGAGCTTCGGCTCGGTCGGAGGGTAGCTCTCCTCGGTGGAGATATTGCAGGTACGGGGTCCGCCAGTTTTGATCAGGCCTGACCCCGCTTTGCTCCCCCTCGACGCGCAGCGCCTCGCCCTCGGGGGCCGAGGGTACCTTGGGCCGAACCGAGGGTGCCTCGGGCTGAGCCGAGGGTGCCTCGGACTGTGCCGAGGGTGCCTCAGGCTCGGGCGTGTCGTTGATCTTGACGGAGGGTTGATGCAGATCTCGGGAGAAGACGTCCGGGGGAACCGTTGTTCGCCCCGAGGCTATTTTAGCCAGCTCGTCCGCAGTCTCGTTGTAGCGCCGAGCGATGTGGTTGAGCTCGAGCCCGTAGAACTTGTCTTCCAGGCGCCGAACCTCATCGCAGTAGGCCTCCATCTTCGGGACGCGGCAGTGGGAGTTCTTCATGACTTGGTCGATGACGAGCTGCGAGTCACCGCGAGCGTCGAGGCGTCGGACCCCTAGCTCGATGGCGATTCGCAACCCGTTGACCAGAGCCTCATACTCGGCCACATTGTTGGACGCCGGGAAATGGAGGCGTAGCACATAGCGTATGTGCCTGCCGAGGGGCGAGATGAAGAGTAGGCCTGCGCCGGCCCCTGTCTTCATCAACGACCCGTCGAAGAACATGGTCCAGAGCTCCGGTTGGATCGGCGCCGTTGGTAGCTGGGTGTCGACCCATTCGGCCACGAAGTCTGCCAGGACCTGAGACTTGATGGCCTTCCGAGGGGCGAACGAGATTGCTTCGCCCATGATTTCCACCGCCCACTTTGCGATCCTACCCGAGGCCTCTCGGCACTGGATGATCTCCCCCAGGGGGAAGGACGACACCACAGTTACCGGATGAGACTCGAAGTAGTGTCGCAGCTTCCGCCGTGTCAGGATCACCGCATACAGCAGCTTCTGGACTTGTGGATAGCGGATCTTGGTTTCGGACAGTACCTCGCTGACGAAGTAGACTGGCCTCTGAACGGGCAATGCATGCCCCTCTTCTTGCCTCTCGACCACAATCGCGGCGCTAACCACCTGAGTGGTCGCGGCGACGTAGACCAAGAGGGCTTCTCCGGCAGCTGGGGGCACCAAGATAGGCGCCTTCGTGAGGAGCGCCTTCAGGTTCCTGAGGGCTTCCTCGGCCTCAGGGGTCCAAGTGAAGCACTCGTCCTTCCTTAAGAGGCGGTACAGAGGTAGACCTCTTTCGCCGAGGCGTGAGATGAAGCGGCTCAGAGCCGCGAGACATCCCATGACCCTCTGTATGCCTTTCAAGTCCTTGATGGGCCCCATGCTAGTGATGGCTGCGATCTTCTCCGGGTTGGCTTCGATGCCTCGCTCGGAGACGATGAACCCCAAGAGCATGCCTCGGGGCACCCCGAAGACACACTTCTCGGGATTGAGCTTGACGCCTTTCGCCTTGAGACATCGGAATGTCACTTCAAGGTCGGAAAGGAGGTCGAAGGCTTTCCTCATCTTGACTACGATGTCATCGACGTAGGCCTCGACCGTGCGGCCAATGTGTTCGCCGAACACATGGTTCATGCACCGCTGGTACGTCGCACCCGCATTCCTCAAACCGAACGACATGGTGACATAGCAGTACATGCCGAAGGGTGTGATGAAAGAAGTCGCGAGCTGGTCAAACTCTTTCATCCTGATTTGGTGATACCCTGAGTAGGCATCGAGGAAAGACAGGGTTTCGCACCCAGCAGTGGAATCCACGATTTGATCGATGCGAGGCAGAGGGTAGGGAACCTTCGGACATGCTTTGTTGAGACCAGTGTAGTCTACACACATCCGCCATTTCCCCCCTTTCTTTCTCACAAGCACAGGGTTGGCAAGCCATTCGGGATAAAATACCTCTTTGATGAACCCTGCCGCCATTAGCTTGTGGATCTCCTCGCCTATGAGCTCTGCGCTTCTCCTCGTCGAACCGGCGCAGAGGCTGCTTGACGGGTCGGGCTCCGGCTCGGATGTCCAGCGAGTGCTCGGCGACATCCCTCGGTATGCCGGGCATGTCCGAGGGACTCCACGCGAAGACGTCGGCGTTTGCGCGGAGAAAGTCGATGAGCACTGCTTCCTATTTGGGATCGAGCCCGGAGCCGATCCGGATCTGCTTGGAGGCGTCGCCGCTGAGGTCGAGGGGGACGGCCTTAACCGTCTCCGCTGGCTCAAAGTTGCCGGCATGACGCTTCACGTCTGGCACCTCCTTAGAGAGGCTCTCCAGGTCGGCGATGAGGGCCTCGGACTCGGTGAGGGCCTCGGCGTACTCCACGCACTCCACGTCGCATTCGAACGCGTGTTTGTACGTGGGGCCGACGGTGATGACCCCGTTGGGGCCCGGCATCTTGAGCTTTAGGTAGGTGTAGTTGGGGACGGCCATGAACTTCGCGTAGCATGGTCTTCCCAGTACCACGTGGTAGGTTCCTTGGAACCCGACCACCTCAAACGTCAGGGTCTCCCTTCGGAAGTTGGAGGGTGTTCCGAAGCAGACAGAAAGGTCGAGTTGTCCGAGGGGCTGGACGCGCTTCCCGGGAATGATCCCATGGAAGGGCGCAACGCCTTCCCGAACAGAGGACAGATCGACACACAGGAGCCCGAGGGTCTCGGCGTAGATGATGTTGAGGCTGCTGCCTCCGTCCATGAGGACCTTGGTGAGCCTAACGTCGCCGATGATGGGGTCGACGACGAGCGGGTATTTCCCCGGGCTCGACACATGGTCGGAGTGGTCGGTTTGGTAGAAAGTGATGGGCTTGTCAGACCAGTCTAGGTAGACTGGCGCCGCCACCTTCACCGAACAGACCTCCCGGCGCTCTTGCTTGCGGTGCCGAGCCGAGGCATCCGCCGCTTGCCCACCGTAGATCATGAAGCAGTCGCGGACCTCGGGGAACTCTCCTGCTTGGTGATCTTCCTTCTTGTCGTCGTTGCGGGCCTTGCCACCCTCCGCGGGTGGCCCGGCCCTGTGGAAGTGGCGCTGAAGCATGACGCACTCCTCAAGGGTGTGCTTGACGGGCCCCTGGTGATAGGGGCACGGCTCCTTGAGCATCTTGTCGAAGAGGTTGGCACCTCCGGGGGGTTTCCGAGGGTTCTTGTACTCGGCGGCGGCGATAAGGTCCGCGTCGGCGGCGTCGCGTTTCGCTTGTGACTTCTTCTTGCCCTTCTTCTTGGCGCCGTGCTGAGTTGACGCCTCGGGGGCATCTTCCAATGGGCGACCCTGGGGCTGCTTGTCCTTCCAGAAGATAGCTTCGACCGCCTCCTGGCCGGAGGCGAACTTGGTGGCGATGTCCATCAGCTCGCTCGCCCTGGTGGGGGTCTTGCGACCCAGCTTGCTCACCAGGTCGCGGCAGGTGGTGCCAGCGAGGAACGCGCCGATGACATCCGAGTCGGTGATGTTGGGCAGCTCGGTGCGCTGCTTCGAGAATCGCCGGATGTAGTCCCGGAGAGACTCTCCCGGCTGCTGTCGGCAGCTTCGGAGGTCCCAGGAATTTCCGGGGCGCACGTACGTGCCCTGGAAATTGCCGGCGAAAGCTTGGACTAGGTCGTCCTAGTTGGAGATCTGCCCCGAAGGCAGGTGCTCCAACCAGGCGCGGGCGGTGTCGGAGAGAAACAGGGGGAGGTTACGGATGATGAGGTTGTCATCGTCCGTTCCACCTAGTTGGCAGGCCAGACGGTAGTCCGCGAGCCACAGTTCCGGTCTCGTCTCCCCCGAGTACTTTGTGATAGTAGTCGGGGGTCGGAACCGGGTCGAGAACGACGCCCGTCGTATGGCCCGGCTAAAGGCCTGCGGACCGGGTGGTTCGGGCGAAGGACTCCGATCCTCCCCGTTGTCGTAGCGTCCCCCACGCCTGGGGTGGTAGCCTCGGTGCACCCTCTCGTCGAGGCGAGCTCAACGGTCGCGGTGATGGTGCTCGTTGCCGAGGCGACCCGGGGCCGCAGGCGCTGTGTTGCGCGTGCGCCCGGTGTAGACCAAGGCTTCCCGCTTGAATCGGGAAGTCGCGGCATGAGGTTCCGAGGGGTACCCCTGCCTTCGGGAGGCGGAGCTCTCGGCCCTTCGGACCGCGGCGCCTTCCAGGAGATTCTTGAGTTCTCCCTGGATTCGCCGCCCCTCGGTGGTTGATGGCTCCGGCATCGCGCGGAGGAGCATTGCTGCTGCTGCCAGGTTCTGGCCGACCCCACTGGATGCGGGTGGCGGCCTGAACCTGACGTCGTCGGCGATGCGGTGCTGGAAGCCCTGGGGTAGATGACGTATTTCTCCGGCCGGAGGTTGGCCCGCCCATGCCTGCCCGACGTCCCGGTGGACCGGCTCAAGCGCTCCTGCTCCCTCGTCGAGCCTGGCCTGCACCCCGTGGATTTGCTCGAGCTGTGGGTCATGACCCCCCGCCTGAACGGGGACCACAGCTAGCTCCCGTGGGATGTCAACGCGAGGCATCGGCCTAGGGAGATCACCGTCCTCCGGCATGCCGAGATGGTGGCCTTCGGAGGGACCCCCTAGATCGACGTGGAAACATTCGCGGCTTAGGCCGCAGTCCTCGTCGACGAGGCTACGGCTACCGTCGGAACAGTCGGAAAGGCAGTAGTCGCATGCGGTCATGAAGTCCCGCATGGCACTGGGGTTGCCAAGTCCAGAGAAATCCCAACAGAAGTTGGGCTCGTCGTCTTCCTCGGACCCAGAGGGCCCGTAGGTCAAGACGTCCGTCAGCCGGTCCCAAGGTGACCGCATACGAAACCCCAGAGGGTTTGGGCTCGCCTCTACGAGAGCGCCCGCCAAAGCGAAACCGCTAGGCGGGTTGAGGCTGAATCCAAATGACGTGGGATGGGAATCGGTCGGTACCTCTTGGTCGACGGGCGGTGATGAAGTCACGTCGGGGACTGACTGCACCGTCGTCTCAGGTACAAGGGTGACACCCAGCAAGCCTTCCGCGAGCGTGCTGGCATCGTCCGTTTGCTTGGGATTGGCGTGTTGCGGGGAGACGGCGCTCGTCTTCGTCTCAAGCGCGAGGTCGATGCCCGGTGTGCCCCCCGTTGGGGTGCCGGCGCTGTTGACTCGCTCGACAGCTGACGAGGCGCTGCCTCCTGCTTGGCCTTGGTTGCCCCGCCTTCCCCTCCATCGGCGGGGAAGAGGGCGGGATGAGCTCGAAGGTTGTTCTTCCACCACGCGGGGAAGACGTCGTCGATTCCGCCGCCGGCGGGCGGGCTGTCGGCCGCCATTGCCGCTGTCGCCCGGCGGTGGAATGAGTATCATGTCGTAGCTGCCGTCGAGGGACATGAACTCAAGACTCCCGAAACGGAGCACCGTCCCGGGTTGGAGAGGTTGCTGGAGACTGCCCATCTGGAGCTTGACGGGAAGCTGTTCGTCAACACGCAGCAGGGCCCTACCTGGCGCGCCAACTGTCGGCGTTTCGAGACCGAGGGGTCCCTAAGCCGACGAGTGAATGTCGCCGCGTGCCCCAGCCCAGATGGGTCGACGCGAGGCCGAGCGCGAAGGGGGGGAAGTGAGGTGGCCAGAGACAGGCGTGAGAGAGGTGGAAATCCCGCGGCCTTCGTGTTCGTCCCGCGCCCAGGTCGGGTGCGCTTGCAGTAGGGGGTTACAAGCGTCCACGCGGGAGAGGGAGCGAGCGGCTTCAAGCGAGTGCCTGTCTCGTCCTCGTCCCCGCGCGGCCAACCCTCTCTAAAAGGGCCCTGGTCCTTCCTTTTATAGGCGTAAGGAGAGGATCCAGGTGTACAATGGGGGGTATAGCAGAGTGCTACGTGTCTAGCGGAGGAGAGCTAGCGCCCTAAGTACATGCCGTCGTGGCAGCCGGAGAGATTTTGGCACCCAGCTGGTGTGATGTCGTGGCCGTCGGAGGAGTGCTGGAGCCTGGCGGAGGGACAGCTGTCGGAGCTGTTGAGTCCTTGCTGACGTCCTCTTGCTTCCGTAAGGGGGCTGAGAGCAGCCGTCGTCACAGAGTATGCGGGGCGCCATCATTGCCTATCTGGCGGAGCGAGCCAAATGGGACGCCGGTCTTGTTCCCCATGGCCCGAGTCAGTTCGGGGTAGGGTGATGATGGCGCCTCATGTCGACGTGGCTGGTCTGCGCCCTAGGTTGGGCGATGTGGAAGCTCCTCCGAAGCCGAGGTCGAGTCTGTCTTCCGTGGCCGAGGTCGAGTCCGAGCCCCTGGTTCGGGCGAGGCGGAGACCGTCGGCTGAGGCCAGGGCAGAGTCCGAGCCCTGGGGTCGGGCGAAGCAGAGTTCGTCGTCTTCTGGGGCTGAGCCCGAGTCCGAGCCCTGGGTCGGGCGGAGCGGAGTTCGTCGTCTTCCGGGGCTTAGCCCGAGTCCGAGCCCTGGGTCGGGCGGAGCGGAGTTCATCGTCTTCTGGGGCTTAGCCCGAGTCCGAGCCCTGGGTCAGGCGGAGCGGAGTTCGTCGTCTTCCGAGACTTAGCCCGAGTTCGAGCCCTAGGTCGAGCGGAGCGGAGTTCGCCGTCTTCCGGGGCTTAGCTCGAGTCCGAGCCCTAGGTCGAGCGGAGCGGAGTTCGCCGTCTTCCGGGACTTAGCCCGAGTCCGAGCCCTGGGTCGGGCGGAGCGGAGTTCGCCGTCTTCCGGGGCTTAGCCCAAGTCCGAGCCCTGGGTTGGGCGGAGCGGAGTTTGCCGTCTTCCGGGGCTTAGCCCGAGTCCGAGCCCTGGGTCGAGCGAAGCGGAGCTTCCTATGGTGCCTGCGGCCGGGCCTGACTGCCTGTCAGCCTCACTCTGTCAAGTGGCACCGCAGTCGGAGCGGCGCAGGTGGCGCTGTCTTTCTGTCAGGCCGGTCAGTGGAGCGACGAAGTGATGGCGGTCACTTCGGCTCTGTCGGCTGGGGGGCGCGCGTCAGGATAAAGGTGTCAGGCCGCCTTTGCATTAAATGCTCCTGCGATTTGGTCGGTTGGTGCGGCGATTTGGTCAGGGTTGCTTCTTGGCGAAGACAGGGCCTCGGGCGAGCCGGAAATATGTTCGCCGCTGGAGGGGGGCCTCGGGCGAGACGGAAATCCTCCGGGGTCGGCTGCCCTTGTCCGAGGCTAGGCTCGGGCGAGGCGTGATCGAGTCCCTCGAATGGACGGATCCCTGACCTAATTGCACCCATCATGCCTTTACAGCTTTATGCTGATGGGGGTTACCAGCTGAGAATTAGGAGCCTTGAGGGTACCCCTAATTATGGTCCCCGACACTACCACTAGTTTTAATCAACCATCAAGCAATAGTGGTAGGCTATAAATTTTAAAAATTTTAGTTGGCACACATGATCCTATTAAGCATATAATGTATACACTAACCACATATTGGTAATAGATAAAAATGATCATGCACATTACAATGGCAACTTTTCTATCTTGGAGTAGAGGATGGTGATATAGATTCCAATTTTGCTTCGCAATAGCAATGTGAAGTCCATTTATTAGCTTGTGAAGGCCAATCATCATTGCGAAATCCATTATTTACATGTATGAATTGAATACTACTTATGATCAAGTGCATTATATTGTTGCAGTTAGGATGCCTCTTCTTTTGGTCATCACTTTCTAAGGGCACCAACTGATATAATGATACCACTTCATATAAACTTGCTCTCTTTTGGGGTGTTGTTTGCAATTCTTGATCAATCTCTTGATTTCTTCAACTTAGTACCTCTAATGTACTTTCGTTCACCACTTTTGTGTAGCCTTATGTCGGGTACCGTAATTAGGGGTACCCCCGACCCTCCTAAACACGGCTGGAAACCACCATCAGCACAAGCTGAAGAGGCTGATGGGCACGATTCAGGTCAAGGCTTCGTCTGCTCAAGGGACACGATCTCGCCCCACCCGAGCCCAGCCCCAGGCGGGAACAGTAGTCCCAGACGAATTCTCGCCTCGCCCGAGGGCCTCTTCAAACAACGGACGCATCCTCGACTCGCCCGAACCCCAGCTCGGGCAGGCTTCGTTGAGAAGCAACTTTGGCCAAATCGCCTCACCAACCGACCGTATCGCAGGCGCATTCAATGCGAGGATCGCCTAACGCCTTATCCTGACACACGTGCTTCAGTCGGCAAGGTCGAAGTGACCGCAGTCACTTTGCCCTTCTACTGACCGACCTGACAGGAAAACAGCGCCGCTCGCCCCGCTCCGACTGCTGTGCCACCCGCTAGAGCGAGGCTAACAACGGCCAAGTTTAGCCTCAGGCGCAACAGGAAGCTCCGCCTCGCCCGACCCTAGGGCTCGGACTCAACCTCGGCCTCGCCCGACCCCAAGGCTCGGCCTCAGCCTCGGCCTCGGAGGGTGGTCTCCGCCTCGTCCGACCCCAGGGCTCGGCCTCAACCTCGACCTCGGGAGGAATCGCGTCCTCGCCTGACCCCGGCCTCGGCCTCAGGAGGAGTCTCCGCCTCGTCCGGCCTTGGGCTCGGACCGACCGCGCCGCGGGGGATACATCATTACCCTACCCCTAGCTAGCTCAGGCTACGAGGGAACAAGACCGGCGTCCCATCCAGGCTCGCCCCGGTAGCAGGTAATGATGGCTCCCCGCGTGCGTCCATGATGACGGTGGTTCTCAGCCCCCTACGGAAGCAAGGAGACGTCAACAACATCCCCGCAGCCCCGACAGCTGTGCTTCTACAGGACTCGGGCGCTCCTCCGATGGCCACGATACCGCGTACACAGGGCTCTAGCACCTCTCCGACAGCCACGTTGGCATGTACACAGGGCTCAGGCACCTCTCTGCCGGACACGTTAGCGCATAGCTACACCCCCATTGTACACCTGGACCCTCTCCTTGCATCTATAAAAGGAAGGTCCAAGGCCCTCATGCGGGAGGGTCGCGTGGGAGGACGGGCTGACGAACAGGCTCGCTCTCTCTCTCCCTCGCGAACGCCTGTAACCCCTACTGCAAGCGCATCCCCCTGGTGCAGGATAACACGGGCCGTGTTTCCCCCCTTGTGTTCCATGTCGCGCCAACCCATCTGGGCTGGGACACGCAGTGACAATTTTACTCGTCGGTCCAGGGACCCCCCGGGGTCGAAACGCCGACAGTTGGCGCGCCAGGTAGGGGCCTGCTGCGTGTTGACGAGCAACTTCCCGTTGAGTTCCAGATGGGTAGTCTCTAGCAACCTCTTCAGCCCGGGACGCTGCTCCGCTTCGGGGGCCTCGAGTTCATGTCCCTCGACGGCAGCTACGACATGGTACTCCTTCCCCCGCAGCGCGGCAGCGACAACGACGACCATCAGCCCGCTCGACGGCGGCGGACTCGACGATGTCTTCCCCCCGTGGCGGAAGAGCAGCATCCGGGTTTGTCCCGCCGCCTTCCTCGTCGTAGGAGGAGGAGGCGGGGCAACCGTGGCCAGGCAGGAGGTGGCACCTCGTCGGCTGTCGAGCGAGTCGACGACGCCGGCACCCCAGCGGGGGACATGTCGGGCGTTGTCCTCGCGCCTGAGACAACGACGGGAGTTGTTTCCCCGCAACATGCCAGCCCCAAGCGGACAGATGATGCCAACACACTCGCGAAGGACTTGCTGGGCGTTAGCCTTGTACCTGAGATAATGGTGCAGTCCGTCCCCGACATGACTTCGTCACCGTCCATCGATCGAGAGGTACCGTCCGTTTTCCACCCTGTGCCTTTTAGATTCAGCTTCGATCCACCAAGCGACCCCGCTTCGGTGAGCACTTTCATAAAGGCATATCCTAACCTTCCGGGGTACCATATGTGGTCAACCTGGGACCGACTGACGACCGTCTCGACCTACGGGCCCCCGGGTTCTGAGGAAGAAGATGAGCCCGACTCTGGTTGGGATTTCTCCGGGCTCGGTAATCCTAGTGTCATGCGAGACTTCATGACCGCATGTGACAACTACCCCTCCGTTTGCTCCGATGATGGCCACATCCTTGACGACGAGGGTTGTGGCCCAAGTCGTGAATGTTTCCACGTCGATCTAGGGGGTCACGACGAAGGCAACCACCTTAGTATGCTGGAGGATGACGATCCCCCTGGGCCTGCGCCTCGCGTTGACATCCTGCGGGAGCTACCTGTGGTCCCAGTCCCTGCGGGGGGTCAGGACACACAGCTCGAGCAAATCCGCGAGATGCAGGCCAAGCTCGACGAGGAAGCAGGACAACTTGTGCAGCTCCGGCAAAACATCGAGCAGGAGTGGGCAGGCCGAGCACTGGCCGGAGAAGCGCATCATCAAGCCTGAGACGTCCAGCGCCGTATCGCTGACGATGCCAGGGCAAGGCTGCCCCCGACCTCCAGCGGGGTCGGCCAGAATCTGGCTGCAGCGGCAATGCTGCTCTGAGCGATGCCGGAGCCGTCCACCACCGGGGGGCGGCGTATCCAAGGAGAACTCAAGAATGTCCTAGAGGACGTCGCGGTCCAACGGGCCCAGAGCTCTGCCACCCGAAGGCAAGGGTGCCCCCCAGAGCATCGTGCAGCAACTTCCCGACTCATGCGGGAGGCCTCGGTCCACACCGGGAGCACGCGGGACGCGACATCTGCAGCCCCGGGTCGCCTCGGTAATGAGCACCACCGCCGCGACCATCGAGCCCTCCTCGATGAGGTGCGCTGAGGCTACCACCCTAGACGTGGGGGACGTTACGACAGCGAGGAGGATCGGAGCCCCTCGCCCGAACCACCTGGTCCGCAAGCCTTCAGCCGGGCCATACGACAGGCGCCATTCCCGACCCGATTCCAAGCCCCGACTACCATCACCAAGTACTCGGGGAAAACAAGGCCGGAACTGTGGCTTGCGGACTACCGGCTGGCCTGCCAGCTAGGTGGAACGGATGATGACAACCTCATCATCCGCAACCTCCCCCTGTTCCTCTCCGACGCCGCCCGAACCTGGCTGGAGCATCTGCCTCCTGCGCAGATCTCCAACTAGGACGATCTGGTCAAAGCCTTCACTAGAAACTTCCAGGGCACGTACGTGCGCCCTGGGAACTCCTGGGATCTCCGAAGCTGCCGCCAGCAGCCACGGGAATCCCTGCGAGAGTACATCTGGCGGTTTTTGAAGCAGCGCACCGAGCTGCCGAACATCACCGACTCGGATGTCATCGGGGCGTTCCTCACCGGCACCACTTGTCGCGACCTGGTGAGCAAACTGGGTCACAAGACTCCCACCAGGGCGAGCGAGTTGATGGACATCGCCACCAAGTTTGCCTCTGGTCAGGAGGCGACCGAGGCCATCTTCCGAAAGGACAAGCAGCCTCAGGGATGCCAGCAGGAAGACGTCCCCGAGGCGTCCGCCCAGCGCGGCATGAAAAAGAAGGCCAAGAAGAAGTCGCAAGCAAAGCGCGACGCCGCCGACGCAGATCCTGTCGCTGACGCCGAGCACAGGAACCCTCGGAAGCCTCCCGGAGGGGCCAACCTGTTCGACAAGATGCTCAAGGAGTCATGCCCCTACCACCAGGGTCCCGTCAAGCATACCCTTGAGGAATGTGTCATGCTTCGGTGCTACTTCCATAAGACCGGGCCCCCGGTGGAAGGCGGCAAAGGCCAAGACAACGACAAGAAAGAGGGCGACAAGGCAGAGGAGTTTCCCGAGGTCCACGACTGTTTCATGATCTACGGTGGGCAAGTGGCGAACGCCTCGGCTCGGCACCGCAAGCAGGAGCGCCAGGAGGTCTGCTCGGTAAAGGTGGTGGCACCAGTCTACCTAGACTGGTCCGACAAGCCCATCACCTCCGACCAGGGCGACTACGTGCCGAGCCCAGGAAAGTACCCGCTCGTTGTCGACCCCATCATCGGCAACACCAGGCTCACCAAGGTCCTCATGGACGGAGGCAACAACCTCAACATCATCTACGCCGAGACCCTCAGGCTCTTGGAAATCGATCTGTCCACGATCCGGGCCGGTGCGGTGCCCTTTCACGGGATCATCCCCGGGAAGCGCGTACAGCCCCTTGGACAACTCGATCTGCCCGTCTACTTCAGAACTCCCTCCAACTTCCGCAGGGAAACCCTCACGTTCAAGGTGGTCGGGTTCTGAGGAACCTACCACGCGGTGCTGGGGAGACCATGCTACGCCAAGTTCATGGTCGTCCCCAACTACACCTACCTCAAACTCAAGATGTCGGGCCCCAACGGGGTCATCACCGTCGGATCCACGTACCGACACGTGTACGAATGCGACGTGGAGTGCGTGGAGTACGATGAGGCCCTCGCCGAGTCCGAGGCCCTCATCGCCGACCTAGAGTGCCTCTCCAAGGAGGTGCCAGATGCGAAGCGCCACGCCGGCAACTTCGAACCAGCTGAGGCGGTTAAGTCCGTCCCTCTCGACCCCAGCAACGACGCCTGCAAGCAAGTCCGGATCGGCTCCGAGCTCGACCCCAAATAGGAAGCAGTGCTCATCAACTTTCTCCGCGCGAACGCCGAGGTGTTTGCATGGAGTCCCTCAGACATGCCCAGCATACCGAGGGATGTCGCCGAGCACTCACTGGATATCTGAGCCGGTGCCCGACCCGTGAAGCAGCCTCTGCACCGTTTCGATGAAGAAAAGCGCAGAGCCATAGGCGAGGAAATCCCCAAGCTGATGGCTACAGGGTTCATCAAAGAGGTATTCCATCCTGAATGGTTAGCCAACCCTGTGCTTGTGAAAAAGAAAGGTGGGAAATGGAGGATGTGTGTAGACTACACTGGTCTAAACAAATGAAGCGCCCCAATCCTCTGGGACTCAAATGTGATACAATTGCTAGTCCCAGGAGGCTAGTAAACACATTTATACATCAGATGATTTCAGATCTGCTTAAACGATACAAACCTATAAAGGTGGCGAACAACTTTAAGAGTTGGTCCACAACTCGGGACATATCATCAGAGTGGGGCTGAAGCAGCCCGATATACGCAGCGAAGCAAATCAGCGGTCCAACAGCCACAGGCAAGGTTGGGAACAGTCGTAACTCTTACCCGATCTCCTTTTTCTGAAAAACAACAAATAAGCAAGGGTGAGTACAAACGTACTCAGCAGCCCACCTTCACCCGCAGAATGGAGAAATCAGATATAATGCATGGAATATCTGGAGCTCAGGATATTTTGCAGAAACAACAATATTTTATGCAGGGTTGTTTTGTAAAACATTTTGTATTTTGCAAAGCGCATCCTCTCCCAAAGGAGCAGGAAGTTTTTCAATATTAGAATAAAGTCCCCTGGACTAAACCATCCAGGTATCTCAGCAGTTTCCCACTGGTTTTCATTTTTAAAAACAGCTACTGGACTTCCCGTCCACCATAGCTCACGGTTCAACAGCCGAACCTTTTTAAAAACCACTTTTCTCAAACGCACCTTTTTTGAAAACCAAACATTAATTGCCATACCATACCAGACTCGTCCATTCCTGTGGACACGGACTATTCGAATAGGTTTAAACTCTGCGCAGAGGTGTACACTTTACCCACTAGTCCGGCTCTGCGATCTCATAGCTAGTGAGACCCGAATCCGAATCTCTTTCTTTCCCCGCACGTCCTAACCTTAACGGTTATCCGGAAGGAGTCAGGCCACCACCATGTCCAAACCGGACAAAACTTTCCCCCTCCTTATCCTCCCGGTGCTCCCCAGCCTTCATAACCCTGGGGTTGAACCGTACGAGTTCAGATTGAGTGACTGCCCACACAGTCTCAAGTGGTTGTACTTATCATGAGTACAGGTAGTGAAAGATGACAAACCGGTCCTTATATGAGGGGACAATCCTTCTGCTCACGCCTAAACCAGCTGAGCCTTCGCCTTAGGCACTCCCCTAAACCAGGGAGTCCCTAATTATCCCACTCACAAGGTGATAAGGGTGAAAACCCTTCATCATACACATTTTGAAAAGCATTTTCTTTTGAAAACTCACACCTTTTCTCAAATCATTTGGAACATATATATCAGGGATTGATTGCGGCAAGCGGCTGGGTGGCCATAATAACTTGTCTCAAAATCATATCATGCATAAAATAACAGGCTGAGGGTTATGGTTGAAAAATCATAGGTAATTTATGCATTAAAGGGATCCAGTGAGCTTGCCGTGCTTATCCGGCGAAAGGGAGGGAGAGCTCGCGGAACTGTCTTCTGGCTCCACTGCTTAGCGTAGACTTGCCGATCTGGCCTCCACGAGACGACACGAACGCCCCGATAACTATGCAACATGAATAAGCGAACATACAAACAAGCAAGTATACCAACAAATATTTAGTATAGTGGTCAGAATAGCGATATATGGATGGGTAGAGTCTTGAGTAGAATATGTGTCATGTGGTGTTGAGATACTACTAGTGGTGGAGCGGAGGTGCTTACCAGGAGGGTGGACTGGAGGCGAAGCGACACTATGCGTGTAGCCGGCAGAGCGGAGTAACTGAGTGGGTGGGGTGTTTGCCTCGGTTGAGGGTGTTGAGTGTGTGTAGAGAGGGAGAGGGTAGCTTGGTGTATTTATAGCTGAGTGTATGTGGTTAAGCACAGTGAAGTTCACTGTTGGTGAGAATAGTGACGAATGAATCGTCTGACTTAGTATGAACAGGAGAGTTATAGGCAGAATATGGGACGAGAGTATTTTGGGAGTTTTCTGGAATATGAACCATGCTTAAGGGATGACATGGTTGGATAGGGAATAGTTTGATAAGAATTTAGAAACGAGAATTTTTGGAATCTGATTTTGGAAGCCTGGTTCGAAGGAATCTCAAGTTAAGCGTGCTCAACTTGGAGAAACCTAGGATGGGTGACCAGATGGGAAGTTCCCACTGGAAGGAAAATCACAGTCACCGGAGTTTGTATAACTGGAATATGGGTCTGGCTGGCCTTAGGTGGACTAGACAGCATGATGGATGAGTAGTTGAAATTTAGGGTGATCGGATGATCGATGAGTAGTAACGGTGAATAGTAACGGTAAATAGTAACGGTAAATAGTGACAGTAAATAGTGACGGTAAATAGTAACGGTAAATAGTAACGGTAAATAGTTCGTATGAACGAACGATGAATGGTGAATAGTGACGATGAACGATGAATAGGAACTATGAACGAACGATGAACGATCGAATGATCGAACGAATGAACGATCGGAATTTCGGCAGCATAACGGCAGGAAAAAGATTATTTGGACGAACGAACGGACGAACGATCGAATGATCGGACGAACGGACGAACGAACCATGAATGATCGGACAAACGATCAAACTATCAGACGAACGAACGATTGGAATTTCGGCAGCATAACGGCAGGAAAAAGATTATTTGGACGAACGAACGGATGAACGATCGGACGAACGGACGAACGAACCATGAACGATCGGACGAACGATCGGACGAACGAACGAACAAACTAAGAACAGGGGGACGAATGATTGAAGAACGACCGAATGATCCTTGTGCTAGTGTGTGCTTGTGTGGGAGGTGGAGTGGGGGTGGGGGTGGGCGTGTGGGTGTGGGGGGGGGAGGGAGTTGCCATGAAATAGCTTGGGGTGGGATGAGAGGAGGTCCTTGCCCCTCTATTTATAGCCATGGTGGGGGGATTAGGGGGAGGGATGAGAGGATTAGTGGGAGGATGAGAGGATTAGTGGGAGATTAGCGTGTATTTGTCTTATATGAGTGTAATTAGCTTGTAGAGCTCAACGTATGACACCGGAGGCATACGTATACGTATGAGCATGAGGAAAGTTATGAAGAAAATATTTGTAGGGACTTCAAAAATGATTCTGAAGGTATTTCTCAGGAAGAAAATACTTGGAGATATATCGGTGCAATATTTGGGCAGTATTTCTGAAAGAGTTTGAGGGTGATCACTGGGTAAATATTTGTAGTATATTTTGTGGAGGATTTTAGAGAGAATATAGACCACTATATTTTACTTGTTGATATCAACTCGCAAACAAACATTTTGAAATGAAATTTGAAATTCATTTTGAATTTACAGCAAGTTTGAGAAAATTTCAAGATTTGAATTTTTGGGATGCTACAACAAAGCATGTCCGAAGGTTCCCTACCCTCTGCCTCGCATCGATCAAATTGTGGACTCCACTACTGGGTGCGAAACCTTGTCATTCCTAGACGCCTACTCAGGGTATCACCAAATCATGATGAAAGAGTCCGACCAGCTCGCGACTTCTTTCATCACACCTTTTGGCATGTACTGCTATACTACTATGCCATTTGGCTTGAGGAATGCAGGTGCAACATACCAAAGGTGCATGAACCACGTGTTCGGAGAGCACATCGGCCGAACGGTCGAGGCTTACGTCGATGACATCGTAGTCAAGACGAGGAAAGCCTCCGACCACCTCTTTGACCTCGAAACGACATTCAAGTGTCTGAGAGCGAAGGGTGTGAAACTCAATCCCGAGAAGTGTGTCTTCAGAGTCCCCCGAGGCATGCTCCTAGGGTTCATCGTCTCCGAGCGGGGCATCGAGGCCAACCCGGAGAAAATCGCGGCCATCACCAACATGGGGCCTATCAAAGATTTTAAAGGAGTACAGAGGGTCATGGGATGCCTTGCGGCTCTGAGCCGCTTCATCTCGCGCCTCGTCGAAAAAGGCCTACCCTTGTACTGCCTCTTAAGGAAGACCGAGCACTTCACTTGGACCCTCGAGGCCGAGGAAGCCCTCGGAAACTTAAAGGCGCTCCTTAAAAACGCGCCCATCTTGGTGCCCCCGCTGCGGGAGAAGCCCTCTTGATCTACGTAGCCACAACCACTCAGGTGGCTAGTGCCGTGATCGTAGTCGAGAGACGAGAAGAAGGGCATGCACTGCTCGTCCAGAGGTCGGTCTACTTCATCAGTGAAGTGCTATCCGAGACCAAGATCCGCTACCCGCAAATTCAGAAGCTACTGTACGTAGTAATTCTGACACAGCGAAAGTTGCGACACTACTTCGAGTCTCATCCGATGACTGTGGTGTCATCCTTCTCCCTGGGGGAGATCATCCAGTGCTGAGAGGCCTCGGGTAGGATAGCAAAGTGGGCGGTGGAGATCATGGGCGAGACAATCTCGTTCGCTCCTCGGAAGGCAATAAAGTCCCAAGTCTTGGCGGACTTCGTGGCTGAATGGGTCGACACCCAACTGCCAACAGCTCCGATCCAACCGGAACTCTGGACCATGTACTTCGATGGGTCGCTGATGAAAACAGGAGCCGGCACGGGCCTGCTCTTCATCTCACCCCTCGGGAAGCACCTCCGCTACGTGTTGTGCCTCCATTTCCTGGCGTCAAACAACGTGGCCAAGTACGAGGCTCTGGTTAACGGGTTGCGCATCGCCATCGAGCTAGGGGTTCGGCGCCTCAATGCTCGTGGCGACTCGCAGCTTGTCATCAACCAAGTCATGAAGAACTCCCACTACCGCGACCAGAAGATGGAAGCCTACTGCGACGAGGTTCGGCGCCTGGAAGACAAGTTCTACGGGCTCGAGCTCAACCACATCGCTCGACGGTACAACGAGACTGCGGATGAGCTAGCTAAAATAGCCTCGGGGCAGACAACGGTTCCCCCAGACATCTTCTCCAGAGACATACATCAACCCTCCGTCAAGACCGACGACACGCCCGAGCCCGAGGAGGCCTCGGCCCAGCCCGAGGTATCCTCGGCCGCCAAGGGTGAGGCACTGCGTGTCGAGAGAGAGCAGAGTGGGGTCACGCCTAATTGAAACTGGTAGACCCCGTACCTGGAATATCTCCTCCAAGGAGAGCTACCCCTCGACAAGGCCGAAGCTCGGCGACTGGCGCGGCGCGCCAAGTCATTCGTCTTACTGGGTGATGAAAAGGAGCTCTACCACCGCAGCCCCTCAGGCATTCTCCAACGATGCATATCCGTCGCCGAAGGACAGGAGCTATTGCAAGAGATACACTCGGGGGCTTGCGGTCACCATGCAGCACCTCGAGCCCTCGTTGGGAACGCCTTCCGACAAGGCTTCTACTGGCCGACGCCACTAGGATTGTACGCTCCTGCCAAGGGTGCCAATTCTATGCGAGACAGACGCACCTGCCCGCTCAGGCCCTACAGACGATACCCATCACCTGGTCGTTTGTTGTGTGTGGTCTAGACCTCGTCGGTCCCTTGTAGAAGGCACCCGGGGGCTTCTCGCACCTACTGGTCGCCATCGACAAATTCTCCAAGTGGATCGAGGTCCGACCCCTAACAAGCATCAGGTCCGAGCAGGCGGTGGCGTTCTTCACCAACATCATCCATCGCTTTGGGGTCCCGAACTCCATCATCACCGACAATGGCACCCAGTTCACTGGGAAGAAGTTCCTGGACTTCTGTGAGGACCACCACATCCGTGTGGACTGGGCCGCCGTAGCTCACCCCATGACGAATGGGCAGGTGGAGCGTGCCAATGGTATGATTCTGCAGGGACTTAAACCAAGGATCTACAACGACCTCAACAAGTTCGGCAAGCGATGGATGAAAGAGCTACCCTCGGTGGTCTGGAGTCTGAGGACGACGCCAAGCCGAGCTACGGGTTTCTCGCTGTTTTTTCTAGTCTATGGGGCCGAGGCTATCTTACCCACAGACTTAGAATACGGTTCCCCGAGGACAAAGGCGTACGACGACCGAAGCAACCAGACCAGCCGAGAAGACTCACTAGACCAGCTCGAAGAGGCTCGGGACGTGGCCTTACTACACTCGACGCGGTATCAGCAGTCTCTACGACGCTACCACGCCCGAGGGGTTCGCCCCTGAGACTTCTAGGTGGGAGACTTGGTACTTCGGCTGCGGCAGGACGCCCGAGGGCACCACAAGCTTACTCCTCCCTGGGAAGGGCCGTTCATCATCGCCAAGATTTTGAAGCCCGAAACATACAAGCTGGCCAACGATCAAGGCGAGGTCTACAGCAACGCTTGGAACATCCGACAGCTACGTCACTTTTACCCTTAAGATGTTTTCAAGTCGTTCATATACCTCGTTTTCTATACATACACAAATAAAGTCTAACCGTCAAGGAAGGGTCAGCCTTGCCTCGGCAAAGCTCGACCCTCCCTCGGGGGCTAGAAGGGGGGAACCCCCTCTGCGTCAAAATTTTCCTCGGAAAAAGTCTTTCTGCCAGAACATCTTTCGCGCTTTTCGACTGCCTCGATAGTTGGATCCTGAAAACGACGAGAGTACGCGTAAGCGGCAAGGCCGACCGAGCCGAGGGACTCCTACGCCTCTGGGATACGGATACCTCACTCATCACCTTCCGCGATAAGTAACTCATGCTCGGATAAGCGATTCTGCTACCGAACGAGTCCTAACGCTCGAAAACTTTTCTGCCAGAACGATTTTTGTGCCTTCTCGACTATATCGATAACAGAATCCTGCGGACGAGTAAGAGTACACGTAAGCGGCAAGACCGACCGAGCCGAGGGACTCCTACACCTCCAGGATACGGATACCTCACTCATCACCTTCCGCGAAAAGTAACTCTCGCTCAGATAAGCGATTCTGCTATCGACGAACAAGTCCTGATACTCGAAACAAGAGGAAAGGAAACGCAGCTTTATAACACGGCAATAATATGTTTGGGCCTCGGCGGCCACGAAAAACATACGCATACTACAGACAAATTGTTCCTGCAGGTTCAGACATCGACAGAGGGAGCAGCAGCACCCTCGGCGTTGTTTCCACCTTCGGCGAAATCTGGCCCGACCTCGGACGATGACACGGGCGGAAGGATCTCCACCTCGAAGGAGGATGCCAACACCGCGCTTGGGCCATCGTAGCTAGGGTCTCCGCAAGGGTCCCGGCCCGAGCAGACACCTCGACCGGCCGCTCCGTAGCCTCAGCCAGCTGTCCCCCGAGGACATCAGCCCGGCCCACGGCCTCGGCAGTGTGACTCCGAAGTTGGTCCCGCTCACGGATGACCTGGCCAGGCTCCAGCCCCCGCTGCTGCACCTCCTCGGCCTGGGAAGCCACCCGCTCCTGGGCCGACGAAGCCTCTTCTCGAGCCGACTCCGCCTCTGTCCACGCCGACACCGTTGCCTCTGGCTCCGGCTCATCGCAGAGCAGCCGAGGGTTCTGTAACTGAGCAAGAGAAGCCTTGAGTGGCAAGGCCGACCGAGCCGAGGGACTCCTATGCCTCCGGGATACGGATACCTCACTCGTCACCTTCCGCGCAAGGCAACTCACACTCGGTTAAGCGGTTCAGCTAGCCGACAGGTGAGTCCTGGTGCTCGAAATGAGGAAGAAACACGGCTTTCACGCCAAAATACCCAGATGTTCAGGCCCCGACAGCCACAATGAACATACACCCACACTTAGGGTGCCATTACAAACGGAACTCCGGTTCCACTCCCGCGGGTATGAACAACCTCCACGCCAGAGGGCCTGCGGGATAACCAACTCCAGGTGGCTCGCCGGCGACCACTGCAGCAGCAGCGACAACGACCTCCGCCTCAGGCGACTAAACAGCAGCAGCGATGACCTCAGGGCAAATGCTGCTGTAGGAAGGCCCTCGCCCACGTCTCCACACGAGGGGCGAGGACAAGCCATCAAAGCCAAAGAGCCGGAGGTCTGTCCGCGGGTGGCGCCGATGGTCTCGTCGGCGGAGAAACCTCCTCTGGCAACCACCACCTCAGCACCGACGACAGCGGCTACCTGCGCGCCAGCGCTACGCCAACGAATGGCGGCCGCCCCAGCCTGCACCGGCAGATCCCCACTCAAGTCCTCGCGGACGGGCAGGCACCGACCTCCGCGCGGAGGCGTCGTGCCAGAGTGAGGACAAGACAATCCAAGAACACGAACGCCGCCCTAGCGGCGTGCGACGTCTTGGACGGTCCCCCGGTGCGCATGGCGCAACAGCTGCCCGTATGGTGGGCGAACAGACACGCTCCGCCCTAGCGGTAGGAAGTGGCACCGGAAGCAGCGCCAGAGCCGCTCCGACTGGGGAGCCAAACACGCGGCAGCTGCCAGCTCCACGGACGACGAACGCCCCTCTCCCCCGATCACCGAGGGAAGGAGCGGATCGCTGCTCACGTGGAGACAGGCCCCGACCTGCCCTGCCCCCTCCCCAGCTCAGATGATGAAGATCCTTGAAGCTGAGGGCGGGGCAGAGGCCGTAGCCCGGCTTGCTTCTCCCCACCATCGAACCGGTGGTCACCATCCTGGGTGACCATTGGTGAGGGAATGCAGCCGGGCTGCCTGATGAAAATCCTTGAAGCCGAGCGATGGCTGAAGGGTGCCAACCCCTGCAAAGTCGCGCTCCTCCAACGGTAGCAAGATGAAGGCAACGCGGGTGCTCCCCATCCGGGGGCTCGGAAGGTGGAAGGGCGCGATGCATGAGGGGAGTGCGAAGGCATGGCTACCGCCCGGGGGATCAACCCCCTTTTAAAGGTGGCTCTCCCCACTCGCGTCCTCAGGCGTCACGGACAAAGTCTTCACCAACGTACTCCAGGGCCCTCCCCCTACGACACGGGGGCTGGGTCCCACACGTCATGCAAGCTGGCCCGGAACGAAAGAAGCCAAACCGCCGCACGCGGAGCGTGTAACTACCCCGCGGTTACAAGCACTCCTCCATCCTCGCCGAAACCAGCGGTTGAAAGGGCGGACCGCCATGCAGGTGGCGTGCAACTGCACTGCGAGGGCACACCCCCTCGGCTTCATCGCATCCAGCATGGAGGCCCAGGCCCACACGTCATGTAACCGGCGCGCCGGTTACTACGTGCAAGCAACCGCACCGCCACTTGCGCCAATGTCGCGCCTCCTCGACTGCGGAACCGGTGCCGCAACTCGAGGCAACCCTACGCATGGCCCAACAGTGTCAATCGAGCACATCGATCATGGGTCAGTCAGCCGCGGGAGGAGGCGCGACGATTGATATGGCCAAAAGTGGACCGGCAGTAATGGCGACAGCAGACGAGCGGAAGCGGCGGTCAAATCGTCTGCAGGCTCACGTCCCCTCCTGGAGCAGCAGGGGAGCCTTCTCCCACGGTGTGAAGACGACGCGCCCGTGTTCCGTTCCTCGAACGGCTCGCGCACGCGGCCGCCCCGCAAACCACCCGTCCCGTCGCATTAACTCCGCGGCAGGGCAAGCGACACCTTTGGCAGGCGAAGCGGGCGTCGTTTCACCTCCGCCATGATGACCGCGTCAAAAAAGGTGTGCCACACCGTTTAAATTCATATCCTTTTCCTCTTCCCCTTTCTCTCTCTTGCTACAAGGACCGAGAAAGGGGATATTTCGAAAGGGATCCTTCTCCGCGAAGGAAGCGGGCCCCGAGCCCTCCTACTGATCAGGGGTTCGAAGGCTGGCCCCTCGGAAGGGTTCGATAGCCGCCCTAGAGCGCTCGGGCTTCAGGCTCATTACTGATCAGGGGTTCGAAGGCTGGCCCCTCGGAAGGGTTCGACAGCTGCCTCAGAGCACTCAGGCTCCGCGCCCACTACTGATTAGGGGTTCGAAGGCTGGCCCCTCGGAAGGGTTCGACAGCCGCCCCAGAGCACGTAGAGCGAGGGATGACTCTGGGTATGTCCGTTACATGGCCGAGGCTCGGGCTACGCTCCCGAGGTACCCTAGGACATTTCCGAGACCAGTAGGAGCGATTTTGTAACGGAATCCCACCAGAGGGAGGCATCAAGCCATCGGACCCTATCGAATGGGACCGGGTCCGGCAAATCACCTGCAGGTACTTTTGGAGCGTGCCTCTGGGCCACTAGCCGACCCTTATCGAACGAGGCACGGGCGTCCACTCGATCACCCGTTAGCAACTCACTGGAGACACCATGTTCGGCGCCCTCCAAGGGCAACATGGCGCTTCCCCCCCCCCCCTTCCTCGTTGCGGAAAGGCGACGAAGGGGCGTATGATAAAAGTCGAGGCAGTCCTTCATCGTCCTCTCGCTCCATGCAGAGGCTCGAGGGCTGCTCTCGCAAACCCGGCTACGGCCAAACTGTTGACAACGTCAACAAACCAGCCTGAAAACTCGGAACCTGACCATGCACCCGGGCTACAATTAGGTCACATGAGGGAACAACTAGACCGGTCGAGGCATCACGAAAGGCATTAAGACCTCGGAGGAGTCAAACCACTCCTCCGAGGCCTCGGGGGCTACACCCGGCGGGTGCGTTCGCGCGCACCCACCGGAACAAAGTGTAACTGAGAAAGGCCGGCCCCCTCGCAAAAAAGTGCGGCAAAGCCTCCAAGCGAGTACCAACACTCCCTTTGAGGCTCGGTGGCTACTGTCGGGTACCGTAATTAGGGGTACCCCCAACACTCCTAAACACGGCTGGAAACCACCATCAGCACAAGCTGCAGAGGCTGATGGGCATGATTCAGGTCAAGGCTTCGTCTGCTCAAGGGACGCGATCTCGCCCCACCCGAGCCCAGCCTCGGGCGGGAATAGTAGTCCCAGACGAATTCTCGCCTCGCCCGAGGGCCTCTTCAAACAACGGACGCACCCTCGACTCGCCCAAACCCCAGCTCGGGCAGGCTTCGTTGAGAAGCAACCTTGGCCAAATCGCCTCACCAACCGATCGTATCGCAGGCGCATTCAATGCGAGGATCTCCTGACGCCTTATCCTGACACATGTGCCTCAGTCGGCAAGGTCGAAGTGACCGCAGTCACTTCGCCCTTCCACTGACCGACCTGATAGGAAAACAGCGCCGCTCGCCCCGCTCCGACTGTTGTGCCACCCGCTAGAGCGAGGCTGGCAACAGCCAAGTTCAGCCTCAGGCGCAACAGGAAGCTCCGCCTCGCCCGACCCCAGGGCTCGGCCTCAACCTCAGCCTCGGAAGGAGGACTCTGCCTCGCCTGTCACACCCGGTTTTGGAAGGCAAACCGAATGCGAACTGTGTACGTGCCAGGATCAGAACTCACGTACACAGCGATTACATAAATGAACATCATCACACAATGCTCGAATAATAACATAAAAGAGTACTTATTACATCATAGAGTCATAGACATCCACTTAGTCATTGTCTTAACAAGTAAATCAAAGTGCTAGCGAAACGCAGTAAAGATAAGGCCTTCACAGGCAGCTGACTGGGGGTTGCCGCCAACCCACACCTAGAATTCGTCGTAGTCTTGGAACTCCTGGAAGTCTCCTTCCACGGCTTCGCCTTCTCCTGAGCAGTGGTTACAATGCGGACAACCTGGTGTTTGTGGTAAAGCAAGGATGAGTACACATCAACGTACTCAGTAAATGTCCCGTTTGGCTGAAGTGGACTAGCTTTATGTGGGGTTAGGCTCAAGCAGTTGCTTTTAGTTGGTCAAGTATTTATCATTAGTAGAAGCCAGATTTTAGCATTAACCAACCCGTGAACCATTTCCTCATTGAGGAACAACACCATCATAGTCGAACCAAAACCATAACATAATCCTTGTATCTCGAACCATCTGTATCTCTAATCAAAGAGGATCCCAAGGCTGCTCTTAACCGTGAGCACGGCTGATATACCAGTTTCACTACCCTCTGCAGAGGTCGCACACTTTACCCATGAGTCATGATTCCCTTTCTACCCGGGGAGAGCTAATCCCCATTGACCACTACCTAGGTGGTCCGGCAGGGCATCACTACGTAGCTTTTACAAAGATTCCCTAGAGATCATAGCTGCCCGTTAGGTTTCTCCAGTTTGATAAACACAGTACCCCTCCCCGCAGGAGAGTGACTAACAAAGAGCAAAACGAAAGAACCTCGGCACTCAGCCTCGGCAGAGCAAGCACTGTGCCTGGACCCCATTGACGGCACGACGGCTAAGCAACTACACCTCTAGTTCATCTAATTAATCAGCTAAGGGCATCCCATTTCACCCTCATGGTTGCACTGTTATCCCGGGTGGTCTCTCAACGAACCAGTCCTTACGGAGAGGTACTCAGGAAACAGCCTGAGCCCCCTAGAGTATCACAAGATCATCAACATCATCAGGATAACAGTATCATAAATAGTCACATCATGTTCATTGATTATGTTAAAGCAATAGCAAAGTGCTAACCATAATAGCCCATAAGGTCATCAAGGATAAAGTAAAATGTAAAGCTAGTCAATCCTTAGGTTTCAAGTAAGTAGTGCGGGGTAGTAAGTTATAAATGAATAGGACATAATGGGACAGAGGACACTTGCCTTCACCAAACTGCTGATCAGGGACTTCCTCTGCAACTTCCTCGGGAAACACAGACTGCTCGTTGTCTACGTAAAGTAATCATTCACACTATGCACTTGGGAAGATAACAAACAAAAAGCAACATGCCAAACATATGCAGCAGAGAGATCACAAGTTCATAGTTTGAAAAGGGGTAGGCACTCTGGTGTTCCCTAGGTCTGGGGTAGAGGACTATACAAAGTGATTCACTATCCACTAATCAGGTTTAAGTCAATGGTGGGATTAAATTATTACATGGTTTTAGGTTACTAAACTTAAGTGTTTAAGTCCATAAACTTAAGTAATCCAACTTTTATTAAAGTCTACCAATTTCTAATTATCTCAAATAGGGTTCCAATAGCCTTAATCCTATCCTGGTGATTAACTATTAATTGGTACATGGAAACAGCAGAGAAACATTGTTTGAATAGATAGACAAAAACATCATGAGCATTTTGCAATTTGAAGCACCTCATTTGGAGTTCATATGACAAAGTTATGAATTTTACAAGTTTGGGGATTAAAATTATACCCTAAATACCTATTTTGAATTAAATAAAAGGTCCAGGGACTTATCTGCGAGAAACCAGGGACGGCGGGTTCAAATTCCAGAAAACCGGGGGTCTCTTTAAGAAAACGCGCGGGCGAAGGGGTATCGGGCTACTACGGCCGTCAGATCTAAAGCGAACGGCCAGGATTAGATCCTGCGGGCGGGCGCGCGAGCGCGCGGCGGCCTGCGCGACTGACAGGCGGGACCGGGCGGGCAGCGCGGGGCGCGGGCAGGCTGACAGGCGGGACCGGCGGGCAGAGCGCGCGCGGGCGGGCTGACAGGCGGGGCCCAAACGGCAGGGAGACGGGGTGCGGGGAAAGTGGGCCTGGGCCGCTGGATCTCCGGCGGACGGCCAGGATTGGGTTTGGCCTGATTAAAACGGGGCCGCCCGATCTGGGACGGACGGTGGGGATCGGGTGGCCGGCCTGGGCTTATCCTACGGCTAGCTGGGGCGGCGGCGCTCGTCCCCGCGGCGGAGAACTCACCGGAGACGAGGGGCGCGGGCGTTTGGCGGGGCTCCGGGGCGACCTGAGCGGCCGGGAAGGTTGGGGAGGGCACGGGGAGTCCTCTGGTGGGGTCTGGGTCGGGGCAGGGGCACCGGAGGGGGGCGGTTCACGGCGGAGCGGCTCGGCGGCGGAATTACTCTACTCCGGCGAGGAATTACACGCGGCAGAGAGCAAAACAAAGGTCGATAGGGGCGGGAGAGGTTCCTTACCTCAAGGCGGGCTCCGGGGACTCCTCGGCGGCGGGAATGGCGCGACGGTGGCCCGGGGCGGCGGTGGCGGACCTCCGCGGCTGCACGGGGAACGGCGGGTGAGCGCGGGCAGAGAGAAATAGGGAGGGGGAGGGGGAACTTGGGCGTGTCCCGGGTTGCGGACGCCGAAGCGAAGCTCACCGTGGCAACGGACACGGCGGAGCTCCAACGGCGGCCGAGAAACGAGCTCGGGACGGCGGGGATTCGTGGCGGCGGCGCTCTGGCGTGCGTGCAGCGAGGGAGAGGTGGAAGAGGGGTCCGCTAGAGCGCAAATGGGGAAGGGGGCGAGGGCGAGTGGGGCTCGGGGCTCAAGTGGCCAGGGGCGGGTCAGTTGCGAGCTCCACGCGCGACGTGGGCGCGGAGAAAGCGGGCGCGCGCAGCTCGGCGGCGGTTACGCGGGGACGACAGGGCTGACAGCCCGGGCCCGCGAGCAGAGAGAGAGGGGAGAGCGGAGGCGGGCGCGCGAGAGGCGGCTGCGCTGACGGGCGGGACCGACAAGGCAGAGAGAGAGCGGGGGGGAGAGAGGCGCGCGCGCGGGATGGGCTTAGTGGGCCGAAAGGCCGAGGGGGCGGCGGGGTTGGGCTTCTTTCCTTTTCTTTTTATTCTGAAATTTGTTTTCTCTTTTCTTTTTATTTTCTCTATTTGATTCAAATCCAAATGAGCCACAAATTCAAATTAAACTTTCCAAGAATTATGCACCAAACAAAAGTGAAATCTAGGGTTCAACATGATGCAACAACTCATACTCCCTTAGGGTTTAACCATATTAAACTATAATTACAAATAAAATAAGCACTTTTCTCCTATAGAAATGGAAAAGAAAAGAATAAGGAAGGATGAGAAAAGGGAAGTAACACCTGAATTTGTGAATATGAGCAAAGAAATTTTATACCCCCAAATTCAGGGTGTTACAAACCTATCCCCCTTAAAAGAATCTCGCCCCGAGATTCAAGGTTGGTCAGCAAAGAGTTCAGTGTATTTGGCCTTCAGATCATCTTCTCGTTCCCAGGTTGCTTCTTCCTCAGAGTGGTGGCCCCATCTGACTTTGCACATCCTGATGGTGTTCCTCCGGGTGACTCTGTCTGCAAACTCCAGAATTTGCGTTGGCTTCTCTATGTAGGTCAGATCCTCCTGGACCTCCAAACCCTCCACTGGCAATTGTTCTTCTGGTACTCGCAGACACTTCTTCAATTGCGACACATGGAACACATTGTGCACTGCTGACAAGCTCTCTGGTAGGTCAAGCTGGTAGGCCACTTCTCCACGCTTTGCTTGAATCTGATATGGTCCGACGTACCGGGGTGCTAACTTGCCTTTTACTCCGAACCTTCTGACTCCCCTGATAGGTGACACCTTCAGATAGACGTAGTCTCCCACTTCAAAACTCAGTTCTCTTCTCCTTCTGTCCGCATAGCTTCGCTGTCTTGACTGGGCTGTCTTCAGGTTCTCCCGAACCATCTTGATATTTTCTTCGGCTTCAAGCAAAATGTCGGGGCCAAACACCTGTCTCTCTCCAGGCTGGTCCCAATGCAGCGGAGTCCTACAACTCCGTCCATAGAGCGCCTGAAACGGTGACATCTTCAAGCTGGCCTGGTAACTATTGTTGTAGGAGAATTTTGCATAAGGTAACCTTTTGTCCCATCCTGACTTGTCTTGCAACGCACAGGCTCTCAACATGTCTTCTAGGATCTGATTAGTTCTTTCAGTCTGACCGTCTGTCTGTGGGTGATAAGCTGAGCTGAAGTTCAAATGCGTACCCAAAGCTTCTTGTAGCTGCTGCCAAAAATGAGAGGTGAACTGTGTTCCTCGATCTGACACTATCTTCTTCGGCACACCATGAAGGCAGACTATCCGTGACATGTATAACTCAGCTAACGTTGCTCCGGTGTATGTCGTCTTCACAGGTATAAAATGGGCCACCTTTGTTAAGCGGTCCACAACCACCCAGATGGAATCATAACCGGCCCGGGTACGAGGTAGGCCAACTATAAAATCCATCCCGATCTCATCCCACTTCCACTGAGGAATCCGCAATGGCTGCAACAATCCGGCAGGCCTCTGATGCTCCGCTTTGGTTCTCTGACAGCTATCACAGATGGCGACATATTCCGCGATCTCTCTTTTCATGCCATACCACCAAAACCTTCTTTTTAAGTCCTGATACATCTTCTCACTTCCAGGGTGTATGGAGTAGGCTGTCTCATGAGCTTCCTTGAGGATCAGTTCCCGAATAGGTTTGAGGTCGGGGACACACAATAGGTCCTTGAACCATATTAGTCCCTCTTCATCCTCTCGAAAGTCTTTGCCTCTTCCTTCTAAGATCAGCTGTCGGATCTTGTTGATGTTTTCATCATCCTTCTGCCCTTCTTTGATCTCCCGTTCTAGGGTGGGCTCTAATTCCACTATTACTCCTTGCGTACTGTTCAGGAAACCGAGGCTCAGTCTGTCGAACTCTTTGGCTAACTCGTACGGCATCGGGTACGAAGCCAACATATTAACTTGACTCTTCCTGCTCAGAGCATCTGCAACAACATTGGCTTTGCCTGGATGGTAATGTATCTCCAGCTCATAGTCTTTGATCAATTCCAACCATCTTCGTTGCCTCATGTTTAACTCTGACTGGGTGAATATGTACTTCAGACTTTTATGATCTGTGTAGATGTCGCACTTCTGCCCATACAGGTAATGTCTCCAGGTCTTTAAGGCATGAACCACTGCTGCCAACTCCAGGTCATGTGTGGGATAATTTTTCTCATGGATCTTCAGCTGTCGAGACGAGTACGCTACAACCCTTCCTTCTTGCATTAGCACACATCCCAATCCGGTGTACGAAGCGTCGCAATACACTGAGAATGACTTGTGAACGTCAGACAGAACTAACACAGGAGCTGTAGTCAATCTATTCTTCAGTTCTTCAAATGCTTCCTGACACTTTTGAGTCCATTTAAACTCAACCTTCTTTGCTAGTAACGCTATCATTGGCCTAGCAATCTTTGAGAAGCCTTCAATGAAACGCCTATAATATCCAGCCATTCCAATGAAGCTCTTGATCCCACGAACATCCTTCGGTGCTTTCCAGTTCAGGATATCTGCTACTTTCTTTGGATCCACTGCCAACCCATCTTGGTTTATGATGTGACCCAGAAATAAGACTTCATGAATCCAGAACTCGCATTTGCCCAGCTTGGCATACAACTGATGCTCTCGAAGTCTTTGCAATACCATCTTCAAATGCTCTACATGATCTTCCTCACTTTGAGAGTATATGAGAATGTCATCGATGAACACTACCACAAACTTGTCTAGATAGTCCATGAACACGCTGTTCATCAGATACATAAAGAAGGCTGGCGCATTTGTCAATCCAAAGGACATAACTGTGAACTCATATAACCCATACTTGGTGATGAATGCTGTCTTCGGTATGTCCGAGGGTTGGATTCTGAGTTGATGGTAACCAGATCTCAGATCTATCTTCGAGAATACGCTGGCACCTCTGAGCTGGTCGAACAAATCTTCTATCCTTGGCAGGGGGTACTTGTTCTTGACAGTGACTTCATTCAAGGCTCTATAGTCTATGCACATCCTTTTGGTACCATCTTTCTTCTCTACAAACAACACTGGAGCGACCCAAGGCGAGGTGCTGGGCCTGATGTAACCCTTCTCTAACATCTCATCTATCTGCTTCTTGAGTTCCACCAATTCTGGTCCAGACACTCGATAGGCTCTTTTGGAAATGGGGGCGGTACCAGGGATAAGCTCTATGGCAAATTCGACTTTTCTCTCGGGTGGCATGCCCGTTAGCTCCTCGGGAAACACATCCGGAAAGTCTGACACAACCCTGATAGCCTCGAGCGGGTTGGGCTCTTTACTATCCACTGAAATCCGGTGACAGACTCCCTCTTCTGATTTAGGCATCCATAGCTTGGCCACTACCTCTTCTCCTGACGGGGACTTCAATGTTACGGTCCTCTTGTCACAACTAACATTTGCCTCATACTTCATTAACCAATTCATCCCTAGAATAACATCTATCCCAGGGGTGTCTATTACTATTAAGTCACTGGGGAATCCTATCCCCCTTATTTCCACCATTATATTTGAGCATATTTTATCTGTTTGCACTTTGCCACCAACTGAATTAATCCTCATGGGCGGCATCATTGCCTCTACTGAGATGTTATGCAATTCTACCCATGTTGCAGTGACAAATGAATGAGTTGCACCAGTATCAAATAGCACTTTTGCGGGATGAGATTCGACTGAGAACATACCTACTGCCACATCTGGTGCATCCTGGATTGCTTCGGCCTCCAAGTGGTTCACCTTTCCACGGTTGTACGCTTGGTTACGATTGCCTGCTGCCGGCTGCAGTACACCTTGCCTTGTTGGAGCATTGGGGTTGGTCTGCTGCTGCGCCATCTTCTTTGGGCACTGCATCGCCCAGTGGCCTTGATCTCCACAGTGGAAACATCCTCTGCCTCCTCCTTGTGCTGGGGCTGCTTGGTTGCTCTGATTTGCTGCTGGAGCAGGAAGGCGAGGTGCCTGGTTGTTCTGCTTCTGATACTGATTACCTCCCTGCTGGCTGTGCTGACGATACTGCTGCTGCTGCTGCGGGTACTGCCTCTGAAACTGCTGCTGATGCGGACGCTGATTCTGATTCTGATATCCCTGTGGGTGACCAGGCCTGCCTTGCTGAGACGAACTGCCTGAGAAACGTGGACGGCCGATGCCTCCGGTCTGGGGTCCACTCATCTTGCGCTTCCGATCTTCCATATCCTTACGCTTCTTCTCAGTCATAACTGCCCTATCGATCAGGTGCTGGAAGGTGGGGAAGGTGTGATTCATCAGCTGGTAATGCAGGGGATCCACCAAACCCCTCATGAACCTGTACTGCCTCTTGGCATCAGTGTTGACATCCTCAGGTGCGTAACGAGACAGCTGCAGAAACTTGTCTCTGTACTCACTAACAGACAGGGGTCCCTGCTTCAGAGCCAGAAACTCCTTCTTCACGATCATCAGTCCCTCTGGCACATGGTACCGACGGAAACTCTCGCTGAATTCCTCCCACGTGATGGCTTCAGGGTCAGCATGGGTGGCGAGGTAGGACTCCCACCAGGACTGGGCTGCTCCCCTTAGCTGGCGGGGACCATACAGAACCTTCTCCCTGTCGTCACATTGGGTGGTGCGCAGCTCCCTCTCCACTGCACGCAGCTAGTCTTCTGCATCCATGGGGTCAGCAGAATGGGCGAAGGTAGGAGGGTGCCCTCTCATGAACTCACCACGCTTATCTCATGGCATCTGGGGCATCTGCACTTGCAATTGGGGTTGGGGTTGCTGTTGAGCCTGCTGCATGGCTGCCAGAGTCTGCCCAATGGCCTGCACTGCCTAGGTCTGCATCAAGAACATCTGCTCCACTGACATCGGGGGTGGTGGGGGAGGCTGCCTCTGTTGTTCCTCCTGCTGGTCATGCTGCTCCTGCTGAGCACGCCTGTTGCATCGGCGCCTGTTGTCAGACATCTGTGGAAGACATTCATACATCAGCATTGATCTTACAACCCTTCAGCATAAGAAAAGAGAATACAGAATTCTTCATGACACTGAGTGAACAAAGAGCTTCACTGATCCTCATTATGATTCAACACAGCCTCTCAGATAAGAAGGAAAGTAGAAGTAAATGGTTTCCCAACTAAACAACTGACTTCATTAACATTACTAGCTAAGCCAAACTGCAGGGGAAACCCACATGTTGGCTACAGTCATTACAAAGATCCAAATCCAACACAGGTTCATCATAACAAGCATGCAAACAACTGATAAGCAAACTAAACTAAATGGAAGCAACTAATAAGCAAACTAAACTGACTACCTAAGACTGAGACATCTGACTTAAGAATTATTACAAACTCCGACGCTAACGATCTAAGGATCCAGATCTATCCTGGTCTTACAGACAGGGGAACCATAAGTGTGGTGACCACGTGGCGGGGAGCGGTAAGGGTGCTGAGTCCCAACAGGTGCGGGAGAACCACCCTCCTGGTGATGGCGCTCTGCCAACTCAGCACGCAACTCTGCAATCTCCGTTCGAGCCCTGCTTAGCTCGTCCAGAGAGTGATCCAGCTCAGTGTTAAGCACTGCGACTAGGTTGACTGTGCTGCTCAACCTAGGGTTAGCCTCACCAACAGGTGAGACAACCACACTCTCCGTGCTGCCAGTAGGACGGCGGGGGTAGTACCGAAGGTTAAGACCGTCGGCCACGCCACCGAACAAAGAACAGTACTGGGAGAGTGCACGTCGTGCTGCATCCTGCATAGCCGCCTCTGCAGTGTCCCTCTCGGAGATAGAGTAGTGCTCCGAAACGGCCTCCGCACCCCGGAGGTCATCCTCCGGACGGCGAACTAGGCAGGTAGCCTCCCAGCGGTCCGGGTACCTCCCGCGACTGTGCTGGTAGACTACACAACGGTACTCGATCGACCAGGTGTGCCGGTCGAAAGCCTGGCGCAGCAAGGTGTCGAGTGCGTCGTGGAAGTGACAACCGCGAGCGGCGTCATGGGTGATGGGTCGGGTGACCCATCCTTCCACCTCCTGCGGCTCAGAGGACTCCGTGCTGTGGTCTGAGTCGTCGTCGTCGGGGTCTCCTCCAGGATCTCCACCAGTAGCTCCTCCAACAGCCGGGACGTCCCACGGTGGTGCAGGGGGCGCCTCCAGCTGGGCCACAGAGGAACGGGGCCTCACAGATTCCACCTCTTGCTGGGGTGGGGAGGAAGAGCCCTACTGCTCTCTGTGCTGACGCCGGCGTTCCTGCTCCTCACGCAGGCGGTGGTGCAGCCTCTCCAGGTGACTCGACTGACCAGACACGGTGCGGTGCAGAGGACGCTCCGCAAGTCGAGACGGCAAGAAAGGAATCACCGACTTACGTGCAGTGTGTCTAAGACGAGCCATCTACAAAAGACACCGTAAGCATAAGAGTAAGAGCAGAACTAATATGACAAGTGAGTAAACCAAAGATAGAATAAGATAAAAATTTTAACAAGGTATAGTATAGATAGATAATAAAACATAGGGTTGGTCGAGGTGACCGACTTTTGAAGTAACAACAGAGGTCAAGGTGAGAGGGAAGGTCAATAGTCCTTAGTACGACCAGTGCTACTCTAGGTCAGCGGTCCTACAGTCAGCACGGCTCTGATACCACTTATGTCACTGTAACACCCCAGGTGTTACTCAGGGTGTCCATCCCAGGGTTACCCCTTTTTCCCATTATCACATGAAGATTGAATTGGGCAAAGTATACCACACTTGGAATTCTAGGTCCTAAGCAAGTGTAATCCACTTTGGATGTCATGCCTTAGCTTATCATGCACATCTAAGTGGGGATCTCCCAAAACCCTAGAACAAAACCCCCATATGCAATAATAACCCTAATAGAAGCCATGATCAAAAGATCATGTAAACACCATGATCATGGTTTGGGCCAAATACAAAGGTTGTAATATACTCAATAACCTACCATTAATAGTAAGGAAGTACCCCCAAAAAGTTTTCAGAAAGGTCCTAAAAAGATCACCAAAGGTTGAACACAAGGGAGAAATTCAGATTTTGCCTAAGTCAAAAATCAACCCTTGAGCAAAGATCCCACCTGTTCACCTTGATCCCCTCTTCAAAACCTGTCGACCTAATGGACAAAGTGGCGCCAAATGAACCCTAGAATGCCCTGGAAAAGTTTGAACCCAAGCCAAAACCATTTGACACGAGTTGGCACTGGTTTTGTCTCGGTTTGCACAGGGCAGACAGACAAGACTTGGCGCTACCATATCTCCTCAACCAGACCACATCTACTCTTGGAACTCACATGAACTAGGTAGCTCTAGGTGCAGGGAAGAGATCTCCCACAGGCGGTAGGGCAAGATTCGTACGCCTGGCCGCTCAGCAGAGCGAAGAACACGGGCAGAAGCAACGCGCCACGTGTTCGACGCACTCTGAGCTCGCCAGGGCACGCCCGCGCGCGCCCCGCGTGCCCGCGTCGCGCCAAACGGTCGAACCGACGCCTCGGCCGTGTCCGCGCCTATAAAACCCGCCCCAGCGCTCGGTTGCCTTCCCCATTGCCTCCTCCGTACCTCGCCTGTCTTGCCCGAGCCAGCCATTGCCTCCGGCGACCTCCCCGCAGCCCGCTAGTGCCGCCCGAGAGCAGCCACCGTGGCCAGCCCCTCTCCCGTCCTCTTCTGTTCGATCCAAGCCTTCAGAGAGCTTCCTGGTGAAGCCGTGAGCCTTGCTCAAGCTTAAACTGAGGGCCCGCGTCACCGAGGTAGCCAAATCGCGCTCACCGGAGTTCAAGAACCCGCCGACGCACGTGGACCGGGTAAACCCCTTCACCATTTCCCGATTCGTTGCGCGCATGGCCTCTGTGTCACCCCGTGAAGCTCCTCGTGCCCATTAATTGAACTCTACCGCCGTGGTTTGGCCGGAGCAGGCATCGCCGACGATCCCCGCCGCCTGTGTTCGTGGCCAGGCGAGCTCCTACCACCTCTGGCGCCGACCCGCACATCGACGTGACCGTCGCAACCTCCTGAACATCACCGACCACCTCGCCGGACCTCCCTCGCCGCCGGTAAGCCGCGCCACCCTTTCCTTTCCCGCGGCTACTGTTTCAGTTGGGGGAGGACTGCGGGTGAGAGGGAGAGAAAGTCAGGGGGTTAAGTGAAAAGTCAATGACCCGAGTGAATAGTGGCCCGAGGGTAGATCTGCGAGGTTTGATTCGGTTTAAACCTAGGGACCTTGGCGCAAACTACTCTTTCAGAAAAACTTAATTAAAACCTGATTTAAATTCAAACAGAAACTTTAAAAACCCATAACTTCTGTTTGGTTTACCCAAATTTGGTCAAACTAATTTTGCCAGACTCTAAATAATGTAACCTGTCTAAGAAAAATATAAAACCCCATAAGTACTATAGAAAAATGTAAGGTCCTGATTTAATTACAGTTTGAACCAAAAGCTTAATAATAGCAAGAAAAATGGTTGTATTATTTAACTAAGGTTAGAAAAATTTAGAGAAGTTATTATCTACCTACTGACCTAGTTAAAAATATTAAACACCTCTGTCCACTCCATTCAAGTTAATTTTACCCTTTATTCTAAACTATGCTTAAGGATAAAGAAAATAGAAAATGCAACTTAATTAATGAACCAGAGAGTACTTCTATTTTTGTTAGGTTACTTATTCAATGTAGTTCACTGGAAAAATATATCATACCCTATTGTAGTGTAAAATAAGAAAGCTATCTTTTAATTCAATAAAACAAGAATAACTTAGAAAAACCCTACAAAAATAACCCTAAGGTGAAACCTCCCCAAACCTTAGGATAACTAATGTTTTGATAATAAGAACTTAGGAAAAATAAGAAATCTGCTGTTTGACATTTTTCAAATAATAATGTAGTAGAAAGTGCCTTTTTGACATTAAACTTGAGAAAATCATAACTAAATAACCACCCCTTAGTTTCCTATGATTTTTAGCACAAAGACCTATTATTACCAGAGGATGCCAACAAAAATAACCTTTAGGACAGAACCTACCCCTAACTAGGAGGTGTAGTGTAAAGTGGCCCTTTTTGCCTATCTTTTGTTATTTTTGTTTAAGGCCTAACTTTTATACTTTAAGCCTCAAATTCTTAAAACAAGCTAAAATAGCCAGTGAAAACCCACTGTAATTTTTGCAGAATTTTTGGAAATTATTAAAACCCTGTTGTAGTTCAAACCAACACCAAAAGCCTAAATGGAAATTAAGGAAAGAGAAATGAAAGATGTGAATAAATGTTGTCCCAAAAACTTTGTTTTCTGTCCACTAAAATATATCAAGGCAATACCAAACCAATATGTTATCCTAAAGGAAAACCTGAGTCCAAAGGGTAATAAGTCTATCTATGTACCACTAGAAGCCCCGCATAACTAAGAAACCCTAAGTTACCTCTCGACTTAGTTTATTTAGCTTATTGCTCTTAAATCTTGCATAATCATGACATACATGTTCATTGCATTTCGATAGACTGTAATCTTGCTGACGGAGAGTACATCCTCGTGCCGGAGCAAGGAGCTGCTCAGGAGGTAGCCCCAGATCCAGCACCCGAGCCTGCACCAGAGGACCTGCCTGCCACTGCTTTGGAAGGCAAGCCCCGGTTTTATGCATAACCTGTTATTTATGCTATTTTACTTCACTTAATGACTGTAGGATTGATTGTGCACTTAGGTGTATGAATTGTTTGAAACCCTAGTTGCATGATCTCAGGAATCCTTTTGAAATGAATACTAGTATGACAGGTCGAGTAGTTGCTTTAATTAAATAGGATCTCGGTAGAAGACGAGTGATTTTTCTAGCACTCGCGCGAGATCAGGAAATTGATTGTACCCACTTTCACACTATCATGATACTAGTTGGTGAACAACAATCCATGGGGGTTGGTTGTTTACAAGATGGAAAATGGAATAAGGATTAACGTGCGGATACCTGTGTCAAGCGTTTGAATGTACTAAACACATACCGAGAAATATGGTAAATCGGTAAGCCTAGTACCTGAGTGAACCTGCCCGCAGATTGCCCTCCTCACGCGACCTGAGACGAGGTCTCCCATTCCGGTTATGGTGGGTACAAGTGCGGTCACTGCACGACGGCCAGTCGGGGTCAGTGAGGCATTGTACGCCAAGGCGGTGAGCCCCTTTCTGTTGCCAGGGAATCGATGGGGACGGTTGATGTGTGTGGGGACGGAGTGCCCCTACATGTCGTGTGTTTAGGTTTACCTTGCAAGGATAAAAACTCGATTCGAATCGTCTGCTTCTCGCAGCTAATGAGACTGCTTGATCCATTGTACTGCATTGAGTAATAAGTGGAAGTATGATGAGTGGGATAAGATGTTGACTGTTAATTATGCTTGCTACCATGTATGAGTAGATAGTCCACTTTTAGCCTTAAGAGAGTCACACTTAACTTTGATTAAGTTAAAATCTTGCTTTAGAAACTCAGCTAGTGCTTTTGGCAACCAAACCCCACAGCCAAACAGCTGCATGTCTAGAGGTAGAGGAGTAGACTCCTCACACCGGGTAAGTCTAGCTGAGTATTAGTATACTCAGCCTTGCTTGTGGCATAATTTTTTTTACAGGTTCTCTGGAGGAGATGGTTGCTGGGATAACTTGGCCGTCCACCTTGCCACCGGGTTGGACTGTCGAGTGGGACCCTGCCTCGGCTGAGGAGGAGCATGAGGAGTGATGGGACAGGCTTCCCCATCTCTCTGTTTAATTATCGTTAGTTTATTTCCGCTGCACTCCGAACAATGATGTTTACTTCTGCCAAAAACTCCGATGATGATGATGGTGATGTAATAATTTAACATTGTGGCATGTATGGTTTTATGCTTTATTGTATTTGCTCTGTGACTCACCTTCGAGTGAGATTGTGGTACTTGATCCTGTCAGTGGCCATGTCGGACTAGATCCGAGGGATTGACGGGTTATTCCCATTTAAGTGTGGTCTAGCCTCTAAGGCGGGACTTGGACACTTAAGTTGGAATAATTCGGGCAGTTCCGCCACAGCTGGTATCGGAGCTTGTACCACCACAGAGGAATCAATAAAATGTAAATACCATCAATTTTTCTAAATAAAATTGGATAGAAACAAGGTTGGATAGATAGTAGGACGAGCAGGATAGACCTAGGACGTGAAGCCTTAGGTTACTAGAAGGGTAGCTAGGTGGCTAAGTAACTAGGCCCTACAGGCCACTTTTACAGGATGGGAGTTCCTCCCTATTCCTTTTATCTTGTTGTGAGGCCGTTCAGGACGAGCATGCATGCATTCATAATTAAGTAATGGATAACTGAGTAAAGGACTCAAAAACAAGATAACAACCAACTAGGTCCCTAGTGCCTTTTTACTAGAGAAGGGCTGAGTTTTATTTTTTTTTCCTTGTTCTTTTACCATTCTTTTTCTTTTACTTACGCTTAACCATACACAGATGACTTCCCATGGATCCTCCGATGACGAAAATGCACTGACCCACACTGACGGGCTTGCACGAGAGGGTTTTCCCCGCATTTTGTGGGAGGTACTTCAGGGGGCTGGATACACGACACCCCCTCAGTACGCGGTACAGCAGTTCGAGAAGCACCGAGTGCCCCGCTGTAGGGTGAGGATGACTTTGGAGCCTCATCCCCTGCAGCCAGGCTGGCGCTCCTTGGACTCAGAGTCTTTCGAGTACCGGGCAGAGGACACGATCGAGGCGATCGCTCTGCATGGATTGACTACCTTCTGCGGATTCCATCCCTTGGAGCTAGCTACCCATCCCATTGGCTTGTTCCCCGCTGAGAAGGAGGACGACCCAATGTGGAAGGATCGGGTGGAGCATGCCAAGGATATCTGGGCTATCTACCCAGGTCAGACTGCGCACTTGACCGTACGGTGCATGAATGCGCTGTACCGTCTGCAGGTGATGCGCGGTGAGGCAATGTCCCATCTGATGGCACTACTGGAGGCAACAAAGATCACGCTGGATAACAGAGAGGAGCTCGTGGTGGACTTATCTCAAGAATTAGTGGAGAAGGACTTGCAGGTGGAGCAGCTATCCACCGATATTCAGGAGTTGGAGGAGCTGGTGGGCACCAGGGAGAACACCATCGAGGTTCTCGAGGATCAGCTCATTAACACTCAGCAGCAGCTTGCTGAGGCTAACGAGCACCTGGACATGCATCACCAGGAGATCCAGGACCAGGAGGCCAACGAGGACGTCGACATTGAGGGAGGGGATGAGCCTGCCTCCAGTGTGGACACCGCTGGCTCGGGAAGACCACCTTCCCCCGAGTCAAGTGTTGCCTCGTTCGCTCACTAGGTGTCCAGGATAGGCTTAGAAGTCGGATAGTCTGACTCCTCGCAGCTAGCTTAGCTTTTGCACCCTTGGGGTGCTAGGCTAGATAGAGTTGAGTCATTTTGGAACAATTTGATGTAATCATGTTAAACTCTCTTGGGGGCTTGTTTGATGGATGCTTTTATCAGTTTAAATTTGGAAGGAAGAATTTATGCCTCTTAAAGAATCCCTTTTGTTGAAATCAGAATCTATCGTGCTGTTTTAACTTTTTCCCCATGATAAAATCTTGAAATTGGAACTGTGGTGTTAAGTAAGTATGTGGTTTTCAGATGGCCGGGAGGCAGCGTCGTGGCCAGAACGAGCGCGTTCCTCCACCGCCACCACCACCTCCCACTCTGCAGGAGCTCATGGCTCAGCAGAATGAGATCCTGAGGCAGCTGGCTCAACGTCAGCCACCACCCCAGCATTATGGTGGTGGAGACCACCAGCGTCACCCCGCGGCGGCCACTTATCAGGAATTCCTCAGCACCCAGCCTCCACTGTTCACAAGGGCGGAGGACCCACTTGACGCAGATGTATGGCTGCGAGTGGTGGAATCCAAATTCCCACTACTCCATGGAGTTTGCTCAGAGGTCACCAAAGTCAGGTTCGCCACCCAGCAGCTTCGCGGACCTGCAAGGACTTGGTGGGATCACTTTCTTGCTATGCAGCCAGAGGACCGAGAGGTGGAGTGGAGGGAGTTCAAGGCAGCTTTTAGAGGACACCATATACCAGCCGGGATCATGGACAGGAAGCTCAATGAGTTCTTGGCACTCACTCAGGGCAACAGGACAGTGTTGCAGTACGCCCAGGCCTTTAATGACTTGTGCCAGTATGCGGGATATCATGCGGATACAGATGAGAAGAAGAGGGACAGATTCAGAAGGGGGCTCAGCACTAAGCTCCGGGATCGTCTCAACACCGTCAGGGCCAACAGCTACAATGAGTTGGTCAACATGGCTATCTCCCAAGAGGACTGCATCACAGCTAGGTAGGCAGAGAAGAAAAGGAAGACCCCTGTGGCGGGACCTTCAGCTCAGCCACAGCGCTTCAGAATTGTGTCCGACCCCCAGGGCAGGGGACCCCAGCAGCAGCAAGGGCGATGGGTAATCCGACCTCAGCAGCAGCAGCAGCAGGTACCCAACCGCAACCAGTTTCCAGCACAGAGGAATAATCAGCAGCAGCAGTACCGCCAGGCAAATGACAACAGATGCTTCACCTGTGGCAACACTGGGCATTATGCCAAGAATTGCCCCAGAAACCAGCAGAGGCAGGAGCAGAATGCCAACCAGAACCAAGGCAAGAGGCAGAAGGTGCAAGTGAGGCAGGGCAGACTAAACTTCACCACCATGGTTGATATCCCAGAGGGAGCACCCGTCATGACCGGTATCTTTACAGTTTTGAATTATCCTGCGATTATTTTATTTGATTCGGGTGCATCGCATAGTTTTATCAGTGCTAAGTTTAGTGCCAAATGCCAGTTGCCCTTTCACCATACCGATGGGGGCATTACAATTTCAACACCGGGAGGCAGAGTTGCCACTTATCAAATCAACAGGCAAGTGCCTATAAAATTTGGTAGCCTGGTGATTAGAACCACCCTTCTCATCTTAGGATTGGATAGCGTGGATATTATTTTGGGAGCTGACTGGTTGACCAGGCATCAGGCAGTATTGGACATTGCAGCCAGAGCCATTGAAATCCATTCCCCTGCTTATGGCGAGACTGTTTTGTATTTACCCGACCAGGGTTGTACCCGATCTTGTGCCTTTGTTCTGATAGAATCCCCGGTGGAAAAGATCCCAGTGGTCTGCGACTACCCAGATGTTTTCCCAGACGAATTGCCAGGGATGCCACCTGACCGAGATATTGAGTTCGCCATCGAATTGCAACCCGGGACTGCTCCTATCTCCAAGAGACCCTATAGGATGCCTCCCGCGGAATTGGCAGAATTGAAGAAACAATTGCAAGAATTGTTGGACAAGGGGTTTATTCGTCCCAGCACTTCACCATGGGGATGTCCAGCATTATTTGTGAAGAAAAAGGATGAGAGTTTGAGGATGTGTGTTGATTACCGCCCTCTTAATGCGGTGACTATTAAGAACAAATACCCGCTGCCCCGCATTGACGTTCTGTTTGATCAGTTGGTTGGAGCCAAAGTATTCTCCAAGATAGACCTTCGCTCGGGATACCATCAGATCAAGATCCGTGCCAGCGATATTCCCAAGACGGCTTTCTCTACCAGATATGGGCTGTATGAGTTTCTGGTGATGTCTTTTGGGCTGACCAATGCCCCGGCTTATTTTATGTACTTGATGAACTCAGTATTCATGCCAGAGTTAGACAAGTTTGTGGTCGTTTTCATTGATGATATTCTGGTTTATTCCAAGAATGAAGCCGAGCACACCAAACACTTGCATACTGTACTTCAGAGACTGCGTGACCATCAATTGTATGCTAAGTTGTCTAAATGCGAATTCTGGCTGAAAGAGATTAAATTCTTGGGTCACACCATTTCTCAGGATGGGATATCGGTTGATCCTGAGAAGGTGCAAGAGGTAATGGATTGGAAACCTCCGACCACAGTAAAGCAGATTCGGAGTTTTCTGGGATTGGCAGGGTATTATCGACGATTCATTCCGGATTTCTCCAGAATTGCCAAGCCAATGACTGAACTGTTGAAGAAGGGGGTCAAATTTGAGTGGAGCCAAAAGTGTGAAGGTGCATTCCATACCTTGAGGCAGCATTTGACAACAGCCCCAGTGCTAGCTCAACCTGACAACACCAAGCCATTTGAAGTTTATTGTGATGCTTCTGGTACTGGTTTGGGATGTGTCTTGATGCAAGAGAACAGAGTGATTGCTTATGCTTCCCGGGCACTCAGGCCCCATGAGCAGAACTACCCTACACATGATCTAGAATTGGCAGCTGTAGTTCATGCTCTTAAGTTATGGAGACACTACCTGATGGGAGCTCACTGTAACATCTACACTGATCACAAGAGTCTCAAGTACATTTTCACTCAGGCAGATCTAAACATGAGACAAAGGAGATGGTTAGAGTTGATCAAGGATTATGATTTAGAAGTGCATTACCACCCAGATAAGGCCAATGTTGTGGCAGATGCCTTGAGCAGAAAGGCCCAGTGTAATTGTATGAGCATGGATGTGGGAATGACCACCCTATGTGATGAGTTGTGTAAGCTGAACCTGGAAGTTGTTTCTTCGGGTAACCTAAGCTATATCTCGGTGGAGCCCACATTGCAAGAACAAATAGTCAGGGCACAGGTTGAGGATAAGGGTGTTCAGGTTATCAAAGATATGATCAAGCAAAAGGCAGAAAAATACAAGTGTTTCAGACAGGATAGCAAGGGAATTCTATGGTTTGGAGATCGATTGGTTGTTCCCAAGGACCCTGAGCTTAGAAAGAAGATACTGGACGAAGCTCACCTTTCCAAATTCTCCATGCACCCTGGTAGCAACAAGATGTATCATGATCTCAGATCTCTATATTGGTGGACTCGAATGAAAAGGGAAATTGCCAAATACATATCCGAGTGTGATACTTGCCAGAGGATAAAGGCTAGTCACTTGAAGGCAGCAGGCCCTTTGCAACCCCTTCCCATACCATCTTGGAAATGGGAGGACATTTGCATGGACTTCATAGTAGGATTACCCAATACCTCCAGGCACCATGATTCTATTTGGGTTATCGTGGATAGGTTGACCAAGACTGCTCATTTCTTGCCAGTGCACACCACCCACAAGACAGAGAAGTATGCTGAAATTTATGTTGATCAGATAGTGAGATTGCATGGTATTCCCAAGACCATTATATCTGACAGAGGAGCACTGTTTGTGGCACGCTTTTGGGAAAAACTGCAAGAATCACTTGGAACCCAAGTAATCCGAAGCTCAGCATATCACCCACAAACAGATGGCCAGACCGAAAGGGTGAATCAGATTTTGGAAGATATGTTGCGAGCATGTGCACTACACTACGGGAAGGATTGGGACAAGTGTCTGTCTTTGGCAGAGTTTTTGTACAATAACAGCTACCAGTCCAGTCTGAAGATGGCACCTTTTGAGGCTTTGTATGGGAGAAGGTGCAGGACCCCACTAAACTGGTCTCAAGCGGGAGAAAGGGAAATTTTTGGGCCAGACTTGGTACTCGAGGCAGAGGCAAAAGTCAGGGTTATTACCAAGAACTTGGAAGCTGCTCAGGCCAGGCAAAGGAGCTATCATGATAAGAGGCGGAAGCCTCTACAGTTTGAGGTGGGAGATCATGTCTATCTTAAGGTATCACCCACCAAGGGTGTCCAGAGATTCGGGATCAAGGGCAAGTTAGCTCCTCGCTACATTGGACCCTATGAGATCAAGGCAAGTTGTGGACCCGTAGCCTATCAAGTGGAATTGCCACCTCACATGTCGGCAGTTCATAATGTGTTCCATGTATCTCAGCTGCGGAAATGCGTTCGTCTACCCACTGAAGTGCTCCCGGAACCAGACATCGAGATAGAACCAGACTTATCCTACCAAGAGTACCCCGTCAAGGTGTTAGATCAAAGGGAGAGATCAACTCGGGCAAGGTCGGTCAGAATGTATAAGGTTCAGTGGAGTCACCATTCAGCAGAAGAAGCTACATGGGAGACTGAGGATTTTCTACGCTCTCGCTTCCCCGACTTTCTACCCAAGGGAGTCGGTATGTAACCCCAGAACCCCACCCCCACCTGCCCTTTGAATCCAATTATGAGAAAAACTTAGATAACAAGGGTAGTCTAAGTTGTGGATTTAACTTAAGAAGGGCTTCCTTCTGAAGTTGCAAAGAGAATGACATTCGAAGAGCAGTTAACAAGAGAAACTTAAGTGTAAAGGAAAAGCAACACCAGCACACCTTCAAGCACCCTCCAAGGGACTCTACCTAAATCTCGGGGCGAGATTCCTTTAAGGGGGGAGGGCTGTAACACCCCAGGTGTTACTCAGGGTGTCCATCCCAGGGTTACCCCTTTTTCCCATTATCACATGAAGATTGAATTGGGCAAAGTATACCACACTTGGAATTCTAGGTCCTAAGCAAGTGTAATCCACTTTGGATGTCATGCCTTAGCTTATCATGCACATCTAAGTGGGGATCTCCCAAAACCCTAGAACAAAACCCCCATATGCAATAATAACCCTAATAGAAGCCATGATCAAAAGATCATGTAAACACCATGATCATGGTTTGGGCCAAATACAAAGGTTGTAATATACTCAATAACCTACCATTAATAGTAAGGAAGTACCCCCAAAAAGTTTTCAGAAAGGTCCTAAAAAGATCACCAAAGGTTGAACACAAGGGAGAAATTCAGATTTTGCCTAAGTCAAAAATCAACCCTTGAGCAAAGATCCCACCTGTTCACCTTGATCCCCTCTTCAAAACCTGTCGACCTAATGGACAAAGTGGCGCCAAATGAACCCTAGAATGCCCTGGAAAAGTTTGAACCCAAGCCAAAACCATTTGACACGAGTTGGCACTGGTTTTGTCTCGGTTTGCACAGGGCAGACAGACAAGACTTGGCGCTACCATATCTCCTCAACCAGACCACATCTACTCTTGGAACTCACATGAACTAGGTAGCTCTAGGTGCAGGGAAGAGATCTCCCACAGGCGGTAGGGCAAGATTCGTACGCCTGGCCGCTCAGCAGAGCGAAGAACACGGGCAGAAGCAACGCGCCACGTGTTCGACGCGCTCTGAGCTCGCCAGGGCACGCCCGCGCGTGCCCCGCGTGCCCGCGTCGCGCCAAACGGTCGAACCGACGCCTCGGCCGCGTCCGCGCCTATAAAACCCGCCCCAGCGCTCGGTTGCCTTCCCCATTGCCTCCTCCGTACCTCGCCTGTCTTGCCCGAGCCAGCCATTGCCTCCGGCGACCTCCCCGCAGCCCGCCAGTGCAGCCCGAGAGCAGCCACCGTGGCCAGCCCCTCTCCCGTCCTCTTCCGTTCGATCCAAGCCTTCAGAGAGCTTCCTGGTGAAGCCGTGAGCCTTGCTCAAGCTTAAACCGAGGGCCCGCGTCACTGGGGTAGCCAAATCGCGCTCACCGGAGTTCAAGAACCCGCCGGCGCACGTGGACCGGGTAAACCCCTTCACCATTTCCCGATTCGTTGCGCGCATGGCCTCTGTGTCACCCCGTGAAGCTCCTCGTGCCCATTAATTGAACTCTACCGCCGTGGTTTGGCCGGAGCAGGCATCGCCGACGATCCTCGCCGCCTGTGTTCGTGGCCAGGCGAGCTCCTACCACCTCTGGCGCCGACCCGCACATCGACGTGACCGTCGCAACCTCCTGAACATCACCGACCACCTCGCCAGACCTCCCTCGCCGCCGGTAAGCCGCGCCACCCTTTCCTTTCCCGTGGCTACTGTTTCAGTTGGGGGGAGGACTGCGGGTGAGAGGGAGAGAAAGTCAGGGGGTTAAGTGAAAAGTCAATGACCCGAGTGAATAGTGGCCCGAGGGTAGATCTGCGAGGTTTGATTCGGTTTAAACCTAGGGACCTTGGCGCAAACTACTCTTTCAGAAAAACTTAATTAAAACCTGATTTAAATTCAAACAGAAACTTTAAAAACCCATAACTTCTGTTTGGTTTACCCAAATTTGGTCAAACTAATTTTGCCAGACTCTAAATAATGTAACCTGTCTAAGAAAAATATAAAACCCCATAAGTACTATAGAAAAATGTAAGGTCCTGATTTAATTACAGTTTGAACCAAAAGCTTAATAATAGCAAGAAAAATGGTTGTATTATTTAACTAAGGTTAGAAAAATTTAGAGAAGTTATTATCTACCTACTGACCTAGTTAAAAATATTAAACACCTCTGTTCACTCCATTCAAGTTAATTTTACCCTTTATTCTAAACTATGCTTAAGGATAAAGAAAATAGAAAATGCAACTTAATTAATGAACCAGAGAGTACTTCTATTTTTGTTAGGTTACTTATTCAATGTAGTTTACTGGAAAAATATATCATACCCTATTGTAGTGTAAAATAAGAAAGCTATCTTTTAATTCAATAAAACAAGAATAACTTAGAAAAACCCTACAAAAATAACCCTAAAGTGAAACCTCCCCAAACCTTAGGATAACTAATGTTTTGATAATAAGAACTTAGGAAAAATAAGAAATCTGCTGTTTGACATTTTTCAAATAATAATGTAGTAGAAAGTGCCTTTTTGACATTAAACTTGAGAAAATCATAACTAAATAACCACCCCTTAGTTTCCTATGATTTTTAGCACAAAGACCTATTATTACCAGAGGATGCCAACAAAAATAACCTTTAGGACAGAACCTACCCCTAACTAGGAGGTGTAGTGTAAAGTGGCCCTTTTTGCCTAACTTTTGTTATTTTTGTTTAAGGCCTAACTTTTATACTTTAAGCCTCAAATTCTTAAAACAAGCTAAAATAGCCAGTGAAAACCCACTGTAATTTTTGCAGAATTTTTGGAAATTCTTAAAACCCTGTTGTAGTTCAAACCAACACCAAAAGCCTAAATGGAAATTAAGGAAAGAGAAATGAAAGATGTGAATAAATGTTGTCCCAAAAACTTTGTTTTCTGTCCACTAAAATATATCAAGGCAATACCAAACCAATATGTTATCCTAAAGGAAAACCTGAGTCCAAAGGGTAATAAGTCTATCTATGTACCACTAGAAGCCCCGCATAACTAAGAAACCCTAAGTTACCTCTCGACTTAGTTTCTTTAGCTTATTGCTCTTAAATCTTGCATAATCATGACATACATGTTCATTGCATTTCGATAGACTGTAATCTTGCTGACGGAGAGTACATCCTCGTGCCGGAGCAAGGAGCTGCTCAGGAGGTAGCCCCAAATCCAGCACCCGAGCCTGCACCAGAGGACCTGCCTGCCACTGCTTTGGAAGGCAAGCCCCGGTTTTATGCATAACCTGTTATTTATGCTATTTTACTTCACTTAATGACTGTAGGATTGATTGTGCACTTAGGTGTAGGAATTGTTTGAAACCCTAGTTGCATGATCTCAGGAATCCTTTTGAAATGAATACTAGTATGACAGGTCGAGTAGTTGCTTTAATTAAATAGGATCTCGGTAGAAGACGAGTGATTTTTCTAGCACTCGCGCGAGATCAGGAAATTGATTGTACCCACTTTCACACTATCATGATACTAGTTGGTGAACAACAATCCATGGGGGTTGGTTGTTTACAAGATGGAAAATGGAATAAGGATTAACGTGCGGATACCTGTGTCAAGCGTTTGAATGTACTAAACACATACCGAGAAATATGGTAAATCGGTAAGCCTAGTACCTGAGTGAACCTGCCCGCAGATTGCCCTCCTCACGCGACCTGAGACGAGGTCTCCCATTCCGGTTATGGTGGGTACAAGTGCGGTCACTGCACGACGGCCAGTCGGGGTCAGTGAGGCATTGTACGCCAAGGCGGTGAGCCCCTTTCTGTTGCCAGGGAATCGATGGGGACGGTTGATGTGTGTGGGGACGGAGTGCCCCTACATGTCGTGTGTTTAGGTTTACCTTGCAAGGATAAAAACTCGATTCGAATCGTCTGCTTCTCGCAGCTAATGAGACTGCTTGATCCATTGTACTGCATTGAGTAATAAGTGGAAGTATGATGAGTGGGATAAGATGTTGACTGTTAATTATGCTTGCTACCATGTATGAGTAGATAGTCCACTTTTAGCCTTAAGAGAGTCACACTTAACTTTGATTAAGTTAAAATCTTGCTTTAGAAACTCAGCTAGTGCTTTTGGCAACCAAACCCCACAGCCAAACAGCTGCATGTCTAGAGGTAGAGGAGTAGACTCCTCACACCGGGTAAGGGCCTGTTTGTTTACCCTCTAGATTATATAATCTGGATTAAATAATCCTAAGAGGCAAACAAACAGTCTAGCTTATTTGCCCAGATTATATAATCTAACCCCTTGGATTATGATAATCTATAAGCAAGTGAGGAGGTGCTTATTTCAGATTATTTTTTCCCACTTCCCCACTACTCTTTCAAGTTTCCTAGAAATTACCCACCATTGCCATTATAATCCACCGAATCATTTTTGCGCCTAGTACTAGTCAATTTGAAGATGAAGAAGGTGACATGAATGCCTTCCGTGATAATATTGCTAATGCAATATTTGCCAATGTCAATTGAATTATTTTTTTTTCATATATGAGTTTCAACCTAGTACAAATATAGAGGGCATTCTTGTCTTCCTCATACAAAAGAATCCTATTAACAACTCAAATAATCTGGGTAAACAAACAAGACTACTCAGATTATATAATCCAGATTATATAATCCAGATTATATAATCCTCAAAAAATAATCCAGATTATATAATTCATGGGGGTAAACAAACAGGCCCTAAGTCTAGCTGAGTATTAGTATACTCAGCCTTGCTTGTGGCATAATTTTTTTTACAGGTTCTCTGGAGGAGATGGTTGCTGGGATAACTTGGCCGTCCACCTTGCCACCGGGTTGGACTGTCGAGTGGGACCCTGCCTCGGCTGAGGAGGAGCATGAGGAGTGATGGGACAGGCTTCCCCATCTCTCTGTTTAATTATCGTTAGTTTATTTCCGCTGCACTCCGAACAATGATGTTTACTTCTGCCAAAAACTCCGATGATGATGATGGTGATGTAATAATTTAACATTGTGGCATGTATGGTTTTATGCTTTATTGTATTTGCTCTGTGACTCACCTTCGAGTGAGATTGTGGTACTTGATCCTGTCAGTGGCCGTGTCGGACTAGATCCGAGGGATTGACGGGTTATTCCCATTTAAGTGTGGTCTAGCCTCTAAGGCGGGACTTGGACACTTAAGTTGGAATAATTCGGGCAGTTCCGCCACAGTCACACCCGGTTTTGGAAGGCAAACCGAATGCGAACTATGTACGTGCCAGGATCAGAACTCACGTACACAGCGATTACATAAATGAACATCATCACACAATGCTCGAATAATAACATAAAAGAGTACTTATTACATCATAGAGTCATAGACATCCACTTAGTCATTGTCTTAACAAGTAAATCAAAGTGCTAGCGAAACACAGTAAAGATAAGGCCTTCACAGGCAGCTGACTGGGGGTTGCCGCCAACCCACACCTAGAATTCGTTGTAGTCTTGGAACTCCTGGAAGTCTCCTTCCACGGCTTCGCCTTCTCCTGAGCAGTGGTTACAATGCAGACAACCTGGTGTTTGTGGTAAAGCAAGGATGAGTACACATCAACGTACTCAGCAAATGTCCCGTTTGGCTGAAGTGGACTAGCTTTATGTGGGGTTAGGCTCAAGCAGTTGCTTTTAGTTGGTCAAGTATTTATCATTAGTAGAAGCCAGATTTTAGCATTAACCAACCTGTGAACCATTTCCTCATTGAGGAACAACACCATCATAGTCGAACCAAAACCATAACATAATCCTTGTATCTCGAACCATCTGTATCTCTAATCAAAGAGGATCCCAAGGCTGCTCTTAACCGTGAGCACGGCTGATATACCAGTTTCACTACCCTCTGCAGAGGTCGCACACTTTACCCATGAGTCATGATTCCCTTTCTACCCGGGGAGAGCTAATCCCCATTGACCACTACCTAGGTGGTCCGGCAGGGCATCACTACGTAGCTTTTACAAAGATTCCCTAGAGATCATAGCTGCCCGTTAGGTTTCTCCAGTTTGATAAACACAGTACCCCTCCCCGCAGGAGAGTGACTAACAAAGAGCAAAACGAAAGAACCTCGGCACTCAGCCTCGGCAGAGCAAGCACTGTGCCTGGACCCCATTGACGGCACGACGGCTAAGCAACTACACCTCTAGTTCATCTAATTAATCAGCTAAGGGCATCCCATTTCACCCTCATGGTTGCACTGTTATCCTGGGTGGTCTCTCAACGAACCAGTCCTTACGGAGAGGTACTCAGGAAACAGCCTGAGCCCCCTAGAGTATCACAAGATCATCAACATCATCAGGATAACAGTATCATAAATAGTCACATCATGTTCATTGATTATGTTAAAGCAATAGCAAGGTGCTAACCATAATAGCCCATAAGGTCATCAAGGATAAAGTAAAATGTAAAGCTAGTCAATCCTTAGGTTTCAAGTAAGTAGTGCGGGGTAGTAAGTTATAAATGAATAGGACATAATGGGACAGAGGACACTTGCCTTCACCAAACTGCTGATCAGGGACTTCCTCTGCAACTTCCTCGGGAAACACAGACTGCTCGTTGTCTACGTAAAGTAATCATTCACACTATGCACTTGGGAAGATAACAAACAAAAAGCAACATGCCAAACATATGCAGCAGAGAGATCACAAGTTCATAGTTTGAAAAGGGGTAGGCACTCTGGTGTTCCCTAGGTCTAGGGTAGAGGACTATACAAAGTGATTCACTATCCACTAATCAGGTTTAAGTCAATGGTGGGATTAAATTATTACATGGTTTTAGGTTACTAAACTTAAGTGTTTAAGTCCATAAACTTAAGTAATCCAACTTTTATTAAAGTCTACCAATTTCTAATTATCTCAAATAGGGTTCCAATAGCCTTAATCCTATCCTGGTGATTAACTATTAATTGGTACATGGAAACAGCAGAGAAACATTGTTTGAATAGATAGACAAAAACATCATGAGCATTTTGCAATTTGAAGCACCTCATTTGGAGTTCATATGACAAAGTTATGAATTTTACAAGTTTGGGGATTAAAATTATACCCTAAATACCTATTTTGAATTAAATAAAAGGTCCAGGGACTTATCTGCGAGAAACCAGGGACGGCGGGTTCAAATTCCAGAAAACCGGGGGTCTCTTTAAGAAAACGCGCGGGCGAAGGGGTATCGGGCTACTACGGTCGTCAGATCTAAAGCGAACGGCCAGGATTAGATCCTGCGGGCGGGCGCGCGAGCGCGCGGCGGCCTGGGCGACTGACAGGCGGGACCGGGCGGGCAGCGCGGGGCGCGGGCAGGCTGACAGGCGGGGCCGGCGGGCAGAGCGCGCGCGGGCGGGCTGACAGGCGGGGCCCAAACGGCAGGGAGACGGGGTGCGGGGAAAGTGGGCCTGGGCCGCTGGATCTCCGGCGGACGGCCAGGATTGGGTTTGGCCTGATTAAAACGGGGCCGCCCGATCTGGGACGGACGGTGGGGATCGGGTGGCCGGCCTGGGCTTATCCTACGGCTAGCTGGGGCGGCGGCGCTCGTCCCCGCGGCGGAGAACTCGACGGAGACGAGGGGCGCGGGCGTTTGGCAGGGCTCCGGGGCGACCTGAGCGGCCGGGAAGGTTGGGGAGGGCACGGGGAGTCCTCTGGTGGGGTCTGGGTCGGGGCAGGGGCACCGGAGGGGGCGGTTCACGGCGGAGCGGCTCGGTGGCGGGATTACTCTACTCCGGCGAGGAATTACACGCGGCAGAGAGCAAAACAAAGGTCGATAGGGGCGGGAGAGGTTCCTTACCTCAAGGCGGGCTCCGGGGACTCCTCGGCGGCGGGAATGGCGCGACGGTGGCCCGGGGCGGCGGTGGCGGACCTCCGCGGCTGCACGGGGAACGGCGGGTGAGCGCGGGCAGAGAGAAATAGGGAGGGGGAGGGGGAACTTGGGCGTGTCCCGGGTTGCGGACGCCGGGGCGAAGCTCACCGTGGCAACGGACACGGCGGAGCTCCAACGGCGGCCGAGAAACGAGCTCGGGACGGCGGGGATTCGTGGCGGCAGCGCTCTGGCGTGCGCGCAGCGAGGGAGAGGTGGAAGAGGGGTCCGCTAGAGCGCAAATGGGGAAGGGGGCGAGGGCGAGTGGGGCTCGGGGCTCAAGTGGCCAGGGGCGGGTCAGTTGCGAGCTCCACGCGCGACGTGGGCGCGGAGAAAGCGGGCGCGCGCAGCTCGGCGGCGGTTACGTGGGGACGACGGGGCTGACAGCCCGGGCCCGCGAGCAGAGAGAGAGGGGAGAGCGAAGGCGGGCGCGCGAGAGGCGGCTGCGCTGACGGGCGGGACCGGCAAGGCAGAGAGAGAGCGGGGGGGAGAGAGGCGCGCGCGCGGGATGGGCTTAGTGGGCCGAAAGGCCGAGGGGGCGGCGGGGTTGGGCTTCTTTCCTTTTCTTTTTATTCTGAAATTTGTTTTCTCTTTTCTTTTTATTTTCTCTATTTGATTCAAATCCAAATGAGCCACAAATTCAAATTAAACTTTCCAAGAATTATGCACCAAACAAAAGTGAAATCTAGGGTTCAACATGATGCAACAACTCATACTCCCTTAGGGTTTAACCATATTAAACTATAATTACAAATAAAATAAGCACTTTTCTCCTATAGAAATGGAAAAGAAAAGAATAAGGAAGGATGAGAAAAGGGAAGTAACACCTGAATTTGTGAATATGAGCAAAGAAATTTTATACCCCCAAATTCAGGGTGTTACATCGCCCGACCCCAAGGCTCGGCCTCAGCCTCGGCCTCGGATGGTGGTCTCCGCCTCACCCGACCCCAGGGCTCGACCTCAACCTCGACCTCGGGAGGAATCGCGTCCTCGCCTGACCCCGGCCTCGGCCTCAGGAGGAGTCTCCGCCTCGCCCGACCTTGGGCTCGGACCGACCGCACCGCAGGGGATACATCATTATACCCTACCCCTAGCTAGCTCAGGCTACGGGGGAACAAGACCGGCGTCCCATCCAGGCTCGCCCCGGTAGCAGGTAATGATGGCTCCCCGCGTGCGTCCATGACGACGGTGGTTCTCAGCCCCTACGGAAGCAAGGAGACGTCAGCAACATCCACGCAGCCCCGACAGCTGTGCTTCTACAGGACTCGGACGCTCCTCTGACGGCCACGATACCGCGTACACAGGGCTCTAGCACCTCTCCGACAGCCACGTTGGCATGTACACAGGGCTCAGGCACCTCTCTGTCGGACACGTTAGCGCATAACTACACCCCCATTGTACACCTGGACCCTCTCCTTACATCTATAAAAGGAAGGTCTAGGGCCCTCATGCGGGAGGGTCGCGCGGGAGGACGGGCTGACGAACAGGCTCGCTCTCTCTCTCCCTCGCGAACGCTTGTAACCCCTACAGCAAGTGCATCCCCCTGGCGCAGGATAACACGGGCCGCGTTTTCCCCCCTTGTGTTCCATCTCGCGCCAACCCATCTGGGCTGGGACACGCAGCGACAATTTTACTCGTCGGTCCAGGGACCACCCGGGGTCGAAACGCCGACACCTTATGAGCCATGTTATTGGTTATCTCACTTAGGTCAACATCCCACTTAGAGTGAAGTCATCCTATCTCCAAAGAACCATTCTTGGTATCATTTGAAACATAGTTGTTTGATTGACATATTTAAATGACGAGATCAATTATATGTCAAAACACTTCCATAATCAAATTATATGTCAAATAATTGGTACTCAAAGTGTTTTGACATATGTCAAATAATTGGTACCTCCAGGCTTGATATCGATCTTGAACTTTGAGTACCAATTATATGTCAAAACACTTCCATAATCAAATGGCCTTATTCCCTTTAACTTGGCTTGCATATATCTCAATTCAAAACCAAAATTTATGTCTCACTTAAAATTGACCTTGATGCAAACATGGCCTAAGTTTTGTTTATATCAATATGATTCTCGTAAAGATTAACATTGATGTTGTGGTTGTATTCCCTACTACTCTTCCCTTAACTTCAACGATTGAACCGTTGTTGAGATTGAAACCTAGACGCCTGTACATCCACTTGGGTTGTTGTGTCCCTATTTTTATAGTGGACGTCCCCTAGGTTTGTTCCATGCACCACACCATTGCCAATTGCCATCCAGAAAGCATGTTAGCATCGATGAGCATGGTCGAATGACCCATCTGAATGGCCCATGATGGGATATTATTACTTTTGGAAGAAAATAATATATCCTTGAATGGGCTAGGTATATTTGGATGCCACACTCGCATTCAGTGGCAGATCTAGAAATGGGCTAAAGTGGGGCTCTCTTCTTTCTCTTCGTTTCTTCTCTATCCTCCACCTCTTTCTCCAATGGATTAGGGGAACATTTTTCACTCTTCTTCTTCCTCCTCCTCCTCCCTTCTCCTCTACCCTTCACCCCTTTCTCTAATAGAGTTTCATGGATGTAGGAGGGCTGGAGCCCCCACGCCCCCTTTAGATATGCCCCTGCCCCATAGTACCAGTAGCAAACAACAAACTCAATAGTTAGGCCATGCTTCGCAGAGCATGCATATGGTCATGCAAAACACTATTTTGCACTATAGACTACACTATTTACAGAGTGAAGTTTGAAATAGAGAGTGTGATAAGAGGTGGGATAGGGATGTTGCTGGTGATAGCCTTAAGACTTGTTTGGGAGAAAGGGGATTGGAGTCAAAAGCCCTTAATAGTTCTTTGAGTATTGTTAGAGCATGTTTGCCACTACTCTACTCATTTTATATCTTTTACTTCACAAACTCCATCATGGAGCAACTCCATTATAGAGTTGGGAGAGTATTTAAAGTGTTTGGCTTACAGTCCAACTCTAGCTCTAGAAAATTGACATTTTAGTATAAAATGACATCCACTACCCTTACATGTTTTTAAAGGACGAGAGTGTTTTGTTTCATCAAATTTCATAAACTAGTCGTTATACCCGCTCTTAGCTTTTTTGTGCACACCAGACATGTCCGGTAATGTACCGAATGTGTTAGTACCGTGCAGACTAGTCATTATTGTGCAGACATCTGGTGTGCCACCGGCGATGCACCGGGCATGTCCGGCGCCTATAGCTGGGCAGTGCAAATTTTGCATCGTCTATGAGTGCCCTATCCGATGCCACGTCCAATGGCACACCCGACAAGCCTCGTGAGTACAAAGGACAACTATGCAAACTTACACCCTCTCTGTAAGCCCTGACCGATGTTGCTCCTGATGCCACATCCGACATGTCAGATATGTGTTAGTGTATAAGTGTTGAACTTGCAACCTCACTGCAAGCTCTGTCCGATGTACACTAGATATGTAGCTGATGCAGAGTTGATTGAACTTAGGTTTTCCTAACCTTTTCTGTCTAAGGTTAGTTCTTCAATTTGGTCAACTAACCTCAAACAAGTTGTAGCGCAGAGAAACAAACAATTGCTAACTCTAGTAGTAGTGACACCACCAACCATACTCATGGTAATATGTTATTCTCAAGTGTTGCATGTCCTGGTGGATTACAAAGGCACAAGAACAGTAGAGGAGGTGGTCGTGTTCGACTTCAAATGTCAAATGTAAAACTAGCAAAGTGTCTGTATGTTGCTACAATTTCCATTTATTCTTGAGTATAGAGTATCAAACACAAAAATATGTGTATGAATCGGGTTTAGAGCCAACAACCATAGTTCAAATTCCCATTTGTGCATAATTTTAGCTTTTTAAATGCGGGGAAACATGGAGAACAGAAGGGAAGAGGTGACGTACGACGACCGTGGAAATGATGGAAACTGGTAATATATCTATATCACTATATAATTCACTAGTTTAAACTTTGCAAAACCCATCTAAAAGTTCCCTATGCCTGGGAACAGGATCTGGATGTCGCCTAGAGGGGGTGAATAGGCGAATAGTAATTAACACTTTATAACTGGAGATTCTTACTCTACTCGAAGGCCGGATCACAGTGGAATGAAAGACCCTTAGAGTAGGTTGCAGCAAAATTGAAGTTCCTGTCTTAGAATACCCTGCACTTCGAAGATAGCTTGTACCACATATAAATATTGAAGTGCAAGTATAAACAACAAATAAGACAGAGAAACATCACACAGCACAAAGCAGAGCACACAAACACAGGGATTTATCCCGAGGTTCGGCCAAGCCTGAAATGCTTGCCTAGTCCTCGTTGGAGTTAGCCACACCTTGGCTTGGAGTCTATTTCAACTCCTTCCTCCGTTCGCTCAGATCTGTCAATGCGATATATAGAGCCTTCCACTATGTTCATATCAGTTACAACGATGTCGTGGCTACTTACAATCTTCTCGACAGCACTCCGGCAGAGTAACAATGTGGAGTAACAATGCACTCAAGCTTTTGCTCTAGCTCTCAGCAGCACTTCCCCTCTCTCTAAAGGCTTATAACTTCGCCTTTACACAAACTAGAGAGATACACAAGAGAGGGAGAGAAAGAATTGATCCAAATGATGTATGGACTTGTTGGCTGCTCTTGTGTACTTGTTGGAGGCGCCTAGGGGTCCCTTTTATAGTCCCAAAGGCCTATAGGAGTCGTTGGAGCTTCATTTGGAAGCTCCCAGCCTTACTTGTTTGCAGGTGCACCGGACTGTCCGGTGGCGCACCGGACAGTGAACAGTAACAGATTTGATTGACAGTTTCCTTCTCTGGAAGAGCTAGCCGTTGGTGCATCGGACATGTTACTATTCACTGTCCTGTGCACCGAACAGGTTACTATCCAATATCTTGTGCACCGGACAGAGTAACTATTCACTGTCCTGTGCACTGGACATGTTACTATTCACTGGCTTGTGCACCTGACATGTTACTATTCAACTATTCAGTGTCCTGTGCACCAGCCAACAACACACTAAGTGTTTTTTCCTCCATTCTTTCTCCGTTTGACTTCAACTCTTGGGAGGATTTTCCTGAGACTTAAACAAACACATTTAGAGTAAAATCCAATTGATTTAATCCTAGAAACTTACCTCTTTCTTGTTCTTCTCCTAGCTTTTCTGTTTCTCCTCAAGCAAAGATCAGAATGACACTTTCTCTACAAAAAGAGTTAGAGAGCAAACCAAAGCACCAAACTTGTAGTAAGAGGTGTATGCAGAATGGTTGAGCACTCAAACCTTACATACTTAACCTTTTTCATCGTTTTACCCAATTTGGCATGTTTGTGGTCGATGTTGGACTCTAAACCATCAAGTCAACTTGACTTGATCTAGATTTACATATCTGAGCTCCAACCCCCTTGTTCACTTCCTGAGCTTGATCTTGAGCCTTATAACTTACACCACATACTGTAGATGTTACCTCATTTGTTGTAAGTCATGTCCTTATGTAGTGATCCTTGATGCACCATAACTCTTCTTAACTCGATCAACCTTGACTTTGCAAGTCTTCTTCTTCACCCCTGACTTTGGGTTCCTGGTCTCCTTGACATTCACCCTTGACTTTGGGTTCCTTGTTCAAATGGACAATATTATTTGGATTATCCCTCCCCTCTCTCCCCATGCGACCTTGTCGCCCCTAGCCTCCCCCTCCTACTGTCCCCGCCTTATCCTCCCCTTACTAGCACCATTGTCGATCCCTCCCGTCACAAGGGCCGTAGCATTAGCACTGGCTATATGCTAGTATAATAGAGATATGCGGAAGGAAAATGGACCCCATGCCATTTGGTTCAATAGATTTTGGTGTTTGATGATCAACATAACATGTGAACTAGTGTTTGCTAGTGTTTATGATTGTAGTTCACATGATGCTAAAGTAACTTGGACTAAGGCATTGAGGAAAGGAACACCACAAAGAAGACATTATGAAGATCACGAGAAAAGATCAACAAGTATCAAGCAAAGTCCAAGAAACGAAGAATAGTGTTGCCACTGGTGGACTGTCTGGCTGAGAGCACCGGGCTGTCCGGTGGCACACCGGACTACCCGGTGCACCAGGGAACAGTAGCCCAACAGCTAGTTCCCGGTGGCATCGGTAGAGAGAAGCCATCGAACTGTCTGGTGTGACGTTCGGACTATCCGGTGTAAAAGCCTGCAGCACCAATGGTCACCTGCGTGTCAGATCCAATGGCTAGGCGCACCGGGCATGGGGCACCAGACTGTCCGGTGACCCCACCAGACTGTCCGGTGTGCCGCAGAGCAACAGTTTTTCTCCAACATCTAGAATTGTGTTGGGGCCTATATATACTCCATTGAACCAGTCATGTGGAGGTGTGGGAGCCCAAGCAACATACCAAGGCATAGTATAGACATTTCCAAGTGTTCATACACCTAAGTGCTTGATAGAATCACTCGGTGATTAGCGTAGGTGCTTTGCAAAGTGCTTAGGTTTAGGGGTGGGCGTTCGGATTACCTGAAAATTTCGGGTCGGGTAATTCGGGTATTTTAAATTTCGGGTTTTGAGAATCGATACCCGAAATTACAACGGGTTTTACAATACCCAAAAATTTGGGTACCCGGAATTTCGGGTTCGGGTATTCCCGAACTACCCGAACTATTGTGTTGGCTTCATAAAAACACATACAACCTATTAAATTAGTATAAAAATATAGTTTGAATAATGATATACATGGACATATAAAACACAAGCAATCTATAATCACAAGTTATGCACACTTACACATAATTATAGATGTACAAATTAATAATTAAGCATGACTAGAGTACATGACACATGAATGTTCGGGTAATTCGGGTATTTCGGGTACCCAGTTGTGATACCCGAATTACCCGAAATAAATTCGGGTTTTGCAAGTTGCTACCCGAAATTCCCGAACAAAATTCGGATTTTGGGTATTTCAGGTTCGGGTATTCTGGGTTCGGGTTTCGGGTTTTTTGCCCAGCCCTACTTAGGTTAGTTAGACCGCATAGCGCTTGCTCTAAGTGAATCCTAGTTAGTTGAGTGAGTTTAGAAAAACCACACAACCCCTCGGCTCTTGCGTGAGCTGTTGTAATTGTACCGAGTGAGGCGAGAGTCTTGCGAGACCGTGACAACCGTGTTTATGTTACGGCGGCCACCGTGTACTAAAATATTTGTTATTACCCAAAGACAATATAAGAAGGTACAACCTTCGGCCTATTATAATAAATCTGGGGTTACACCATCGAGTGTAACTGTCGGAGAGGAAATCTCCGGCCGGGTGGCGGAATGCACCCGCCCTAATCCTAAGATGAGGAGGGGCCTAAGCATTTTGCTTGTTAGTTGGAAAATGGGAAGAACACAAGAACACACAAGGATTTAGAGTGGTTCAGGCCACCGAAGAGTAACACCTTACTCCACTGTGTGATGTATTGAGCTTGAGAGCTTGTATGAACTTGTGAGCGTCTAAGTGTGTCTAGGTTGACTTGAGTCTAAGTTAGCTTGTGTTGTAACGTTGCGTGCCTCCCCTTTTATAGCTGAAGGGGCACATAAAAGTATGCTGAGCCCCGACATGCGAGCCCAGGGACATAACGGATGAAATACTTGGAGCAACTAATGTTGATCACCAGGGCAATCCCCTTGCGCCCTGATATCCGCAGTCTGCGTAGTATCGGCGTGCAGCGGAAGCTTCACTGGCAACGTACGAGTGATGATGAGCATAGTATATGCCGCAATGTGGGCGTACTGCCTGCCAACGGAATGGACAGCCTGGTCGCCGCCCGTCAGCGGAGTGGACAGGGCACATTAAATGCTGAGGCGGCACATCGCCTGCCAGTGGGGTGGCAGGGCTCATTAAATGTTGTGGTGGCACATCACCTGCCAGCGGAATAGACAGGCGGCGCGCTTTATCCGCAATAAATGCAGCGTCGCGCGGTCCAGAGGCCTTACGTCAGGCTCCGCCCGCTGGCTTACGTCATGGGCATTTGGCCACGTGGCAGCATCGGGTCTCTGCCTGAGCAGGGAGCAGAAGTGTACATGGTATGGTCCGGACACGTGTCGGCTCTGGACCTCCGCCTGGCCTTGATTAAGGCCTGGGTATTCTTTGTCCCAGAATCCCGGGACCCTGCTGAGGGTGGCCCAGACCCTACACAGAGAGGTCCGGGACTCGTCCCGGGGGTCCGGTCTGTACCCGCGGAGGTCCTGGGCCCTGACCGGAGGCCCGGTCCGGATATGCTGGGGTCCGGTGCTTTCCCATGGGGTCTGGACCCATTGTTGATACCTTGGAGGATATTGTCCTTCCTGGCCACGTGACGATCCTAGAGCTGTCCAAGTGGTGGGATCAGGTACTGTTTACCGCGTGACTAGAAATAGTCGTGCGGGCACCGTGCCTTCTTACTGTAGTAAGGAGTACCCCTGTTTTAGGGTACCGACAGTGGCCCCTGGGCCCACCTCAGGGGAGGATATGAGCCTGCAGATGGGGCCAAAACTTGTATCCTGCGTCGACGTGGTATGATTGGTGACGTACGCACCGTTAGTTTGCCCTCGGTCATGCCAACTGCCACATCTGTCCCCGCGGCTGACTGAACCACGCACCCACGTCTGGCGGTTCCATCGTGTCATGCGTGGGGTGCCTCGTTACCGCCGCCTCGGTTAGGAAAAATATCTTCCTGTAGTTGCCCCGAAGCGGCGTGCAATCGTGTGGCGGATCGTTCCCCGCGCGGCAGTCCGTCTTCTCTGCACTCTGAGACCAGTACTCCAGGTGTATGACATGTGGACCCGGGCCTGCGTGTCGGGGACTGGTCGCAGCGGGCGCTAGGCGCGCGTCGGACGGGATTTCCAGGGGCACGAGCGGGAGAGCCTTCCCTGTAAAGGGGTTCACCCTGCGGCCAGCACTCACGCTTTCGCATTCTCTCCAACCGTTGCGCCCTTTCGTCTCCGAGCCCCTGCGCTTCTCTATTTTCCGCCACCGTAGTCACCATGGCCTCGTTGGTTCGTCCCGAGCGTTTCCAGACTGAGGGGGCGCTCGACATGGTGTGCCGCCTGCTCGGATGGAGCGCGCTGGCGTTCGCAGGGAGGATCCGGGCCGGCACCACCCCCCTCGGTGACCTTGCCGCTGGGGAGTTCGTGCTCTTCGTTCCCTACATCTCTTGCGGGTTGGTGCTGCCGATCTCGCCGTTCTTCCTGCTGCTGCTGGAGGAGTTCGGACTCCAGCTCCAGCACCTCACGCCCCACTCCATCCTCCAGGTGGCCATCTTTGTCCACCTCTGCGAGATGTTCATGTGGGTGCCAGCCTGCACTTCCCTCTTTCGCCAATTCTTTGTGTTGGTGAGATCTGGGAAGGGCAGGGACCACCTCGATGCCTACTATTTCCAGATGAGGTCAGATCCAACCGTGGCCTATATCGCCACCCTTGGTGGCGTGAGGTGGGAGAACTGGCGCAATGACTAGGTGATCGCCAGTGCAGAGGTCAACGACTGTCTTGCCCTTCCAAACGATGGACCAAGATTCGACCGGAAGCAATGGAGGGCCAAACCGTCCCTTGCGCTAGAGTTTGAGCCCGTACTAGACAGGATCAAGGAACTGGCAGCCGGTGGTTTGACCTCGATGCACGTAGTCGGTGATTTCCTGAAGTGTCGGGTCATGTCGTTGCAGGGGAGGCCATGTTTGTGTTGCTGGTACACCGGCCCCAATGACATTAGCAGGATTCAGTGCGGGCCAGGGACCGACCTGTCCTGGGACCTGCTGGAGATTTTAGTGAAGCGGATTACTGGTGAGGTCTTTATTGCCGAAACCTTGATACCTCTCTAGGGTATTCTGTCGATCTATGATGATCCAGGGTTGCGGTCGGTGGTGTTGTCCTGGTTGCCGACCCTCGATGAGAGCGGCATGGTGGTCCACCAAACTAGCGGTCAGGACCCCACCGGGGAATCTGTATTCTCGGTGTACCGACCGAAGGTTCCTAGCCCGCCGATGCGGGCTCCAGAGCTCCCCCAGCGGTCCCCAACTCCTTGGACAAGGGCAAAGGGGCTGCAGGCAGCTCTTCTTCTCCGGGCGCCACCGGGAGGTCGGAGGGAGAGAGGCGACACCGACTACGCCGCGCCGATGGGTCTTTCGTCTCGGACCCACCCCTTGATTCGGATCCCGCCCAGAAGCGTCAGAGGATGGGTGGGGGGACCATGGGGGCTGGCTCCCAGGCCCAGGGCACGTAGAGGCGCGTCAGTCCTCCTCCACCACCATCATCAGACCCGCCGCCACCGCCACCGCCACCACCATCAGGTTCGCCGCCGCCACCCTAGGGGCAGTAGCAGCATCAACAGCAGCAGGGGCAGTGAACGTCCCGCTTCCAGGGTCACTGGAAGGTCCAGGGGCCCAAGTAAGTGTGCCTCATAGCCTTATTTTTCCACTGGTTTAGTTATCATATCGACGGGTATTAACCCATCCTCTGCTTATCAGGGCCTCCTCCCCCTCTGCTCCAAAAGTCGCTCCCACCGGTGAAGCCGGTTCCCAACAGTAGGCGATGTGGGAACCTCAAGGCAAAGGATGCCTCCCTGGAGAAGCGGGCGACGGATCTTGCCTGGCAGGAGAAGGACCTCGCCTTCAGGGAGGAGATGTGGGAAAGGCGGGACACGTTGCTAGCCAATCATGAGCTCGAGGCATAGGAGAAGGAGAAGAAACTGGAGGAGAAGGAGCGGACACTGGAGGAGCGGGTTCGTCGGTTTCAGGCGACACAGGCAGCACAGGTAGCCCAGGCGGCGCAGGCGGCTCCGGGCTCCCAAGCGGTGGAGGCGATGAAGAAGACCCTTGAAGATCTCCGAGCGGAGCATCGCACCGGGGTCCAGCGTATCGCCGCATGGGCCGACGAGGCAAGCTCAGCGTTGGTGCCGCTGGGAGTGAGCCCCATCCCGGTGTCAGAGCAGTCGGTGTCCATTTCCGACGCGCTCCCAGTGCTGGATTCCACTGCCGACCGCCTCCGACGCCTGGACCAAATCCTTGGCGCCCGCTTGGAGGCTGAGGGCAGCAGACTTTGCCAGGCGGTAATAGAGTACGTCCTGACGTGCTTCCGGAACCAAGACCCCGCCATCTCCTTGGAGCCGGTGATCGCAGGTCCGGTGGCCGACGCCGAAGACGCCGCCTGGGGGAGCGTACAAGATGATGTGGATGTGGTGGCCGAGCGCTTCCAGCGGGATCCCACTGATGATGAGTAGTCGGATCTGCGAGGAGAGCAAGGGTCCGCTAGGAAAGAACTTGTAATATATTTTGATTTTGTAAGATACTTTGAAGTACTACTTATCAAGCAATATTACAACTTATATGCATGCTACTTTCCCTTTGTTGTGTGCGTCGTTGCCAACTTCTTCCCTGGCACCTGGCCCCCTAGGATGTAAGCTCGACTTGTCGAGGCTGGATGCCAGTATTTTAAGAAAGAATTGGTGACCTGGTCCCCTGGAGGTAATCTCGACTGGGACCCGGACCTGCACATAGCCTTAGCTAGGAAGTTTTAGTAGCACACCCATGGGACCCACTAACTGGTGTCTTTTATCCTTTGATTTATGCAGCAGGACCTGTAGGATTTAGACTGGGAAGCCAGCCCATGTGTCCGGACCCCCTGGATCACAGCTCCAAATACTAGGGTACTCGTCGCAGGGTGGTGGAGTGCGTAGGCTTACGGTACGGGACCAGGCTAAGCTCCCACGCAGCTCCGGACCTCCCCAGGAGACGAGTGTCCTTTCTTTAGAACCGGACCCCAGGTCTCCGGACCCACAGGACTATAGTTCCAAATACTAGGGTAATCGTCTCAGAGTGGTGAAGCGTGCGGGCTTTGGGTACGGGACCAAGCTAAGCGGCCGCATAGCTCCGGACCATCCTAGGAGACAATTATTCGTTCTCTTGGACTGGCCCCCAGGCTACAGGGCCTGGCTAATCAATGCGGATGTCAATGTACCAACAATGGGGGAAATCGTATGGGTGGGTTAGATAAAAATAATGGTTTGTAAACTTAAGCAGAATAAACCATCACAAAGCAAGTCTAGGGGGATCCTCTCTTCATAACTTGATATTCATGAGTGTAAACCAACAGACCGGGTTTATGAGGGCGGACCTCACCGGGCTGGCGTACATATATGCGCTACCTAGTTACAAAGGAAGAAAACTGAATTCCCCAGCTTTGCTTTTATGGGAAGAACTTACGGAGGTGCTCTATGTTCCAGGGATTGGGCAGAGGCTCTCCTTCCGTTGTGGCAAGGCGGACACACCCGGGTCGACATACTTCCGTCACCTTGAAGGGTCCTTCCCAGCTGGGGGAGAGTTTATGGTGCCCTTCTCGGTTCAGTACTCGCCTCAGGACTAGGTCCCCGACCCCGAGCTCCCTACTATGCACGAACCGTTGGTGGTAGCGCCTGAGCGCTTGGTTGTACCGCGCATTTCGGATTGCCGCTTGCCACCTGCGCTCGTCGATGAAGTCCATGTCTTCACGTCATATCTGTCCCTGCATAGACTCATCGAAAACCTGGACCCGTGGGGAGCCCATGATGATTTCTGGGGGAAGACAGGCTTCAGCCCCGTAGACCAGGAAGAACGGGGTCTCCCCGGTGGCTCGGTTGGGTGGTGTCCGGTTTCCCCATAGCACGGACGGAAGCTCACTGACCCAATTTGCACCATGCTTCTTCAAGCAGTCGTAGGTGCACGTCTTGAGTCCCCTGAGGATCTCTGCATTTGCCCTTTCCACTTGGCCGTTACTCCTGGGATGAGCCATGGACGCGAAGCAGAGCTAGGTGCCAATGCCCTCGCAATACTCCTGGAAGATCCAACTTGTAAACTAGGTCCCGTTGTCCGTAATGATACGGCTTGGGACCCCAAATCTATAGACGATGGACATGAGGAAGGCGACAACAGCACCCTGGGTGATGTTGACCACAGGGGTGGCCTCTGGCCACTTGGTGAACTTGTCGATGGCGACGAAGAGGTACCGGTACCCGCCAACGGCCCTAGGAAATGGTCCTAGGATATCCACCCCCATACGGCGAATGGCCAGGAGGGTGGAATCATTTGCAGAGCCTAAGCTGGTGTGTGTATCTGCTTTGTGTGGAATTGACACGCCTTGCAGGACTTTACCATCTCAGCTGCATCCTGGAGAGCGGTTGGCAAGTAGAAGTCATGCCGGAAGGCCTTACCGACCAGTGTACGGGATGATGAATGACTTCCGCTCTCTCCTCCATGGATCTCCGTGAGTAACTCACGGCCCTCCTCCTGGGTAATGCACCGCATGTGAATGTCGTTGGCGCCCCGACGGTAGAGATCCCCTTCCACCACCGCGTAGCGTTTAGCCAACCGCACTATGCGCTCTGCGGACACATGATCTTCAGGAAGGATTTTCTCCTTCAGGTAGTCCCGGATCTCGAAGATCCATGCATCGGGACCACTCTGAGATATTGTCTGCGGCGTTAGGGGGCTGGCAGGCCGCCCTGAGGCACACACAGTCTTTGGTGGGTTTTGGAACGCCACCGGGACCGCTAGCTTCGAGGTGCTAGTCTCGCCCCCTTCGCCCAGTTCGGCAGGCTAGGCGGTGGGTCTCAGCAGCCGTCTTTCGAAGACGCCCTCGGGCACGGGTGCCCAAGTTGATGCCTTCACGGAGAAGTCATCTGCCACCGAGTTGTCGGCCCGAGGAACATGTTGCAGTTCCAGGGCTGTAAAGTCTTTCTCCAGCTTCCTCACGTGAAGAAGGTAGGTTGCGAGCCTGGGCTCGTTGCAACTACACTCCCCGCGGACTTGCTTGATGATCAGCTGGGAGTCTCCCTTCACCAAGAGTTGGCGGATCCCCAGGGATAGGGCCACCGACAAGCCGAAGATCATCGCCTCGTATTCTGCCATGTTGTTGGTGGCCTTGAACTCAAGGTGCACCATGTACTTCACTTGATCTCCGCTTGGATCAATGAGGATCACCCCGGCCCCGCCAACTTGTTGGCGGGCGGATCCGTCGAAGTAGAGCGTCCAGTGGGGTTCAGTGAAGATTGGACCCCAGGGCTCCGCAGGTGTGGGGTCCGAATCGGGATTCGGACCCCCAGGGACGCTTGGGGGGAGGCATCCATTCTACGATGAAGTCAGCCAGGACCTGGCTCTTGATGGCTTGGCGAGGTTGGAAGTCCAGCTGGAACTCAGCGAGCTCCACAGCCCACTTGGCGATGTTGTCTGTGGCGTTAGAGTTGTGGAGGATGGCCCTTAACGGAAAGGAGGTCACCACCACAGCCCTATGTGACTGGAAATAATGGCGCAGCTTCCTGGACGCGACCAACACAGCATAGAGTAGTTTGTGCATCTCAAGATACCTGGTTTTTGCCTCATGAAGGACCTCGCTGACGTAGTAGACCGGCCTCTGTATGATCTGGACCCCTATAGCCGGTCCTGAATCCTCATGCTCCTAGCCTTCTGATGTTGTCCTTTCGACGACCAGCACCATGCTCACCGCTTCCACGGCCGTCGCGATGTATAAATATAGCGGCTCCGCTGGTTCTGGAGCCACCAGTATTGGTAGGGACACCAGGTGCTGCTTCAACTCCCAGAAGGCTTGTTCCGCCCCTTCGGTCCAAGTGAAGGGCCCGGGCTTCCGCAGCAACTTGAAGAAGGGAAGCGCCCTCTCAGCCAGCCTCGAAATGAAGCGACTAAGGGCGGCTAATGACCCCGTAGGCTTCTGGACGTCCTTGATACGAGCCGGCAGTCTCATCGCTTCGATCGCTTTGATCTTTTCTGGGTTTGCTTCAATGCCCCGGTACGAAACCAGGAACCCCAGCAACTTCCCAGCGGAGACACCAAAGACGCATTTGTCAGGGTTCAGCTTCGTGTGGGTTGCCCGCAGCTTGTCGAAGACCAGGGTTAAGTCTTCCACTAGGGTCAACCCTCTCTTAGTCTTGACCACGATGTCATCGACGTAGACTTCCACTTTGTCCCTAATTAGGTCCCCGAAAGTCTTACTCATCGCCCGCACAAATGTTGGCAAGGCGTTTTTCAGACCGTAAGGCATAACAACATAGCAATAAAGCCCGTCCACTGTTACAAAAAGCGGTATGCTTCCTATCTTCCCTAGACATCTGGATTTGATGGAAACCATAGTAAGCATCTAAGAATGACAATAGGTCGCACCCGGAGGTAGAATCCATGATTTGATCTATACGTGGAAGTGGATACGGGTCCTTGGGACAGGCCTTATTCAGGCTGGTGTAGTCGATGCACATCCGAAGCTTCCCATTCGCCTTGGGGACGATGACTGGGTTGGCCAGCCACACTGGGTGATGAACCTCTTCGATGAAGCCAGCGTCTAACATCTTCCGAACCTCCTTTTGGATGACGTCCTGCCGTTCGACAGACTGCCGGCGAGGTTTCTGACTCACCGGCCTAGCGTCGGGGTTGATCTTCAGATGGTGCTCGATCACCTCCCTGGGGATCCCAGGCATCTGCGACGGCTCCCATGCGAACACGTCGGCATTTGCCTGGAGGAAGGCGACGAGCGCGAGTTCCTATTTTTCATTGAGATCTCCCGCAATGCGAGTAGTCTGGGTGGAATCCGCAGTAAGCCGGATGGCTTTAACGGGGACGTCGTCTGCCCCAGATGGTTGCACCTTTGGCACCTTGGGGAGTGCCTTGGTACCGGGGGTTGAGGGGTTCCCCCCTCCGTCGTCCGGGCGAGTAGTCTCTGCCGCCAGGGCGTGCAGCTTCTCTACGGCCGCTAGCGCGGTGGCGCGGTCGCCCCGCACGGTGAGGACCCCGGTTGGAGACAGCATCTTGAGGACCAAATACCCGTAATGGGCAATGGCCATGAACCGGTATAGGGCTGGTCTGCCGATGATGGCGTTGAAGGGGAGGTTAACCTCCGCGACGTCGAACACGACGTTCTACGTGCGGAAGTTCTCCTCGGTCTCGAATGTAACCGGGAGAGCGATGCTCCCAAGGGGATACACCGGTTGTGGGCCCACTCCGGAGAATGGGCGAGAGGGTCCCAGACGGGACCCCGGGATCTGCAACTGTTTGAATGCAGCATGGTTGATGACGTTGAGGCCTGCCCCGCCGTTAATCAACACATGATGCAGCCGCATATTGGCGATGACAGGGGCAGTGATGAGTGGTAGCACACCGGCCCCTGCCATGTTGTCGGAGCAGTCAGATGCCCCGAAGGAGATGGTGGTGCTCCTCCACCGATGATGTGGAGTAGCCTTCGGGACCCCCAGAGTCGCCGATAGAACTTCGCGGCGCAGGGACTTGACTTTCCTGTGGGAGGTGAGCTCCCAGCTCCCACATGGCGTACAGCTTCTTGCGGCGGTCGTTGTCATCCCCGGAGTCGGAATCTTTGGTGAAGACGTCCTTGAGGTCCTCCTCGGGTGACTGATACCCGAGTTCTCGTTCTCCCGCGGCCACCTCACCATCGTCAAACCTTTCCTTACCAGGCCGGCGACGGGGTGGGGAGCCGTCCTTGGACGACTGTTCGCGTCGCTCGCTGACGCGCTTCGCGAGCTTGATGATCTCACGGCACTCTGAGGCGCTGTGGCGAGCGTTAGGGTGCACGGGGCACGAGCCGCTTTTGCCTCCCTGTGGTCGGGGCGCTTGTTGCGCTCGCTCCGGCCCCCAGTCGCGGCTGCGACAATCGGAGCGGTAGACTGTAGCTTCTAATGGCTGCGGTTCTTCTTCTTCTTTTGCCATCCTGGGCGGTGGCTCCGGAGCCCCCCGTCTGGGTGACTCCAGTTTGTGGTGCCGAGTGCCATGCACGACCCTCGGTAGCTCTGGCGCACTTGTCGGCCAGAGTGAAGAGAGTGGAGATAGTTTCCACGTTGTGCGTAGCTAACTTCTCCAACATATTTTCATCACGTACCCCCTGGCGGAAAGCAGTGATGATGGAAGCATCTGATATACGAGGTATGGTGCCCCATACCTTGGTGAAGCGGGAGATAAACGTCCGGACAGTCTCTCTGGGTTCCTGCCTCACTGCGTGGAGGTGGGCCTCCACGCCGTGTTGTTGGTAAGCGCTGGTGAAGTTCGCTGTGAACCGCGCGCAGAGCTCTTCCCAGGAATAGATTGATCCTGGGGTAAGATTCATGAGCCAAGTTCGGGCAGGCCCAGACAAGGCGACATGAAAATATGTCGCCATCACAGCGGTGTTTCCACCTGCAGCTGTGATAGTGGTGATGTACACCTGCAGAAATTCCGACGGATTTGACGTACCGTCATATTTTTCTGGCAGGTGCGGCCGGAACTTGGATGGCCAGGACGCCGCGCGGAGATGATCCGCGAGAGCGGCACAGCCCACGCCAGCCAAGGGACACCCGTCTAGAACCGGCCAACCGGGTACCCACTGGGCTTGCGGTGCTACCGCAGCAAAGTCTTGATCGAGGTTGAGACCCTTGATGTTTTGTCGGCGCTCACGCGCCCTCTCCAGAGAGACTCGAGCGTCATCGCGACCCTCGAAGTTTTGTCGGCGCTCTCGCGCCCTCTCCAAAGAGACCTGGGCATCCTCCCCGCACGCCTATGGTTGAGCTCTGCCCGGAGGTCGTTGGTCTGTGCACCCCTCACTGAGGGTGAGCGCACAGACGCCGACGCCTCATGTTGGCACCGAGATGACCGTGGCCTCGATCTGGTCGAGCCAGAGTGCGCCATGCCGAGCAGTCGGTCTATGTCGTCCCGGCACTGCTTCATGGCCCCCGGTGAGGCCGTGGAGCTTGGAGGGTGACGCAACAACTCCCTAGCTGTAGACAAAGCCCCCGGAGCCGCCCTCGATGGAGTCCGGGATGTCTGCGCGGGTTGTATGCTGTCATGCAGCGTGCACAGCAGCAGTGCCCGACACTGGGCGGTTGGGAACCTATGGCGTGGAAGAGGCAGCTTCCTCCTCCACCAAGAAATCCACCAAAGTCTTGGCGCGATGCTCAACGATTTGCACCATCATGCTGAGCGAGAGAACAAGCAAAAACCTAAAGCCTAGCCCCCCTACCTGGTGTGCCAAATGTCGGAGAGGAAATCTTCGGCCGGGTGGCGGAATGCACCCGCCCTAATCCTAAGATGAGGAGGGGCCTAAGCGTTTTGCTTGTTAGTTGGAAAATGAGAAGAACACAAGAACACACAAGGATTTAGAGTGGTTCAGACCGCCGGAGCGTAACACCCTACTCCATTGTGTGATGTATTGAGCTTGAGAGCTTGTATGAACTTGTGAGCGTCTAAGTGTGTCTAGGTTGACTTGAGTCTAAGTTAGCTTGTGTTGTAACGCTGCGTGCCTCCCCTTTTATAGCTGAAGGGGGGCACGTACAAGTATGCTGAGCCCCGACATGTGGGCCCAGGGACATAACAGATGAAATACTTGGAGCAACTAATGTTGATCGCCAGGGCAATCCCCTTGCGCCCTGATAACCGCAGTCTGCGTAGTATCGGCGTGCAGCGGAAGCTTCACTGGCAACGTACGAGTGATGATGAGCATAGTGTATGCCGCAATGTGGGCGTACTGCCTGCCAACGGAATGGACAGGCACGCCGCCTACAGGATAGCCTGGTCGCCGCCCGTCAGCAGAGTGGACAGGGCACATTAAATGCTGAGGCGGCACATCGCCTGCCAGTGGGGTGGCAGGGCTCATTAAATGTCGTGGTGCCACATCACCTGCTAGCGGAATAGACAGGTGGCGCGCTTTATCCATAATAAATGCAGTGTCGCGCGGTCTAGAGGCCTTACGTCAGGCTCCGCCCGCTGGCTTACGTCATGGGCATTTGGCCACGTGGCAGCATCGGGTTTCTGCCTGAGCGGGGAGCAGAAGTGTACATGGTATGGTCCGAACACGTGTCGGCTCTGGACCTCCGCCTGGCCTTGATTAAGGCCTGGGTATTCTTTGTCCCAGAATCCCGGGACCCTGCTGAGGGTGGCCCAGACCCTACACAGAGAGGTCCGGGACCCGTCCCAGGGGTCCGGTCTGTACCCACGGAGGTCCTGGGCTCTGCTCGGAGGCCCGGTCCGGATATGCTGGGGTCCGGTGCTTTCCCATGGGGTCCGGACCCATCGTTGATACCTTGGAGGATATTATCCTTCCTGGCCACGTGGCGATCCCGGAGCCGTCCACGTGGTGGGATCGGGTACTGTTTACCGCGCGACTAGAGATAGTCGCGCGGGCACTGTGCCTTCTTACTATAGTAAGGGTACCCCTGTTTCAGGGTACCGATAGTAACAGAAAAAGTCACAAATCTCCAAAGTCGTTCCTACGGGGATGCAGAGCTAAAATGCCACATAAGTAAAAGGTGAAGAAGCTTCAATGTCGTTCCTATGGCGATGCAGAGCTAAAATGCCACCTAAGTAAAAGGTGAAGAAGCTCCATAGTCGTTTCTAAGGGGATGCATAGCTTAGCTCCAAAGTCGTTCCTACGGGGATGTGGAGCTAAAATACCACCTAAATAAAAGGTGAAGAGACTCCAAAGTTGTTCCTAAGGGAATGCAGAGTCTTATTTTTATGAAGCATTAGTGCATTAACATCAGTTGCGTCATATCATCATACCATACTACATAGCATCACATAATTCATCATCTTGCATCATCCGAAACAGTGGAAAAAGAATGGAAATTGCTCCACCAAACATATTGGCTAACCCATGAGGTTGTTAAGACTATCTTCGACAAAGAATTATGAAAGGACGTATCAATAATGCAAGATATATGCCTTCGACAGCGGTATTTTTATACAAGATTTGTGCCTTCGACAACGATACTCATGCAAAATCTATGACAAGACCTTCGAGTCTAATAAGCTGCTTCGGCAGAAAAGGGGATTTGTATCTTTATGAAGCGTGAAAATAAGGGAAGGTATTTTTTCGCCTGCGGCTCAAAAACGATATGTACGAAGGTTTCATGCTCTACAAAGAAATATACAATAATTGAATATATAGTTGATAATTGTTTCTTACAAAAGGAAACTGCATACAAAAATTGTATAGTTCAAATAAACAAGGTCTAATCATCCTCTTTTAGGACTTTATCAGCGACTTCATTTAGAAGCCTATCTACAGCTTTGTCAAAAGCTTCGTTAGCTATTCTGATTACTTCAAGAGCCCCCTTCAGAGATGGATCTACTTTAGGGTCATACGGCTCTGGAGGGGGAGAAAGCTCGGTTGTACCATAGTATAAGTGTTCGTTACTTCCAAAGCTAAAAGAATTTACAAAGCTAAATTACGACAAGTATATCTATAAGTCTTTCATGCTCCGCAGGTGCTTCAGCTTTCCTTTCCTCTTCCAAGGCAGCATGAGACTCCTTATTTTTTCTGATAGCTTCGTCGGCTATCTCTCGGCCACCTTTCAACCAGACTTCGGAATAAAATTTTCCACTCAACGCAGTGGTTTCGGCTAAAGGATTCTTAGTGTCACTAGCTGAGATCGAGAATTCTAGCTAAATTACAGCCTTTGCGTGCTCACAACCAGCTTTCTCGAGGAGTGAGACGGCTCCCCGGGCACCGGCGAAGGTGCAAAAGTCTCCTCTATCGCTGAGTATCTCATCAAAAGCTTCAGCTTCGCCGCTAATCCACCGGATAACCCCCTCAGGATCACTACGGATAAAGTTCTGCTTCAAAGAGAATGCGCCAACCTTAGCAAAACTATTTTTCAAATTATTACAACATTTCATAGCAACCTTGTAGCATTTCTCTTTGGCTTGACGAAACTCCTCAACATTTTTCTAAACCCTCAATCATTCTATATTAGATATCTCACGTTTTGTTTGTTCCACATTGAAATTTCAGTTACTTCATCGAGCTTCTTCTCCAATCCTTGCATTTCGGATCTGTGCAATTCCACATGAATAGACAATGCATATTCTAAATCAGCAATACGCTTCACATCTTTCTCTTGCTTCTTTTCAAACTCCTTAATTTTTTGATCTGCTTCGGAAAGGCTCGACAGCCTAGCTTCGCTAGATTTTAACCTTTCAACAAAGAAGAGCAGGATTTTATCCTTCTCAAGAGCTTCATTCCTAAGCGTTATAACTTCCGAGCATAGGTTTCCAAAAGCTATCTGAGTGTTTTCGTCTTCTGCATCTTTTTGGGCTTTCAAAGCTTTTCTGAGGATAAGACCCTGACAAATAAAAAAATACAAATATTAATAAGTACCACCACAAATCGTTTGTCGAAAGCTCGCCTAACAAAAATCAGTAAATGCGGAAATAAAAATATACAAACCTTCAAGCTGTTATAAGCAAGGCTGTCTGCAAGTTGATCCTTCGTCATTGCAGATAGGCCAAGCTCAAGCTTCGGATATCCCATGTTGTCCATCATCTCCCGACAGACATTAATCTCCTTGCTGTCTGGAAGACAGTAAAGGAAGTCATCTTCGTCGTTTCCTCCATAGACCAAGGATCCTCGGGGGTATTTCAGGTCCTTAGCATAATGTTGCACTTCAACAATTTGCTCTTCTGATAGTTGCTTCACCGAAGCATGTCGAACAATATATTCTAAATCACCCTGAGAAGGTGCCTCGGGAATAGGTGATGTTGGCTTTTTCGAAAGACTTTCTTTTGCCAGTTCTACTGGCTTAGCTCCCGAAGGTCCCGCTTCAACGTGAATAGAAGAAGCGGTTGCAGCGGCCACTTCCCTTATGAAAGTCATCTAGAGGGGGTGGATAGGCAGAATCTGAAATTTATAAACTTAAGCACACACTACAAGCCGGGGTTAGCGTTAGAATTAAATCCGAGTCCGGGAGAGAGGGGGAAATAAATCAACCAAGAAATAAAGTGGATGACATGATGATTTGTTTTACCGAGGTTCAGTTCTTGAGAACCTAGTACCCATTGAGGTGGTCACAAAGACCGAGTCTCTTTCAACCCTTTCCCTCTCTCAAATGGTCACCTAGACCGAGTGAGCTTTCTCCTTAATCAAACGGGTCACTTAGACCCCACAAGGACCACCACACACTTGGTGTCTCTTGCTTTGATTACAAGTGTCTTGAGAACAAGAGTGAGGAAGAAGAAAGCCAACCAAGCAACAAGAGCAACAAAGAAACACAAGAACAATCCTCTCACAAGTCCTAAAGACTAGAATTGATTTAGGGACTTCGATCGGATCGAAGGCTTTGATTTGTCTTGGAGTGTTGTGTTTTGCTCTTGTATTGAATGGAGTGTGATGAATGCTTGGATGGTTGAAGTGGAGGTGGTTGGGGGTATTTATAGCCCTCAACCACCAATTCAACCGTTGGGGCAGGCTGCTGTCAATGGGCGCACCGGACAGTTCGGTGCGCCACCGGACAATGTACGGTTAACCAGCCACGTCACCCAACCGTTAGGGTTCTGACGGTTTCGACCGTTGGAGCTTTGTCTTCATGTGGCACCGGACAGTCCGGTGCCGCACTGGACAGGCATGGTTCACTGCCCGGTGCGCCTTCTACGGCTGCTCTGACTTTCGTGCGAACTGTCCGTGTACTGTAGCTCTGCAGGCGACCGTTGGAGCCGACCGTTGCGCTCCCTAGTCGTTGCTCCGCTGGTGCACCGGACAGTCCGGTGCCACACCAGACAGTCCGGTGAATTATAGCGGAGCGGCGCTTCTGAAACCTGAAGGTGACAAGTTTAGACTCATACGGCCCTGGTGCACCGGACAGTCCGGTGCGCCAGACCAGGGTTCTCTTCGGTTTCTATTGCTCCTTTCTTTTGAACCCTAACTTTGATCTTTTATTGGTTTGTGTTGAACCTTTATGCACCTGTAGAATATATAATCTATAGCAAACTAGTTAGTCCAATTATTTGTGTTGGGCATTCAACCACCAAAATCATTTATAGGAAAAGGTTAAACCCTATTTCCCTTTCACCTTACATCTTCAATTTTGTCATCAGAAGCTTTAGTAGTAGCAGGAGTTGGCATCTTCGTGGATTTCAAAACAGTATCCAAAACACTGCCCATTCTCCTTTTCCTAGGAATCGTTGCAGCAGTTAATAGCTTTGGCAACCCCGTCATTCTGTCGTTGAGCTCTTTGTTTCCGGCTCTTCTACCAGACCGACACTAGCTTTGACTGTCGCAGCAGGAATTATCTCTGGAGCCAAGAGGATAGCTTCGACATGTTCAACAATCTCCATCTTTTCTGTATCAAGCATTGCAGCTGTCCTATCTAAAGAATGTGGATTCGACCTGTGAGTCAAAACCTTAGCTCTTTTCGGTTTAGGCACAATAGAAGAGGATGAAGTTTCCACTTTTCTTTTCGACCCTTGTTTTCGGGCACGAAAGCAGTAATCAGGATAAAAAATCCAATCACATCGAAAACTCTATTCAATTTCCTCTTACCGCGAGCGCCGAAGGCAGTTGTCATGGCTTCGTCCTCTGCCTTTGAATAAGCTCCCAATAGCTCGTCGCTGGTGGCCTCAACAGCCTCAAGCCAATCATCATTCGGCTCATCAAATTGGCTTCTATTGCGATATGTGTATCTTAAGTAAACCAGACCACCTTCACTAGAGCCAGCAGTAGTCTCCTTCGGCATCTCCCAGTCATTCACAAGAGGCCACACCTTATACGCAATATGCTCTTGAACCAAATCTCTGGTGCTAATGTAAGTACACACTGTGTTGAAGGCCATCAAACATGCTTGCACTTTGTTCTCAGTTGCGATCGATGGCCTCCTGATGCCGAAGCGTGATCGTATGGGACACTGGATTATACCCCTCACATCCTCCCTGTCACTCAAATCATTCTTGACATGGAACCATTGCTTCATCCAAGAGCCCGACCATTTCTTTCGGAATGTTGACACATGATACCTCACATCAGAACGGTGCACAAAGCTATAACATCTAAAGTTGTTATGATACTGCTCCTTCCCAATTGCCTTCGTCTGGTAAGATAATTCATGAATGTTGCAGAAGCACTTGGCATCTTGCTCCAGCCCTTGGCTTTTCATAGCCCAAATAAAAACTCCAACTTTAATTAAGGCTTCAGGAGTAAGCTGATAAAGGTATATCTCAAATGTGTTTAGCACTTCGACCAGCATCTTGTGCAACAGAAAACAAAGTCCAGCCTTCGTAAAACTTTTAAATACTACCACTTCATCTGCTTCAGAAAGAAGAACAGTGTTTTCTCCTCCGTCCCTCACTATGGATATGTCATGAAAATATTTACCCTTCATCGCTTCAATTTGCCCTTGCTTAACAATTGATTTCCTGAAAATAACATAGCTTGACCTCCATGACCGATCTTCGGCATCTTTGTTTTCACTTTCAACATCAAAGCTCTCGCTGTCGCTGAAATCCCTAGATAGTCCAGCTAACATTTCATCAGTGATTTTCTTAACGTTGGTCCTTTCCATGGCTTCGTAGAAACTAGCAAGTATGGGGTCTACGCTTTTCTTATCTTGGGCCATTTCGGTGATGATCACAACAAAAAGTCGAAGCTCAAAAATCAATTGCGCTCAAAGAAGAAGAAAGCGAAAATGACAATCATAGCACAAACGCTAGATAGCATGGAAAATATTCTCAGCGCAAGCCCCTATATACATACACAAAGCACCACTAAGCGTGGGACCCATGATTCAGAATGATTCACTATTCTAGCGAAGGGAATATGTTTTTCAGACCTTCGGCTAAAGACTTCGTTTATGTTGCAGTCTGAATTTGTTACAAAAAAACAAACTAATTTTGCGTGGAGCTACTGTTGGGGGCCTTCCTCTTCCGAAGGTCCTAGAAAACACGACTAACCATTTGTTTCTAGCATAATATTGAATATTACAGGAGCTTCGTCATAAGTAAAGGTTCGTGATGGGAGTCTTCTTCTCCGTCGAAAGTCCTTATGACGAAGATACAACCTGAAAATGACAACGATGAATACCGAAGCTATAGCCAAAGAGCAACAACTTCGGCTTAAAGTGGCGACGAAGATCAAGGATGATGCTGAACCGAAGAGAAAAAGACTAGCTAGTCCATAATGATTTATGTTATAATTATGAGCACATGTTAAGGTCATAAATGTATTTTTACCCGGGCTGCGTCCCATGCCTATAAATAGGTGAACAGTACCCCGTACTGTTCACGCTGAATTGTAATCGCTCTTGCGTCAACACCTTCAAACAAGCCGAAAGTATTAATGTAATATAAATTTTGTTAATGTTCATGTATATATCATGAAACAAATATATAAATGAATAAATGAATTACATATATTATCTCTATTAATTCATGTCTTCACAAATCATAAAGGCATGTCCTTCATGACCTTCGTCCGAAGATCATTATATTCAAAAAAAGATAATGTTTCGAAGGACGAAGATCCTTAATCTTTAATAATTGTGTTGTCTTGTTTTTTAATTACAGCATTTGAGGACAAATGACCAACAATAATAAAGATGGGATAACATTGTTTTCAGAAAAAAAAAGCATACCTTAAATTTTTTGTTAGACCTTTGTTTTGCCCAACAGAAGGCGATTCATTTGGTTCGAGAGCGCAATGGACAATGGTAAGCTGTGGTACAAAAACCGTATGATTGGTTGGCAGGTTATTCGCATCCATGATGGTCGTGAGCGTTGACTACGCTCCAACATGTGATTGGTAATCTGTATGAAATGATTCTAGCCTACACGAGGAGAAACAACGGAGGTATTTTTCCATCCATCTGCTTGCATGTGCGGAGACGCCAATGAGACACGTTTCTACCCGTCCAGGCTGTAACACCCCAGGTGTTTATATTCCGCTCGACAACGAGTATGGGATTAAGCACGTAATATCAGGGCATAAAACAGATGCTAAATTCTAATCATCTTCGTCTATCGCGATTTTAATATCGCATCTGTTTTGTCTGTTGCGAGTGCGACATCGCTTTTATTTTCATCTGTCCAGGCTCTTCCGAAATTTTCGTGTTGTTCGGAACATAGCTGTTTCGAAAATTGGTGCGTACGCTGATTGATTAAAATTTATCGCCGCGTGAATCTGAATTCGGAAGCTCGACCTCCTTTTATGCTTTTTATCCTGGACAAATGAATTTGAACTCGGCGACTAAAATATTCGGGGCGAAATAATTAGGATCGCGCGTCGTCTGAGTGAAATCGTGCGCGCGAATATGATTCAATTTATCCGTCCGCACGCTATTTTGACGACGAAATTGCGTATACATTTACGGCTCTGGTTTCGGCTAATCACGCAGAGTAGATTAAAATACCGAAGCCGAACTCGTTGTAAATTGGTCTGTTTACATCGTGACCGGAATAGTCACGAAAACTACCCAACGAGATTCGGACAGAACCGTCTACGCTGTTATTCCTCGGATTTTCATTTCGTGATTCGGAAAATGAAATACGTAGTCCGAAACTTATTTTGGACCAGTTCGTTTAATCCCTCCAAATCTTAATACTAAAACTTGGATTTATTTATATCTATAAATCGTTCTCCTTGAAACATATTATATGAAAAGAGGAAAAACTACAATTTTCTTTCAAAAGCCTTATCCCATCGATTTTTGTTATCAGTATTAGTCATGGCGTGGTATTTTCTCTATGCCTCCACCGTACGCAGGATTCCAGACCTTCTCCACGTGCGCTCTCTCCTGTCTTCTCCCTCGCGGTGCTTTGCTGACCGGCATTCTTCTCCAGCCGATCTCATCCGCGCAGGAATAAATACTCAAAAAAAAATCTACCGTTCCTATCCCCTAGACCGCTACGCCGCCCAGCCGCCCTCTACCGGATTTTTTTCATCCACCGCTCAGAATTCTCACCGCGCCGCCCTGGGATTCTTCAAATATCCCACCGTGTTCTGCTCCTCTCGCTCCCTACGAGCTCCCACGGCACCCTGCGTCTTCTTCCTCGCCGGCGTGAGCTTCAGCCCTGGCTCGCTGCGCGCCCATCTCTAATGTCTTCTTCCCCACCTCGTGGATCTCCCTCGCCGTGCGCCGCTGCTCCATGGCCGGAGCTCCTTCATCTCCCTCCTCTCGGCGTCTTCTGCGTGCTCCCTCGGCTCCTTCCTCTGCTCCACCCAAAGAGCTACCCCCGGTCCGGTGCTTTCTCTGGTGGGAACAGGGGTCAATAGAAGACGCTGCACTCAAAACTACCGTGCGGCCGTGAAGCTCCCTGGCCACCGCGCTCTCTCTCCAACGCCGCTCTCTTCTCCAACCGCGCGTGCCCTGCTCTGTGCGCGTCTCCGGCCCAGCTCGCCGCGCCCTGGACTCCCATGGCGCGCCTAGCCGCTCCTTCCCCAGCTGAGGCCCTGCTCGATCCCTCTCTGCGCGCACAGCCGCGCGTCTGCTTCTCTCCTCGCGCCGCCGTGCAGCTTCCTGCTGCTCGCCATGGCGCCCAGCCACCAGCGCCTGCCCTAGCTTGGTCGCTCTCATGGCGCTTGTTCGGCTGAATTCCCTGCGCGCCCAGCTCAACTCCCATGGCCGCGCGTGCGTGTTCCTCTGCAGGTCGCGCGCCGGGAATTCTTGCCGGTGCCCTTCCTCGCCGTGGAGCTTCGTCACCAGCGTGTCCCTCTGCTCGCCCAGTCTGCGCGCCGTCGACCCCGCCTGAATCCCCTCTGCTGCGTCGCTGCCTCAGCTTGCCGCGCCGTCGTGTTGCTGCTCGCCCTGCGCGCTCTGTTCGCCCATGGAGTTGCCCAGCTTCTCTGCTCGCCGGTCGAATTCCTTGCGTCACGCGCGTAGCATCTCGTTATTCCTGCGCGTGCGCTGTGAAGTCTCTGCGTGCTCGATTCGTTCATCCGGTGGGCGTTCGGGTTACCCGAAAATTAATTTCGGGTCGGGTAATTCGGATTTTTAAAATTTCGGGTTTTAAGAATCGATACCCGAAATTACAACAGGTTCGGGTTCAGGTTCGGGTATTCTCGAACTACCCGAACTATTGTGTCACATTTATAAAAATACATATACCCTATTAAATTAGTATAAAAATATAGTTTGAATAATGATACACATGGACATAAAACACAAGCAATCTACAATCACAAGTTATACACACATACACATAATTATAAATGTACAAATTAATAATTAAGCATGACATGAGTACATGACACATTAAAGTTCGGGTATTTTGGGTATCCGATTGTGATACCCGAATTACCCAAACTAAATTCGGGTTTTGCAAGTTGCTACCCAAAATTCCCGAACAAAATTCGGGTTTCGGGTATTTCGGGTTCGGTTTCGGGTATTTCGGGTTCGGGTTTCGGGTTACGGATTTTTTGCCCAGCCCTACGTTCATCCCACGCGCATCAGATCATTGGGCCGTGTCTTGCTCGGCTCTGTCTAATTCGACGCCCATCTCCACCTGTGTTGTCTGCTGCGTCAAATTTGTGGCCTGCTCGCAGTCTTCAGCTCGCGATTGGCCCAGATTAAATCTTGCTTCAGCTCGTCGGTGCTTGGTTTCCAGCTCGGCCATGTCGTTTACGTACACCTCGACAAGCTCCCTCGCCGTGCATGGTGCACCTCGCCTACGACGTAACTTATATGCTCACCACCTTGTCGGCTTGGTTCTGTTTGTCGTCCCGGTGATCCCGATAGGTCGTTCTCCCCTGCCTTTGGTTCCCGGCGCCAATGATCATGGCCACACCCATGTCCCTATTTTGGTCATGCTCCCGCACCTGCGAGTTTGTCGTGTCGGCTTTCTTCTCGACCTTGCCGTAGACTAGTTCGCGATGGTCACCGCCTTTGATTTCCACCACAGCGTCATCAGCCCTGCTCAAACCTTGCCGTTGAACTTCGCTGACGTACTGTTCTACGTGAGTTAGACCCGCGTCATCACTACAAGAAACTGATAAATGTTCGTGGGTTTTGTTAAGAACGTGGGCACCGACGTTCTTACATTAGTTAAATTCATGGGTTTTTTTAAGAATATGGGTACCCACGTTCTTAAATTAAGTTCGTGAGCCATAGCCAAAACCGTCGAACTTAACATTTTAGGAACGTGGGTACCCACGTTCTTAAATTAAGTTCGTGTGCCAACTTGACACCGTCGAACTTAACAAAAAAAGACCGTTTGGGCCAAGCTATGCCGTTTGGGCCATTTCTGATATAGGACGACCCAGCCCATAAAAGACCACGCCCGCCCAGGCCCACCACGCAGCCGATAACCTCATCGTCTCATCCTCTTCCTCCTACCGTCCAAACGCAGCCGAAGAGGAAAGGAGAGAGAGGCGGCGAAGATGGGGCGGAAGTGGAACGAGCTGCTGTCGTCGGCTCCGAGGACGGGGGAGGCGGCAGAGGACGAGGACGCGGCAAGGATGAGCCGAGAGGGGAAGGTCAGCGTCACCAGCAACCCCGAGGAGATGCCCACCATGAGCGTGCCTCGGAGCAGACGCCCGGACCTCGACCTCACCATTGACGACTTCGAGGAGGACGAGATCGACCCCGAGCTGCGCTACTCCTTCCAGCGGAACAGCAAGGTACCGTATATGCCCGACCGACTGACCATCGTTTTTTTGTTCTATGATTTCCCCTGCTCCTGCTCGATGGATTGTTAGCTTGCTTGTTAGGTCCTCGCCGTTTTGGGGAGATTGTGACCCTGTCCCTGGAACACGCTGTCAGGTTCAGAATCCTTATAAACTTGTGCAGGAAATGTACCGGTGTTCTGTGTGTTCTTGGATATTGGATTGCATTGGCTAAAAAACGAATTAAAAAATGTACCAGGTCACCGATAACAGCATTAGCACTTTGTAAAATTGCAGTTGCTGAAGGATAGGATTATGCTGATTTGTTAATGAAAAAGCAGTGTCCTGTAATGCACCGGGGCACCACTAGTGCTGGGTATGGATCACACTTGAACTCACACGTTGTTACTGATTTGTTCATTACAGCAGCTTCCAATCACCCTTGCTACCTGCACCATCATCAGAGCCTAAAATCGTGAATGCTGTTTTCGCGGGCCCAACAGTTTCAATTTCTTCCCAGTCCATGTGTGCTCTTACGTACATATGCTATGTTGGCAATTAGCCTTCATTAGTTTCAGTCTTATGATCTTATTCACCCTCTTCTCTTCTTTGTATATATGTCAGTTTAGTTACCTAGATGCCTGGAAAAAAAATTACTTCTTTGCGAACGGAATAGTAGGGTGCTGATGTGGGATGTCTTGCTCTACGTACATATAATAGCTGAGAGAGCAACTTTTAATATCTCTAAGAGCAACTTATAATATCTGCTCTTTGAAGTATCATCTGCCTGTACAATTTTCCCTAGTAAACAATGGTCTCAAGCCAGTATTCCATGTATCCCGCCTCTCATGGGTCATCATGGTATAGATGTCCCTTTATGTACTAATAAAATAGAAATAGCATCGATCCTTGCTGATTTAGTAAGGTGTTCAGACGTTGTTAACCAAAAGTATCGATATCCATGTAATCCATTTGTGTTACATTTAGGCAAACCAAACGCCACCTAATACTCCAGTCATTCCAATTTATAATTTGTTTTACTTTTTTACTCCAAATTTGACCGGCTTGTCTTATTAACAAAATCATAATTATAGTTAGTTATTACTGTAATATTGTTTAGCATATAATATATTTTAAATATGGTTTTGGATTTTTCATTTTTTCGCAAAAAAGTGAATAAAAAGAACCGGTCAAACTTGGACGAATTAGTCACATTTGGAAGTTTGAACAAGGAGGGTATTGTAGACTACTTAGGGTGCTTCAGTTTTTTTATCTGAAGGACGCTAACCTCCGAGCGTGCTGCTATTTCTTCTAGATGGGAGGTATAGATGAATCTGCGTTGGATCGTCTCTCACTGGTCACAGATATGACAAAGCACATACGTGTCCGGGCCTCAGGTGGAAGGTCCACTGCATCCGAACTTGGGCAGTTCTCGCCTGTCTTTGTTTGGTTGTTGCGAGTAATATATTTCATTCCTATTCTCCTATACTAATTATGTATACTGAATGTTGAACGCTTTGGCTATTCCCTAGCTGCACATCATCTTACGTACACCTCGCCGGTGCTTGGTTTCCAGCTCGGCCATGTCGTTTACGTACACCTCGACAAGCTCCCTCGACGTGCATGGTACACCTCGCCTACGACGTAACTTATATGCTCACCACCTTGTCGGCTTGGTTTTGTTTGTCGTCCCGGTGATCCCGATAGGTCGTTCTCCCCTGCCTTTGTTCCCGGCGCCAATGATCATGGCCACACCCATGTCCCTATTTTGGTCATGCTCCCGCACCTGCGAGTTTGTCGTGTCGGCTTTCTTCTCGACCTTGCCGTAGACTAGTTCGCGATGATCACCGCCTTTGATTTCCACCACAGCGTCATCAGCCCTGCTCAAACCTCGCCGTTGAACTTCGCTGACGTACTGTTCTACGTGAGTTAGACTCGCGTCATCATCATTCTTACCATGGGTGTCGACATCAATCGCCTCGACAACAACCACATTCACGACTCCGCCGTTCCAATAATTTTGCCGCATCGCCCTTCAAATCTGAGTCCTCGTTTGTAGGATCATCGTTGACCTCGCAACTTCAGCTCGAGTTAATTATGGTAAGTTGATTTATTATTCCCGTCGACTAAATAAATGGTAGGATTAAATAGAAGAATTGATTGCGATGATTCTCTTGTTTATTACTCGATGTAGAGATTAAATTGAATTTTAGGGTTATGCGATAAGTATATTGGTAGACATATATAATACACGGGTTAACCGGTAAATTAGTTTAGAAAGTTAATAAAAGTTCTTTTATCAAATTTTATAAGTATTAGATGTCTAAAAATTGTGAAGTTAAAAGTTATAAGTCGTTTAGGGTGCTCTCTAAACTAGATATCATATTCTATGTGTGTTAGTGGCTTTTATAATTGGAATGGATGGTGATTGCGACCTCGACTGTTTAGCTAAGTTGTAAGAGCATGATTGTAGTAAGTAACAATATATCGATAACTAGTGTCCGTAATGTCTCGTCATTAAATAGGTTATTTCTCTTTTGCGTAGCATCGTAATATCTAGTGTTATTGTTCTTTATATGCATTCATATGCATAATGCATTTCATTCAGGACGATAAATAATCGCGCGATGCGGAAGACAAGCCAAGTCGATCCCAAGCGCGGGCAAATCCGCAGGATAATACTGATGGACGAACCTGCCCGATCCAGTGCTAGGACAAGGATGATCGTCAAGTGGTCGTCTAACAAACACTAACCTAGTGTTACTCAGGCAAGTCCCAGTGCATTTGCCACCTTTCTTGATGTTTTTAAAATCTTTTTCACTTGCTTGATGCATTAGGTGATAGGAGTTGATTGATAAAACAATTCCTGCATTACCTTCCTTGAATTCGATTACCTTCCTTGATCACCCGTTTTACAAAAGATTTTTGATGCTTAGCTTTGCTTTAGAAAAACAAAATGTTTTGTTTTTACAAAAGATGATCTGGCAAAAGTGGGTGGGATGTTTTCGAAAATAAAACTTGATGGTGGATCTGTCAAAGGCCTTGATGGATTCAACATCGGAAAAGATGTACCTCTGTCAGGTACCAAGTTTTTGGGTTTAATGATTAAGCTGAGACCGGGCGGGTGACTTGCACGAGAAAGGAGTCTCGGTGTAGTGTCTCCGTCTGAGTCGATTAAGGACCATGTCGATGTAGGCCTGCTGACCGAGGACCCTTTAATTGGTCACATGCCTCGTCATGGGTAAGCCTTGCCTCGGGCAGACTAAGGCCAGAATAAGATAACACGAAATGGGCGTGGAGCGGTGGCGGGAGTAGCGTGTACCCTCCGTAGCAAGAGGCTGGACGGTGGTGTATCTGTGCTCTCGGTTTGCGTGAACCTGATCTGGTCTTAAGAACCCCGGTGGCGGGTTGACATATGCAAGGGTTAAGTGCTACATATGTCGTGTGATTGGAGATCCTCAGCTAAGTATAATCGATTTGGATCGCCGTACCTTCGCGGTTATGAAGACTTGGTCACTGACTTACACGTAGCAATCCACTAAAGATGATGATTTGATAAGAAATTGGCTAGTGCAGGTCAAGTGATTGAACTAGGGTAGAAAGAACTCTAGTTGCAGGTAATTCTACCTAACTTGACAATAAAACTGGATTTTTAAGGATATACTTTTAGTAAGCATTTATGCAAAACAGAGTCTTGATCATTGAGAAACCTTACCTTGACTCCCTTATAACCAGCATACCCTTGAGAGTCTTTTCTTTAGTCGGGTAAGACTTGCTGAGTAATTCCATACTCAGGGTTTTATTCCCTGTTGTTTTTCAGGTTCTAACCTTGTGCTGCTGTGATGGTGTTAAGTGCTAGTGGGCTCGGCCTTCTTATAAGTCTAAGTAACCCTTCTATACTTCTTATTGAGGATGATCCCTTGAGCTAGCATATATTTCAAACTTATACTTTTGTAATCACTCCGATAAACTAATGTAAAATTTTTGTAACCTGTAAAATTTGGTAGTAAGATTTCCGCTGCGACAATATTGGTGTGTGTGATTTGTGTTACTTAATTCCGCGGTTCTGGTTGTAAGTGGTTTATCCGATGTCCTTGGGGCAATCGGACAGATCCTGTTAAGTTATCTGGTGCACATGCATAGCCGTCTGAGGTCTTTGGGACAAGGACAGGTGCATGTGGGCCCAATAACTTGGGAGGTTCTGCCACACAGGCTCACGCGAGCCACGCGCTCCAGACACCAGCAACCAATCGTAGAAAGTGAAGCCTTCAGTCGTAAGATGCATGTTAACATTTCTATTACTACTCTATAAGACACTATTGTAGACGTCCACAAGTACATCGTGGTTCTGCCCGTCCTCCCCCTCGCGCAATCACAGGAATCATCGCTCTGTGCGTCGTGCTTAAGCCGCCCCGCCATCATCACCCCTCGCACACCTTCCTTCGGCAACCTTCCATATCGCTCCGCATCTGTGCTCCCCCTCACGCAATATTAGGAAACCCTCCATTACCGCCTCTCACCCAACATCCTCTGTTAGCCCCCGCCGCACTCGCCTCCCGAAATCGGCCGCCATGGCGCCGCACGCCACGGCTCCTGCCCCGGCCCACCTCCCTACAACAGCTGCAGTTCCCTCCAGCCTCCGGTGGTCTGGCACGCCGCCTCCTCGCCTAGATCCGTTCGTGGTCCGCCCCTCCGGCCTCGCCCAGCTCCAAAGCTCCCTCCTGCTTGTGGGCATGCGCCCTCGCCCTGGGGGCCAGGCCCTAGGCCGCCGTCTCCGGCATCCGGGCTGAGGGCTGAGCAAGAAGGTTAAGAGGCACAGATTGGTTGAGCAGGTCAGTATCCGTCCATTATTCCTTTCTGAGACCACGCATTGGCTAGCTTCTTGTTATATCCATTATTTGTCAATACCATGATGCATGGATCAAACTTTTAGTTAATTACAAATCTTGAGGTTAAAAGCCTTTATGCTCCCATGTCGAAGTCGTCTTGTGTGACTTTCGATTTCGAAAATGGTAAGGAGTTCAGTTTGCCATGCAGCCAATCATGTCCTCGTTCCTAACAGTCAGTAGCTGGACCATGTGATTTCCTTTCGTCAAAAATCAAAAATCACTACCGTCACTTACATCTTTCTATCAAAAGGAACGAGGTGGAGAATGAATTTTCTTCCTTGGATGCTGCCGTGACAGCATGGGAGCATAGGAAGATGTAACTTCAATTAAGAAATGATACTATACCTGCATATTTGCATGACATCGAGATATATATCCACATGGTGGTCTTCCAGTTCAAGTCATACTACCAACTCAGTATGTTTGTTCTCTTGGTGCCTTGTGTTGTTTCCAGTTGCAGTCTAAACTTTGTGCAAATTGAACACTTCAGTGTGGATGACTGTTTTCAGTCGGCTTCAGTTTGCACACTTCAGTATATGTTTTCATCAGTGCTCTGTTAGGTGTCCGTTTCCTCAGTTACACTGTAGTTGGCTTCACTATTCCTCTGTTTTACTTCTAAATCATAACCATGATGTAAGCATACATGTATCGTTTAATTTACTCCTCGGGAGTGTGTTTTGCTGTATGCGTCTTTTAAACATATTGGTGCTGCGCACTTGACATCTCGTGCTGATATCATCCTAAATTCAATGCAGATTAAGCGTGAAATTTGTATCATGAAATTAGTAAGGCACCCCAATGTTGTTTGACTGTTTGAGGTAAGATCCGAAAAACTATACACACTTCATGATGTTATTTTTATTAATTCAATCTGCTGTTATGCAAAAACATGACAACCAGGCTACTAATGGAAGGTTGAAGGAAGACGAAGCACGTAAATACTTCCAGCAACTGATTAATGTTGTTGATTACTGCCACAGTAGGGGAGTGTATCACAGAGACTTGAAGGTGAAGCCTAAGTTACCTTATGGCACTGATATACTCGTAATTATTGTACATTTTTTATATCATGGTCTGGATCTTTCTCAGGACTCTATACTGCATAATGTTGATGAACAGACTGTTTGTATTCTAAATGGGTGTCGAGTTACTCATCAAATTCTAAGATTGGTTCTAAACATTCTGGTTTGTATTCTTACTATACCTATTTTGAAGTAAATGTTCACAGTGTTTTTATTGCTGGATTAATACAATTTGTTTTCTCCATCCAGAGTTTTTGCATAACCTTAAGATTCATAAGATAGGGGAAAGCATCGTGGGGTTTACTCAAATGTATGATTCTCTTTTGATTTTTAAAACTAGGAAAATGTTGCAGTTTTCCCATTGTCGTGCAGTTCCACGGCGGTGGCTTTGTCACCGGGAGCAACACTATCGTGGCCAAAGACGCCTTCTGCACGAGAGTCGCCAAACTCTACGATGTCATTGTCTTCATCTGCTCAAGGTCCATGTTCACCGATTCCCTTTTGTTTTTTACATGAGAAACAATAAATAAGACAACAAAATTTAGTAATGTTACTTCCTTCTAGAAGCCTTTTGTTTTGTTTTCACTTTCCTAAGTATTCTTAGGAAGTTAGAATGTTGCTTTTACTGGTGGAACGCATAGCACTTGCCCCCTCCATCCCAAATATCACTTTCTTGGTGAGTCAAACCGTTTTAAGTTTTACAAAATCTATAGAAATTTGCTAACATTTAGGATAATAAATAAGTATTATTAGATCCATTACAAAACAAATTTTAATAACAAAATCTAATTAAAAACATAGATGTTGATGTTTTTTCTACGAGCTCGATGATTTATTTAAAAATCTACATTTGTCCTTTTTTAGGAACGAGGGCATATGATTGTCTTTTAATAATGGTCCGACAACCAACTACACTTGTATTTCCTACGCTTGAGCCCTTGCGATCTACACGGTGTGATGCTGCCTATCACGATAGTGCTCATTATCTGTCACTTTACCCTGTTAAGGCATAGACACTTGCTATCAGGTTACTTGGTGGGAGGGTTGAATCAAACACAAGGCATCCAAAGGAGAACTTGTAAATTCATAACTGAAATATGGACCATTTCATGATCTTCCACGGTTCTCCTACGTACCTGTGATTGTGCACTTTGAGAACAACCCTTTTTCAGTTGCAAAGGAAGTGTATTACAAAACACTACAACATTGCTCATGGTGGTGCCAGATTCTAGGGTGGATTTTCAAGTTTTGTTTAAATTTTATAAGTAACCAAACTTCTAACTGGATCCTTTTCATTATTGTGTCTCTGATTTCCTTTTTCTAGGTAAAACACAATTTTGCTTTTAAATCCCATGCTCATGCTTCACAATTTTCATTTTAATTATTATGCCTCTGTTTTTTTCAGTTCAGAAACCCATAGAAGTTAAGGTTGTACTTTCAATTAGTAGGTTCAGTCCTTGCTATTTATTTGAATTTTTTTTCAGTTCAGAAACCCATAGAGTATACCCAATTCTCTCTGTATTTTTATCCTAAATTTAGAAAGCAATATTATTAGGGGGGCACTTCCATTCAAAATCGATGACTGTCTTTTTGACCCATTATTACAGAGGACTATACAATCTCTTATTTAATTCACCTGACCATCAATCTGTCTGTGTAGCTTAATTATTCGTTCTTCTATATTATTGTATCCTCGACAATATTGCTCTGCATGTATGTATTATCCTTCTATTGGGTGTATGTGATCAAGATTAGAGCAGCTGAGCAATTGCCAATTTGGAAGGCCATGTTGAAGACACCAGCATCAATTATTTTGATTATCTATTGTTTTCTGTGTATGGTTTGTGGGTGGTTTATTTGTCTTCCATTTATACCTGATGAGCATTAACGAGGTAGGTCCAACATCGACTCCAATTCTTATCTCACCGATGCTGCAACCACAACTCAGTAGAGATACTTGAAAGTTGATATTCAAAAATATTATCTCTGGGTACATTTTTAGTTATTTAATTTAATAGTTTATTGACTAACATTCTATTTGCCAAGACTAACCATCAATGTGTTTGTGCAGCGTAATTATCGGTTCTTCTAGATGTTTGTATCCCGACGACATTGCTCTGCCTATGATGGAGAGATTCCCATATTCTGAAGCATACTCGGAGCTGAGTTCTAAGCTAATGATTCGATTTTGATGAGGAGGATATACACCCCAGAAGAGTTTATACATCATTTGTGGTTCTTGTTTTATGCTGAATATGTCAAAATTAGCTTATTCATCTTGAGTGTACTAAATGGGCTCCATGCTTTTGGATCCTATGCCTATAACTTTACATCATCAATGAACAATGTGTAGAATACTTCTATTCAATCGGGACTAACATCTAGATAAGTAATAGTTGGACTGTTGTCGCCTGTATAACTTCCAGAATCTGGATGCTAGGCTGGACCGTTGTCGAATTCTCACCATGGCGCAACTGATGTTCAGGTTTGCCGGCTCCAGAACAAGGCTCGTAATGGCCAAGGTATTTCAGCATTACATTTACAGTGAAAATATCAACTGCCACTTGGGACATGCCTGATAAATAATTGAAGTTGACCTCACGTTCTGTGCAATATTGTTTTCTTCACTTGGTGAACATTAAAAAACCTTATTTTTTATGTAGCATTGCCCAACCATTATAAAAGGGTATTAAAACGTGTGCGAGATTGTTGCACTATTTTTCTCCATTGCTTCTGCATAAGACATTTCGTGATAGTTTGTTTTTCATGACAGAGTATACATCTTAACCTTTAAAAGATGCTAACGTTATCATAACATATTTACTCCGTAGCAACGCACGGGCATACCGCTATATCTAAATAAAACTTAAAAAAGAGAAACTGGGAGGGTAACACACATTGTCTTTGGTGTGGGGAATTTGAATCCACTAATCACATCTTCTTTGAGTGTCACGTGGCAAAATTCACCCGGGGAGTGATTCTAATTGCTCTGAACTCTAAAATCCCCCCACCCCAAATGCAAATGAGATGTTGGCTTTGTGGCCATAAAAAAACGGATAAACATCTTCTGGCTATAGGCTGCAGTGCTGTTTTATGGACAATATGGAAAATTAGAAATGATATTTGTTTCAAGGGGAGAAATATCATGAATGCTGCTAACATTTTCATTTTGTGTTGCTTTTGGCTGAACCCGTGGGCGCTAATTCAGAAAGATAAGAAGGTAAGAGTAGTCTGCCGTTCTGCCGTCCCTCAATCTCCACCGTCCATCCCACGTCCCTGTTTTTCGTGCGTCATCCGTCAGCCGTCCTGCGTGTGTTGCCTCCCGTCCGCCCCTTCCCCGTCCGCGCGAGCAACCTAGCTCCCTCTGCCCCCTCCCATTCGCAGTTCTCCTCTGCACGCTGGCAACCGCTCCCTCTCTCCGCCTCCACCTCCACCGTCGGGCGCACCCTCCCCTCGCTCTGGACCTCCCCAAGATGTTGGAGTCCTCCGTCCCCACGCCTCGCCGGACCCGCCATCACCGCCTCCCCGTTGGGCCACGAAACCCTAGCGGCGCTTGCAGCCCCTGGATATCGCGTCCCGCTCCCTGGCGCCTCCGCCCGTGCCCTGCTCCCACCGACGTCATCTCCTCGCTGGGCCACGGATCCCCTCCGGATCGACGGTTGCGCCACCTGGCCACGCCGTCGGATAGGGACCTCCCCCGGTCCTTTGTCCTCGGGCATTCCCACGACGCGACGCTCTTATCCTCTCACTCATTGGAGTCTACGGTCGAGAGGAGCACAGAGGCAGGCGAGCAGGCTCGAGTGGTGCGTCCCATTCACCCGCGATGCCTGTGCCAGCCCTGCCCGGCCTGGCGCGCAGCACGGGGCTCCTCGACGCCGCCGCCACCTGCCCTAGGGGCGGGCACTCCGATAACGGTGACCATGGCGGTGTGGGTGCGGGGGCTGGGAGTCTGTGTCCTGCTAGATCCAGTTGACACCGACTCATTGAGGCCCTCTGTAAACATCATCTTCGCCTGTCGTCGGCGGGAGAAGCAGCAGCCGCCTCCAGGACACCGGCTGGCGCGGATGTTCCGCCCGAGCTCGCTGCTCTGCTCCACCTGCAACAACACCGACGTCGCATCCTCATCCTACTACTCGTCTCCTGCAGGCGACGACCAAGGCTCGTCCAGCCGCGCACTGCTGGTCATGAATGGCGCCATTGACAGGGACCTGTTTGTTGCCTCCTTGCGCCGTGACCTGTCGACCGAACCAAGTCAATCTCCATTGTTGTCGACCACCTCAGCCATGGTGGTGTCAACGACGGAGGAGAAGGTGCATAGAGGGTTCGTGGTGGTAAAGCGGTCGCGAGACCCGTACAGCAACTTCCAGTCCTCCATGGTGGCAATGATCGTGTAGCGGCAACTGCTGGGCACACCAAGGGGAAATGAATCTTGCAGTGTTTTCTTTCAACAATTCCTGTAGGCCAGCCAAAATGGAAGGTGTTATGAGGGTGATCACTTCGGGCAATGATTGCTTCGTAAATGTTGTGGGGTAAGTTTTTGCTGTACTGTAATATATGCAAGTGCTATGTGGTCTTACTACAGTTTTGAATAGAAATCTGAACCTACGGGCCATTATTGTATTCAGTTTCAAATATGGAACATCTTAGGTTTTAAATTGTTTAGTACCAATGCATCATTTCTGTTGGGGACTTGTTCTCAAATGCTATGAATTAAGAACAAGGCAACACAAAAATGTTAAACGTTAATGTCCTTCGTCCGTTGAAGCATTATATCCTCGAGGGTATAATGAACTTCGGACGAAGGTTAAAACGACACAATTACGAAGGTTGAACTTTTATAATTAAATTCTCAGAGAGTGCATAAAATAATGTGAGAAACAAAGCATTAAAGATAAGTAAACTATAGGTGAACAACATCATTTTTATATTATATAAACTTGATGTATATGAATATAATAATAGATACATTTTATACCTCTGCCTTGGCAAGGAATAATTCCCAAGTGATGCGATTGCAATTACAGGAATGCGTGAACAGTAAAAGAGCACTGTTCACTATTTATAGGCACAGGACACAGCCTGTGAGGAATTACAATCATGCCCCTCGTAAAAGTTTACAACAACGAATCAAACATTTATGGACTAAACGGTCATTCTATTTTTAAGTCGGTTTGCAGCTCCGAAGCTTCATGGAGAGGAACCTTCGGTCATCACATGCGGACAGCTTCAGACGAAGCTGTTTCTTCCTGCAGGACCTTCGGCGACGAAGCATGGTCCCAACAGTAGCCCCTTCGCGGTGCTAGATCGTTTTTCGTAACGAGCTTGATCCGTGAAAAAAGTCTCTTAGACTTCAGGAAGCCGAAGGTCCGAAAAACACCTTCCCTGAGCTCGTTGCCGAGAAACGATTCAGTTTCTGAGCGCGTAACGGTCCCACCCTGCAGAGTTACTATTTGGTCTCTGCGGTCCACCGCGCAGCGGGTGTAAGCAGCAGTTCGCCTGGTGTAAAAATCCTGACGATTCACCTTCTTACCTGCAACACTATATAAACAGACGGGTAGGTGTGAAGTTACCACAGCATTCATTGCTATTGCACTGTTTTGCTGCCAAAATTTTTAACCATAGCCGAAGCTTGACTCTCGCAATCAAACGAAGCTTGCAGTTTAAAGCCTACTTCGTCAGGAGAAAAAACTTCGGAAGAAAAAGTTTTTAGTTCCCAAAAAATTCAGAATTAAATGGCCAGAGTGCGCTCTACCGCTAGGGTTGAGCATGAGGGAGGCGAAGCTGAAGGATCGGAGACTGTTCCCATCTCCGAAGCGATGCAACGATCCAGACTGGTGACCTCGGAAGGAATCCGTACTGCCGAGACAGAGCAGACTGTTGCCGAAGTAGAACAAGTTGCTGCCGAAGCAGAAGAAGGAAATATTGAGGAGGCTGATCCTGATGATGATTACCATATTGCCGTGCCAAGCAAGCCCAGCCACTTGGACTTCGGAAAGTCGACTGTCTCTAAGGCTGATCTCTCCAAGATGGTGAAGTCGGGTTACTTTAGTGAGAATGAGAAGAAGCTACTTCGCTTCGGGGGGGAAGAAACTACCCCGAAGCCAGAAAAGGATGAAATAGTCATTTTCAAGAGCTTTCTAAAGGCTGGGTTAAGATTTCCCTTAAATAGGATGATCTCTGACGTGTTGCAAAGATTTGGCATCTATTTTCACCAACTGACGCCCAACGCGATTGTCAGGCTCAGCGTCTATATCTGGGCTCTCCGAAGCCAGGCGGTAGAGCCATTTGCCGACAGCTTCTGTCGAGTTCATGAGCTGCATTACCAAACAAAAGCCAGAAAAGATGGATTACATGAAAATTTTGGTTGCTATAACTTTGCTTATCGGAAAACCATGAAGTTTCCCGTGATCAGCTACCGAAGCAAATGGCCGACAGGCTGGAAATTAGAGTGGTTTTATGTCAAAGTTGACGAAGACAAAGAGAAGCTGGTTCAGAGCCCTCTTGAACTAACCTTCGGAGAAACAAGACCCCGATGCAGAATGGAAGTAGAAGGTCCAACTTGGGCTGCACTGGGCGAATTCAAAATTATTGCAGAACATATTGGCACTAGAGATTTAGTGCAGGAATTCCTGGCCTTCAGGGTTTTTCCAACTATGAAAGAGTGGACAATGCCGAAGCTTGAAGGGGAAAAGAAGAAGGGGGAACTCGTCCGCCTGCCCTACCATTATAAATTCAAGAAATACTTTAAAGTACCCTGCCAAGAATGGCTTAATACGATTGAAATAATGAGCAATGAAATTCTTGGGAATTACTCTAAGAAAGAGGACCAACTGATGACAGCGGCCTTCGGCACTCGGCCGAAACGTAGGCTGAACAGGGTGCTTGATGCCATAGGCTTTGAATATGTTGACTACGGTCGACTGGGCGGAGATGCTGGGGGCCCTAAGCGAAAAAGGATTACTAGCACTACTGACGAAGAAGTCACCAAGACAGCAAAAAAGAAAAAGAAAGATTCTGATAACATTAGTGCTGAAGAGTTAAATCCTGAGCCGAAGGTGGCTACGGCAAAAAAGAGAAAAAGTGCATCCCCAGAGCCAGAAACGCCGGTCCAAGAAGAAGATACTCCTGCTTCTCCTTCTGCTATTGAAGTAGAAGATATTATGAAGGTAATGACTGAACCCTTGCCTATCAGGCTAAGTCCGCTGGCATTGGAACTGACGAAGTTTTTTCAGAGGGACAAGGCAGCTTCGGCAACAAAAAGTCCTGTGAAGCCGAAAAAGCGGAGAATTATTCAAGTAACAGACGTAATCCATCAGACGCCGCCACCGACAACGGTGTCAAAAATTGTTTTTGCTGAAACTGCCGAAGCCGAAACTTCTGGAATGAAAACCGCTGAAGCTGAAATGGGCGGAGCTGAAGCTGAAATGGGCGGAGCCGAAGCTACCGGGGCCGAAGCCGAGGCCACCGAAGAGTCGGACCTGGAAACCACAATTGAGGCTATTGACAATATAATCCTAAAAATGGCTGAAGAGGAAGCTACCGTGGCTACAGTGAATACGGCAACTGAGAAGGGGAAAGAGCAAATTAAAGAAATTTCAGAAGAAGAAGATTTCAACTTTCAAGATTTGCTCGGACAAGAATTATCAGACGCCGAAAAAGAGGAGTTGAAAAAATATGTCATATCTTGCGGATACAAATCAGGGGCTATGCTTTTTGGTGGGGTCAACGAAGGGAAACTAAGATGCCTTCGGAACCGCACCGAGGCCAAAATTGTCAGAACCCTTTCCAAAAGCATTGGCTTGCCGAAGCTGGAAGCGGACTTGTGTCGTTACCAACGACACCACATCGCCGGAAGCTTGCTTTATGCCAACTTCAAGGTAACAAATATTTTTGTTATTTTATTACTATTATTATTAACTTTTGGGTCGTGTTCTAACGAAGGTCATTTCGACAAAGTATATTATTAAGCAAGGTTCTGAAGATGCAACAAGATCTGGAGGAAGAGAAAAACAAAGCTGTCATTCAAGATTTGGCTGAAAAAGTTGAGAATCACGAAGCCAATCTGAAAAAGAAAGACTTCGCAATTCAAGATCTTGAACTCATGGTCAAAGAGCACGAAGGTTCATTAGAAAAGAAGGATTTTGTTATTCAGACCATGGAAGGCTCTTTGGCTGAAGCCCAACTTGAAAATGACAAATTAAAGAATGAACTGCTCCTTCAGTTAGAAAAATTCGAGCAAGAAAAGAAATGTTTCGAAGCAAGCCTGAAGGCTGAAGTGGACAAATACTCAAATTTACAGAAATCCTTTACAGAACTTCAGGAGAAATGCTTAAGCTTCGGCGCCCGGTGTGTGCAGCGGCTGAAGGACGTGTTTCACTCTGTCGGAGCTAGTTCTTCGAAATTTACACCTTCAGCTGAAAACCTGCCAAAAACATTAGAACATATTGAAGGCGAAGTTGACGCCCTTGACGAAGTTATTGGTGGGCACGCTGACTTCTGCGCCCTGGTAGCTTCTCGGGGCACAGCTGCTGCTTTTTTGAAGGCTGGCTGCACACATGGAAACACTGTGAACAGACCAAACTTCAGCCTGTCAGCTTCAGATTTGTTAGATATCCCAAGCTTAGCCAGAAGCATCGAAAATAGATTCATGACCCAGATCTGGGTAAATGGCGGGCGGAAAATGGCAGGCGACGAAGCTCGAAGCCATCTTAAGCCGGTAAAAAACTTATGCTTGTTACTTTTACCCTCTCCTTTGAAATTTGCACCTTTCTTACTGTGCTGCTTGATATATGCAGGATGACAAAGCTGAAGATTGACAGTGCTGAAGTTTGACAAAACTGAAGACGAAGCCTTAGCTGAAGCTTAAAATTGTTTATAATGTGCTTTCCTGCAAAAATTCTTGGAGAAACTTTTGTAATATAGATATGGAGTAACTTATGTAAATTTGTACATATCTTGTAATATATTCTGTCTTCTTTAATCGCATCCATTCTGCTTTGCTGTGGACGAAACTTCTTTTTTGAGCCGAAGGCGAAAAAACACCTTTCCTTCTTTTCGTACACAACGAAGCATAGAAAATTTTTCCTTCGAATCTTTTTCCCTTCTCTTTTTTCTGAAGCACCTATCTTTTTGTGTAGCATGATGATGATTCTATATATGTCTAAATGAATGTTCATGAATGCAAATGACATGATGATATGCTATGTGCAAATGAATATTAGAGCACATGCTCAAAAAACCATAATCACGGTCCTTCGTTCTCTCAAGAATGATAAAAATCTTTTTGTCGTTTACTTTTCGGCTTCACCGTTTACTTTTCGGTGTATCAGCGTTGACTTTTCGCTGTAAGCCTCCCTTAGGAGCTTCTTCGCCTTTTACTTTCGACGAAATCAGCGTTTATTTTTCGCTGTAAGCCTCCCTTAGGAGCTTCTTCGCCTTTTACTTTCGGCGGAATCAGCGTTTATTTTTCGCTGTAAGCTCTGCATTCCCTTAGGAACGACTTTTGAGCTTCTCCCTGTTTTCTTTTCTTTCTCTTTGCACTCGAGGGTGCGTTCTCAGCTTTTACATTTACATTTTTGGGGGATATTGCTCTTATAGAATTGAAATAAGGAAAAGAAAAATTACATGTTGTGGCCCCATTAAAAACCTTTCTCCCCCTTTGGAAAGGAAAAGGGTGCCACAAAAAAGAATATAAAAAATTACATCAAACTAAACATAATATCTCCGAAGCTCGTCTGCATTCCACGATCTAGGAATGTCATTGCCGTCCAAGTCCTTCAACCTGTAGGAACCAGGTCTTGACGAAGATACTACCAAAAAAGGGCCTTCCCACTTCAGCTGTAATTTGCCTACTGTTTCAGGGTTAGCCACTCTTCGAAGTACCAGGTGTCCTGGTTCAATGTTCTTCAACTTGACCTTTCTATCACGCCATTTTATTGTTTCAGCTTGATATTTATTGATGTTTTCCACAGCTTGAAGTCTGATCCCTTCAATAGCATCTTTTTCTATGGAGCAATCAGCTTCGTGTTCGCCCTCTACTGAAGCTACTGTCCTTATTGATCCTGTTTTAGCCTCTTCTGGGGTTATTGCTTCGTCACCAAACAATAGTTTGAAGGGTGTAAAGCCTGTTGATCTTGAGATGGTTGTGTTATGACTCCACACCACTTTGATTAACTCGTCTGGCCACTTTCCCCTCGGCTGATTGAAGATTGACTTCATTATTCCTGTCATTATGATCCCATTGGCTCTTTCAACAAGTCCATTTGATTCTGGGTGTCGGACTGATGCAAAATGGATCTTCGTGCCGATTTGATTACAAAATTCTCTGAAGGCTTCAAAATCAAATTGTGTCCCATTGTCCACAGTGATAGCCTTCAGCACTCCGAAGCGACAAACAATGTTTTGCCAGAAAAACTTTTGAATAGTAAACGAAGTTATTGTGGTTAAGGGCTTCGCCTCAATCCATTTGGAAAAATATTCCACTGCTACCACCACGTATCTTAAGTTCCCCTGTGCTGGTGGTAATGGACCTAGCAAATCCAGACCCCACCTTTGCAAAGGCCAAGTGGGTTGTATTAGCTGAGTTAAAGACGAAGGTTGTTTTTGATCTCTTGCACATTTCTGACAACCTTCGCACTTTTGGACCAAATCCGCTGCGTCCGAAGCTGCCTTTGGCCAATAAAATCCTTGGCGAAAAACCTTTCCAAGCAAAGGCCTAGATCCAATGTGAGATCCACACAGACCTGCATGTATGTCCTTCATTAATTCTATACCTTCGGATCTGGATAAGCACTTGAGCAATGGGGAACAGACCCCGCGCTTGTATAACTCCCCTTCTATTATAACATATGGTCGAGCTCTTGCTTCTATTCTCCTGTTATAAGCTTCATCATCTGAAAGAAAATTACCCTAAAGGAAAGAGATGATCTCAGTTCTCCAATCTTCACTATAAACAAGGGATATGTTAAGGATTGCTCTTTCAAGAAGCTCGACCGAAGGTGCTTTTATTGTTTCAAAAAATACTTCCGAAGGTACAGGCAGCCCCTGGGCTGCTGACTTAGCCAATAGATCAGCGTATTCATTTTCTCCACGAGGAATATTTTTGACAGAGAAACCTTCGAAGGAAGCCTCAATCCTTCGGACTGTATCTAGATACTTTTCAAGCTTCGGGTCTCTTGCTTTGTAACTTTTGTCAATATGACCAGAAATAACTTGGGAATCAGTTTTAAGGATAGCCCTTCTGATTCCCATTGCCTTTAATTTCCGAAGACCCAAAAGCAGAGCTTCATACTCGGCGATGTTATTTGTGCAACTAAAATCAAGTTTTGCCGCATAACAAGTTTTAACTTTGGAAGGTGAAACCAACACAGCAGCCGCTCCCGCTCCGAAGGTTCCCCAAGACCCATCGCAAAACATTGTCCGTGCTTCGGCGTCTTTATTTGTTTCTTCCTCCTGAGCCCCTGGCGTCCAGTCAGCAATGAAGTCTGCCAACGCCTGGAACTGAATCGAAGATCTATGAACATATTCAATACAAAATTCATTGAGCTCTGTAGCCCATTTTCCAATCCTTCCAGTAGCTTCTCGGTTCCTCATAATATCCTTCAGAGGTTGTGAAGAAGGAACAATTATGTTGTAAGCTTGAAAATAGTGCCAAAGCTTCCTGGAAGCCATCAAGACAGCATACAATACCTTCTCCAACTCTGTGTAATTTTTCTTTGATAAACTGAGAACCTTAGATACAAAATATATTGGGGCCTGTCTCTTAACCTGGCCTTCAAGCTTCTCTTGAACAAGTGCTGCACTTACCGCTGAGTGCGAAGCTGCCACATATAATAACAAAGGAGCCCCTGGCGTAGGTGGAGTTAATGTTGTTAGATCTATCAAATACTGTTTCAGCTCTTCAAAAGCCTTCTGCTGGATTGGTCCCCATTAAAAAACTTCGGCTGACTTCAGAACTTCAAAGAATGGTAAGTTTCTCTCTGCTGATCTGGATATGAATCTATTGAGAGATGCCAGCCTTCCTGTCAACCTTTGAGCCCCCTTTTTTGTACTTGGTGGCTCCATTCGAAGTATAGCTTCGATTTTACTTGGGTTGGCCTCAATTCCCTTTGTTGAAACTAAGCAACCAAGGAATTTCCCCTTATTTACTCCGAAGACACATTTTTCTGGATTCAGCTTTAGACCAGCCTGTCTAAAATTAGCAAAGGTCTCCTGTAAATCAGCAATGTGGTTATCCTGCTTCGTGCTCTTTACAATGATATCATCAACATAAGTGAGTACATTCCTGCCTATCTGAGAATGGAGAACCTTTGCTGTCATTCTGCTGAAGCTTCCTCCAGCATTCTTAAGCCCTTCAGGCATCCGAAGGTAACAGTATGTCCCACTGGGGGTTATGAAACTGGTTTTTGGTTCATCTTCCTTCTTCATCCATATTTGATGATAGCCTGAATAGCAATCCAGCAAACTCATGAGCTCTGATGAAGCTGCTGCATCAACTAAGGAATCTATCCTTGGCAATGGAAACTCGTCCTTCGGACAGGCTTTATTAAGATCAGTAAAATCGATACACATTCTCCATTTACCATTGGCCTTCTTCACCATAACAGTGTTAGCCAACCATTCTGGATATTTTACCTCTCTAATAACTCCGGCACTGAGGAGTCTTTTCACTTCATTCCGAGCACCTTCGGCCTTGTCATCAGACATCTTCCGAAGCCTCTGCTTCCTGGGTCTGAATGATGGGTCAACATTGAGCGAGTGCTCAATAACATCCCTGTTAACTCCGCAAAGATCATTAGCTGACCAAGCAAAGACATCTTTATTGTTGAACAAAAACCTTATCAAAGTTTTCTCCTGCTCTTCGGACAATTGAGATCCCAATAGCACCTTCTGCTCTGCTATATCCTCACATAAGAGCATGGGTTTCGGCTGATCAGCCGAAGCAGCTTTTTCCCTTCTGAACTTGTATTGCTCACAAGCTTCAGTTCCATCTATATTATGGATTGCTTTTGAGTCTGTCCAATTTCTTTCGGCCCTTCTGGCAGCTTCTTGACTTCCATGAATAGCAATGGGCCCTTGGTCCGAAGGTATCTTCATGCAAAGATAAGCTGGATGCAGAATTGCTTCGAAGGCATTAAGAGTACCACGACCAATGATTGCATTGTAAGGGTATTCCATATCAACGATATCAAACATAACTTGTTCAGTCCTTGTGTTGTTGATGAATCCGAAGGCCACTGACATTGAGATTTTACCGAGTGCTACAATCTGCCTTCCTCCGAAGCCACAGAGGGGACGTGTGGCATCAAGAATTTTATCTTCGGGCTCTTGCATCTGTCTGAAGGCCTTAGCAAATATGATATCAGCTGCACTGCCTGTATCAACCAAAACAATGTGGACCAGAAATCCTTTGATAACACAAGAGATAACCATAGCATCATTGTGTGGGTAATCCTTGAGTTGAAGGTCCTCTTGGGAGAAGGTAATAGGAATGTGAGACCATCTTGACTTGACGAAGGGTCCTTGCACCCCGACATGTTGTACCCTTCTCTGTGCTTCCTTCTTCTGTTTCTTGTTGGCTGGTTCTGAACATGACCCACCCGTTATTGGGAGTACCAGCTTCGGAACCGAAGCAGCTCCAACTTGAATATTGAACGAAGCCATCAGCTCAGAGAAGTGGAAGTGAGTTCACCGGAGGTGGGCGCCAATGTTGGGGACTTGTTCTCAAATGCTATGAATTAAGAACAAGGCAACACAAAAATGTTAAACGTTAATGTCCTTCGTCCGCTGAAGCATTATATCCTCGAGGGTATAATGAACTTCGGACGAAGGTTAAAACGACACAATTACGAAGGTTGAACTTTTATAATTAAATTCTCAGAGAGTGCATAAAATAATGTGAGAAACAAAGCATTAAAGATAAGTAAACTATAGGTGAACAACATCATTTTTATATTATATAAACTTGATGTATATGAATATAATATTAGATACATTTTATACCTCTGCCTTGGCAAGGAATAATTCCCGAGTGATGTGATTGCAATTATAGGAATGCGTGAACAGTAAAAGAGCATTGTTCACTATTTATAGGCACAGGACACAGCCTGTGAGGAATTACAATCATGCCCCTCATAAAAGTTTACAACAACGACTCAAACATTTATGGACTAAACGGTCATTCTATTTTTAAGTCGGTTTGCAGCTCCGAAGCTTCATGGAGAGGAACCTTCGGTCATCACATGCGGACAGCTTCAGACGAAGCTGTTTCTTCCTGCAGGACCTTCGGCGACGAAGCATGGTCCCAACAATTTCAGTTAAGAAAATGACAATTAAGTGCACAAGTGGGTGTTGTGGGTTGTCTGCCTTTTTTGTAACATTAGTATGAGTATCTCAATGGAGAAGAAGAAGGTGGCGATCCCGCTGGTGTGCCACGGTGACTCACGACCGGTGGTGGATCTCTTCTATAGCTCCGTCACACCCGTTCGTTACTTCCTCATCAGCGCCAGCAAGGGTAAGCGAATCCCCGACCTCCCCTCCCATGTGATAGTTACATTTTAGTTTCCTGATTGGTTCGGATCGGATTGGTTCGGATCGGATTTTAGTTTCCTGATGGTTACGATGATAGTCTCCTGATGCTTTCAACTATGTAGTTTGGTTGGTGTTGGGGCTCAATATTAGTAAACTACATATACTGTAGAAGTTGGACAGTGTTCTTTTGCTGCTCCAGTAAATACAACTACAAACCCGTGTTGTGTAAGGTAACACTATTATTGCCAGTTACTTAGAGTGCTGATTATTTAACCTGACGCATGTTTATTGGTTAGGTAGAAAACAGTTGGCACTTGGCAGGATGTACCTTAATGGATAGGTAGGCCACATAATTGATTTCTGGAGAACACAAGGCATTTTAACCGTTATTTTTACTAATCCCACTCCTTGATTCCTGAGCAAGAGGAACTCATTAATTATTTGATTTATTTCATTGTGATTGTCCTGCTACATCCATATGCTTGTACATTGCTTTATGTTGCTATGTCAAAAATTCAAAATTACGTTTCTCCCAACATTCGGCTGCCAAAGTAGCTTCGAACAGATTATGGTTATGAAGGGTACTAATATTGAGTAATCTGTGTTGCTGGTGAGAAAGGGTGTTGTCTCTGGTATACATGTGACCATGTGATTATGTGTTGTTTCAATCTTAGATGTGCAATATTCAACAATGTCTGACGAGTAATTGCCAAAGTGCTACTCTGTCCATGTTCGTTTTCCCCAACAATCCAATTGTTTTGGGGCAGAAATTTCTCTGCGATCTTGACTCTGTTTTCAGAGATTCGGTGTGGTAGACCTCTTCTCGTAGAAGGCGGATTCTCATGCTGGAGGAAAAGGAGGGTGCTCCCAATCAGATGGAGCTCATTACCTTAGCAACAAGCCTGTGAATGGTCTGTCTCTTTTCCCTCTCCCATTTATTATTTTTTAGAACAACATTTTGCACTATCTGACTACTGATTGGCAAAGGGCTACTCTCGGATCGTGTCTTATTTTTTTCGCTCCAATTGTTTTGGGGTCAGATATTGCTCTGCTGTCTTGACTTCGTTTTTCTGAGGTTCAGTTTGGTAGACTGGTATTGGAGTGGCAACAGCATATGAGACAGAGAGAGCCTTTCTGTTGTCTGCTTGTTTGATTTGAAAACATAGATGATATTTAGTGGATTCGTTGGGCATTGTAGATTTCCTTGATCTGACCAACTTGTTTGTTGCCTGGGGCTGGCATCGAAATCCACACTGCTTAGTCTTGCATTATATACAATCTAGCTCCTGAATAATTGAATTGAGGTCCATGTTTCTTTTGGACTTAAAAAGGTTGTCAAAGAACATAATCCCTGTACCGTGGTTGAACAGTTAGTGTCTTGTCTGGTAGAGTTGCTTGTCTTCTTGAATGGGATTGAGTTCTGATATGGCTACTGCTGTCAACAACAAGGCAGCAGCGCCGTCGCCTCCTCCTCCGTCAGCTCACCCAGCTTGGCCAGCACCCCCGTCACCCCCGCGTCCGCCATGGCTGTCGCCGGGACTGAAAGGCTGAAACTGTCACAATGACGTAAAGTTTGGTTGGTGTTGGCGGCTCACGCAAAACCAGACCTTTCCAAGTTTTACTTTAGCGGAGTTTTTTTTGGAACGAGAGCAAAGCAGCACAGTTTCAAGAATGTGGGTCTATTTGAATGTTCCTGCTGCACTGCTACTGCTTTTAGAATTGTAGTATGCCTCATCATTTATTTATTTCTAAAAAAACTTGCATGAATTCTATCGTGACTTTTATTGAGAAAATAATGTATTCACATATCTTCATTGTACTCAACCTCTTAAACTACCTATAGGCTTTGCTTGAGAGTAACCAGGCTACAAAGGATGCCAATGGTATTGCTGCTCTCTATACTGTTATTGTTCTACTGTAAAAACTATGACATCCCATCTATATGTTCATAACACAACTCTTTACTTGATCCCAGAAATTCCTTCTGCCTCAAATGGAGACAATAACGAGTGGTCAGAAGTACAGAGATTGCAGACAAGGTAAATTTTGCAATAGAAATAACTAACCAACCATTAGTGCTTGAAAAAAAACTAGACTGGTGACTCGGGCACGTGGTTTCATCAACATTTGGACCTCAACGGTCTAATTAGTATAACTTAGAAGTTGGCTAGCGCTTGAAAACACTGCAGGACACTAAGCATTTGTTTATTTTCAGCTGCTTACACCCCTATGATTTCAAGTAACTACTTGTCTACCTGTGATAATCACCTGAATATGAGTATTTGAAATGCTTATCACGTCTCGGCAATTGCATTTCTTTTATGCATAACTGAAGTCTGCTCTAGCTTCCTAATAGAGTTCATTTTTTAATACAGAAACCACTCTAAGATAGCCACAATGTAGTAAAAGTGGCAGCTAAGGTACTAAAAACACCCATGCAAATAAGAAAAAAATGAATCTTGTATTTTAATTTTGTTACATACCTCTATAATTTGGCGATATATTGTGTTACCATCCTTCTTGTAGCTTGTAGGTCATTATATGAGCCATCAAATTGCGATGACAGTTGCCACAAATCCAGTTTCATATGAAGGTATTAGCTGTGTAACAAGCTAACTGCTGCTCTCTGCCCAATAAGTTATTTAATTGGATCAGTAGGTTGCATCCAAGGTTATTCAATTGGATCAGTTAAGGTACTATGAATTGCTTCTCGTGTACGAGTTCATGGCCAAAGGGAGCTTGGAAAACCATCTATTCAGTGTGCATGCGAAGAAGAGCGTTGCAACATTGCAGTTCGTGGCCTGGCCACTCGTCAGGTTCTCGTGTACTGCTATATAATTAGCACAATACAATGCATCCAGTTTATTTGCCTTCAGTTTAATTGAATAATGAAATTGACTATGGAGAATCTGAACATAGCATGATAGTTACATTGTTACCTGAGACAAATCACAAGACAATAGCAGCTTTGTTATTTGTTGCATTGACATGTTATTTTAATATCATTTTACAATACACCAGTAACATCATATATGCTACCTTTTGGCATGTTCCCTTCATTTTATTAAAAAAATACATATAACATAATAAGTACCTGTTTGTTCTAAAAATACTACTTCTGTAAATGAGAATATTATTTTTCCTTTTGGTAATAATGCAGGTTGATGATACTGAAGTCATCAGTTTTTTGCTGCAAACTGAAATAATTCCTCTGTGCTTACGAACCATGGAGATGGGTAGTGAGCTATCCAAAACTGTATGTAGCTAGCCATATATTCTCATTCAAATATCATTATTTATCTCTTCTGCTTAATACTGGCAAAGGTGTAATAGTTTTTTTAGTATTGATTTGTCACCTGAAGTTTATCTTGTGCATTACTACTTTGCCATCATCAGTTATCTCTAGACTATTCCTGTCCTGTACCATATTCTCTCTGATAAGCCAAATTTGTACAATTCATAAGCCTAAAAGGTGACTTATATAATATATACAAGGACCCTCAAGAGTTGTTTGGCAATTCAGTGACTGTCCTGGGTCCTGTTTTGGGGAGCTTCTGGTAGCTTTTGCTTCTCCAAAAGAAAAGCTAGAAGCTCCCCCCAAACAGCGCAGCTTCTTCAAGCTGGTAAAAGCTTCAAAAGCTGTATTTGTACTAAAAATAGTGAAGCTCCCTCAGAGCAGCTTCCCAGCTCTCCAGGAGATGCTTTTGGAGAAGCTACAGTTTCCCCAACACAGGGCCCTGCTCTGTTGAACACCCCCCTTCCTGATACATATTTGAATACGAGTTTATAGTGTGTGTGGGGGCGTGTGTAAGTAGGGGGTAATGGATTCTAAATTTTATACTATAAAAATTAAGGTTTGGATTAGAATTGAACTCTATTTCTATTCATTTTTGAACTAAAATTAATTAAGGGCTCAAATGAATTATGAAGAAGCATTAGAATCATGATCCATTATCACCCCTACGTGTAAGATGTTTTTTGGTGGTTGTGGTTGATTTTGAATTTTAAGGCCGCATATGTCTCATGGACCACACAAGGTCATATTCATCTACATTTGTAGCCGTCACTAACTTAGCCAAATATGCATATGTGGCGGCTAGCAACAGGTCCTTGGTTTCTTGGGTTATTTATTCTCTTTTTATCGTGTTTGAATGTTTTCATGTTCATTTGCATAACATCTTAGGTCTACATCAGTATATGAATTGAGATCAAATGTGAATTGGACCACACAAGCTCATATTCATCTACATTTGTAGCCATCACTAACTTAGCCAAATATGCATATGTTCGCTTCTGATTTCATTGTGTCTTTTCTTCAGGAGTTTGGGGATCAAGGAGAGGACTCCAATATCTTGTCATCGCGGCTGAAGGAGATTAGTACTCCTGACCGCCCCGCTACCCTCCGTTTCCTAGGTACACGCATAACAGCCATTGATATGGTACTGTTGTCAGTTTTTACTCTGACAGACTCCTAATTTTTAGTCTGTCAAACTCCTAATTTTTATCCTCCGTTTAGTTATAAGATTAAGCTTGTTCTGTGTATTTTACTCTGTCAGACTCCTAATTTTTATCGACCAAGCAGAAAAGGCCCATATTTAATTTGTGTACCATGTTATAAGGAAATAAACGATGTCTTTAGATGACATCCGTGTACATTCCTTTTGTAACTTGGTACTAATGTTTTGGTCACCATGCATAACAACCATTGGTATAGTACCAGAACCAGATACCCGATCTCAAGGGATGAGGATAGTGACTGGGCCATGGGAATTCGACCGAGAATTCGAGAAAGAAAGGGCCAGGTTGAGATATCGGGGGCAGGTTGCCCTTCCGGTGCCTGAAGGGCAAACAAAATGTCATACCAAGTCAGGCTGCCGTGGTTTTCCTATGAATTGGCCTTCTCGCAATCCCTTCTGTTTTTCCTCACCTCAATCTGTTGATGGTAGGTGGGACAACACTATAATAGTTCATCATGCTTCATTGCTGCTGTTCAATTTGAGTTCATGGTATCTCAATTTCAATTAGGTTTGGTCATTTGTACAACCTGTTTATATGTATGTGGGGAAAACCTGTTTATATGTAGAATATGCCTTGCTGATGATCTGGATATCCTCATATATATTATACCTGTCATTTTATATGTCAGTACACACTCAAACAGGAAGTTGATGTCATAAGGGGTGTTCTTGGAACTCAAACATACTTGCATCAAATGTTATCTTTTGAAGTACAAGATACAGGTATAGAACCAGTTGTATCAGGTTGGCATGGTAAGCACTATTTATGCCTTTTCATCTATCCCACTTCCTATGTTGTGCTTCTTGTTCCTTAAGCTTCTTGGGTGGACAATATGCTTTACAGGAACTATATCTTTATGCTCTAAAACACAGTTGCATTTATGACTTTATGATTGTGTCGAAGTTATTACCAGAAGTTGCTTATTGCATGCTATGCCATATAAATCTGTACATAACAGAAAGTTAAAAAATATCTAAGTTAAACTTCAGTTTAGTATGTAGCAGTTGTTCCTTTAATATAGTTCTTTGCAGAATGTAACCTGGGAAAACATCTATGCTAATATGTTATTAATTTTTGGATGATTATTTTGAAGACACTTCTTAGCATCATCCTTGGTTCTTAATACAGAAAATGCATCTTATATTTTTTTCTTGCTCCCTTCCCTTATCTTCTTTCAGGGAATATACCATGTTTAAGGATTTTCCACCTATATTTTTGCATACACTTGTGTAATTCTCTCATGTTTCGTATATCATGTACATGTCAGGATTATAAATTGTCTTGTGAAAAACATTATTGTTGACATCTCATTTAATCAAGTCGGTGGATTATGCACACTATGTTTTCTTGAGGAGGTGTGTTCTTACTTTCCAAAACCATCTTAATTTGTATATGCAATAATACAGAGCACATGCTCAAAACTTTTACCATTTATGATTCAAGTGTTTAAATATGATTGATTTTCTACCTATATTTGTTTAATGATTGCATTTTAATAGATTGATAACTTGATCAACCAATACCATTTATTCTAGAGGAGTATCATATTGATAAAGGCAGGGTGTTTCTATGAGAGTCGTATTCTTGGAGCTCACCATGGTCTTATATCTACTTACGCATTGGAGATGCTTGTTCTATACATATTCCATATATTTAACAACTCTTTCATCGGACCTCTTGGAAGTGACAGACATCACTCGATGTTGGCCTCTTGGAGATGCTTGTTCTATGCACAATATGGCGAGCTATGGAGTTCATGTAGTGCTCCAACAGATCTAGCAGGCAATCGTAGGAAGTTAGTAGATAAGATGACTGGATTTTCATGTGTGAAGGGCTACATCCTATTTCGTTCAGATTTCCTTTGTGTCGCTTAGGAATCGTTTGTTTGCTAGATTGCCACTGGTGGGCAAAATGTAACAGGATCACCATTGTTTGTTTTTGTCATTGATAAATCAGTACAACTTCATGCCACTAAGGCAGGGTATTCAACTATTCATCAGTTTCTCAGTTATGCAAAATAATTCTCAGCTATGTAAAATTATTATTGTCTTCTCTGACTTTCGTATGTCATGTGTACTTGGAGTCTTAGGTGGACTTGTATAGCTGGTTATTGAAAGCTAAAATCTGTTAGGCCTTGTTCGGTTATTCCCATTATACATGGATTGGATGAGATTGGAAAAAATTTAGAAGAACTTTGACTTGCTTGGGATTTAAACCCACCCAATCCCACTCAATCCACATGGATTGAGAGCTAACCGAACAAGCCCTTAGATGGCACAACACTTAGATTAGTTCATATTCAATGAAGTTGCACAACTTATGGTGCTGGTTGTTTCATTGTTACAGTTAGCTACTGATGGTAATTTATCTGATATTTTATCAAATGACAGACTTAGGCACCAGTGCCTACCTGTTCACAGTTTGAATCAGCCCACTCTTTTTCTTTCCTCTTGGTACTTTGTTTTCCTGATGACCAAGATGTTCACAGTTTGAATCGGCTCACCCTTTTGCTTTCCTCTTGGTACTTTGTTTTCCTGATGACCAAGGTTGCATGCCCAAGTTTCCTTTGTGTGGCTAATCTTACAATAACTGCTTAACCCAAAAATAGAGAAGTGCTATCAAAGTTGTTATGCACGAGGTTTATTTTCCGTCGCAGTGTACGAGCACTTAACTATGATATTATATGTTTCCGTTACAACGCACGAGCACTCACCTAGTTCAGAAAGAGAAGACACGAAGGAGACCGGAGGAAGTAGATCAATCTGAAGAGTTGCTAATCAAGTCCTCAATCGATCTTTTGGTTAAATTGAGCACTTGAACCCATGTCCCCTTGCTTCAGAACTTTTGGGTTAACCACTAGAACACACGTACCTTAGTGTTTTATAAATAAAAAATAGTTATATTTGAGTATATAACAACTGTAGCAATTATATACATAAATCTAATAAGAACCTAATATGGGCATCTGATGATATCACGGTTTCACCCTCCGCGCTACCACACCGTTCAAAAAATAGTGCAAAGTGAGCACTCGAACCCACCTCGCTCTAAACATTTGAGAGTAGTCATCAGATTACATACCTTAGTGTTTAGAAATAAACAATAATTATATTTAAATAAATATTTTAAAATCGTAGCAAAGCACATGCAACTGACTAGTAGACCAATAATTTCTTTGCCAATAAGACCCATATATTTCAACTTACTCGTATTCATCATGGCCGTCGACAGCAGGCTTATCACGGCCCATTCGTCCAGCTCATTTTTCTCTTCTCTTCGCCTCCTTTCTCACCGTTGCAGTTGCAGTTGCAGCCTTGCTGGTTCAGATCTCCCCGACCCTGCCACGGCGCCACCAGACCAGCACAACATCACTGCTACCTCCCCTTTGCTCATCCCCAGATCTCCAGACTCCAGATCTCTGCTCCTGCCCCCGCCTGCCTCTTGCCAGCGACAACCCCGCCGCAGCACGCGGCGGCCGCGGGGAGATGCTCCGCCTACGGGCGTTCCGGCCGACGAGCGACAAAGTCGTGAAGATCCAGCTCCACCCCACTCACCCCTGGCTCGTCACCGCGGACGCCAACGACCGCGTCTCTGTCTGGAACTGGGAGCACCGCCAGGTACCGCTTGCTTTTAGGGACCTTCTAGCAATCTGCTTGTTTGATCCCGCGATACAGAGAGGCTTCGAAGCTTTGTTTGGGGCCCATTTGATCTCACGGTGCTTTGTAATCCGTTAGGTGATCTATGAGCTGAAGGCAGGTGGCGTTGATGAGCGTCGCTTGGTTGGAGCGAAGCTTGAGAAACTCGCTGAGGGAGATGGTATGTGGCGCAGTAGTTCAGTTTCGTTTATTATTATCGGTGGTTTTTGGCATGGTATGTGGTTGTTGTGCATAGTTTAATGCTGTTCACACTGGCCAATTGTGACATATGGTTGTGCATTTGTTAAAATGGGCGTTTATTTACTGTTTGGGACGACCTGAATTTGTCAGAGTGTCCGAAGCTGAAATGTCATTTCTCTGTCCTTGTAGAGATATGATACGTTGCTTGATTTCCTGTAGTAATGCAATCTCATGGTAATGGTGGTAAACTGTATCAATGAAAATCCTTATTCTCATATACTCATCTCTAGAAGGAACGACAACACAAAATACTTCATTGCTAGGACATGGTTACATTCAACTTGCACTGCATTACTAGCGTATTAAGTATTGGTTTGATATCACCACTAAAGTTTGTATGGTTTGATATCACCACTAAAGTTTGTATTTCAAATGTTATTTGCAAAACATACTTGTCTGCAACATGCCAATATCCTATCCTAAATGTAGGCTAAATCTTGATCCTTGTTGAAGCTAGCTGTGTTTTTTTTATCATTCTCGACTTCACATTTTTGCTGCCCCCTTCACTTCCAATACCCATGGTATTTAGTGTTTTGTTGATTATCCCTTTTCAAGCCATATCAGTGGAAGTAATATGTGCTTCTCGCTTTACCCATGTGCAATGTTTTGTGCAGATTCAAAAGGAAAGCCCACCGAGGCTATTCGAGGGGGAAGGTATGTCCCTTAATTATGATGATCATGCTACCCTAACTTGCTTGGGACTTAAATGCTTTGTTGTTATTGTTAATTATGATGATCATGTGCATATTACCTTCACCTGACTCCCGATGGGTCTACTGTTCTTCTCCAAGTGTAAAGCAGGTTTCCTTTTATGATGATGATGTTCGCTTTTGGCAACATTGGCGCAATTGTTCTGCTGCTGCTGAGGCCCCAACTGCAGTCAATCAGCAATCTTCCATGTTCAGTGCACCTGCACCTTCGACACGAGGAAGACACTTTGTTGTCATTTGTTGTGAGAACAAAGTCATATTTTTGGATTTGGTGACTATGCGGGGCCGCGATGTTCCTAAGCAGGAGCTTGACAATAGGTCACTTCTTTGGTATGGTTATTTTTCTCTAGTTACTTAAGTTTATGGGTACAATTCTTTGTTCATGACATTTAGATGTGTCTAATTGGATAATGCATACAAGGTTTATTTTCTCTAACCATGTTCATTTTTGGGTAGTTGATTCAGGAGCGAAACTATCACAAAATTTTGGATGTTGAGAGTTTAACCTACATTGTACACCACTTGAGGCCTATAGGCTACTTTTTGCACTTTGGCTACTTGACACCATTTATTTTATATATCATAGAATGTAGAGTAACCGGTGTATTCTTTCTATGTCCTGGATCATTAGGGATATGCTAATTTTACTGGTACTTTTTGTGGCAATTACATACATCCATACGACTATGTTTGGTACTGAGGAAACTAAAGCATTACTTTATTAACTGTAACCTGGAACTGAACTGGGCTGAAACATCTTATGGGTATCATATTGTTGAGTAACATTCATTAACAAAGTAGCCAAAGTGCATTTGGGACTGTTGAGTTATATTCATGAATGAATGGCTCAGTTGAACAAAGTAGCAAAGTGCAATCGTGAGTGTTGAGTAATATTCATGAATGAATGGCTCACTTGCCTATCAGGGTATGTACAACCCTGAGCCCTTGAAATGGTTTTCCAAATACAAGAAACAACTAAGAGACCGCATGATACAACTCTGAGCCTCTAGATAATAAATACAATCAAGACACAATATGTATAGAGAGTCCTGTAGAGAAGAGCCCGTCTCTTGATTTTTTTCCACTTAGCCCCCCCCCCCTAGAGATTGCTCAAGAGACCTCTCATTTAATTGGGTTGTACATGCCCTCATGACCTTTCGTGGTATTTTGCATAGCTGTTCTGTAGTCTAGACTACTTTTTTAAGTCTTTAGCTTGTTTGTGAACTTTATGCCATACAGCATTGTGGTCCCACAGTTGCATTTTCTGTTATATTTGATCCATCCAGAGACCTATGAGTAAAATAAATCAATTTCCACCTATACTAGATAAAAAAGTAAAAACTCGACTTGCGGGGGTAAGATCATGGGGAGTTGAACCTAAGATCTGAGGAGTACTCAAACCACATAACCAACTTGGCTAGAGGCCCTTTCGCACACTAGATAAAAAAGTAGTCACAGGCGGGTATTTACTCTACCCGATCCGAACCCGACTTGTCACCATCCCGATTGTTTGCCCTTTGTTCTTTGGTTGTATGACACAAACAACACGTGTTGTATTCACTCAACATTCATCTGCTACGTGATAATTTAAATTTTAAAACCCTATGCTTTTCTGCAGTATGGAGTTCCTATCTAGATCATCTTCTAGCGATGCTCCTCTTGTTGCCTTTGGGTCATCTGATGGCGTCATCAGAGTTCTTTCGATGTTGACATGGAAGGTTGAACATACTCTACCTTACCTCCTTTTCTTCATTGCTGGCGTACTGCAAGTTTAAATTGAGCCATTTGATCCTTGCAGCTTGTGCGGAGGTATACAGGTGGACATAAAGGAGCAATAGCTTGCTTAATGACATACATGTCTGCAGCTGGTGAGGTAAACTTCTGCACAGACATGCCTTGTCTTCGACTCTAGCTGCTTTATTTTGGTGGTTACATTTTGTTCTTTCTGTTGTGTTCATATGTTGTGATTTTCTATTTTCATGTTCATTTTTAACAGTTAATTGTTGTTAATTCTTTTGATTTTTATTTCTGAGGTTATTACTGTTATACCTTCCAATAAATAACAAGGCATCTCTTCAGGTACATTTAGTTTCTGGTGGCAATGATGGCCTGCTGATATTATGGAGTGCTGATCATATCCATGACTCACGCGAGCTTGTGCCTAAGATTAGCATGAAGGTATTGACTTGCTGACTTCAGTTCACCGATTATTTATGTATCAGAAAAAATAAAATGTTGCAGAACGTCTGTAAATTACTTGTACAACATTACTTAGCATGCGAGTAGGTTAATACTGTTTTTGGGGTATTTTCTCAAGGCCCATGATGGAGGTGTAGTTGCAGTTGAACTTTCAAGGGTGATGGGGAGTGCTCCACAGCTCATTACAATAGGGGCTGATAAAACTTTAGCCATATGGGATACTGTTACTTTCAAGGTACTTATATAAATATTTGCATGAAGTTATATTATTTATTATTTCAAGTAGAGCTTAAAGTAACACATTTGCTGCTCAGGAAATAAGGCGCATTAAGCCAGTGCCTAAACTTGCTTGTCATAGTGTTGCATCGTGGTGTCATCCCCGTGCACCAAACCTTGATATTCTAACTTGTGTCAAGGACTCCCATATTTGGTATGTATTTCTGCTCTCCAGAGACATATTAGTTGCAGATTTTTCTCTAATGATGCTCATTATAGCTTATTGCACTGTTCTATACTCTATTATTACAGGGCCATAGAACACCCAACTTATTCTGCTTTAACAAGACCGCTCTGCGAACTGTCATCACTTGTTCCTCCACAGGTTCTTGCACAGCATAAGAAACTGAGGGTATTCTTCTGTTCTTATTCCTTATATAACACGTCTTGAAAATTTGAAATATTTCTACTCACTTATCTCAGCTTTATTAACTGCTATGTCCAGGGTTAGACCATTCACAGCTTGATGATTTTTGTTGTTGTTTGCAATACTTGTAATAGATTGCATGCTGTGCCTTTCAAAGAAAAAAATTATCACCATTGATACTGTGAGTCTTTATGGGACGTGCACACATTGGCACAACTCAAATATCATTATCATTACCTAATAAAAAAGAGAATGCTTGTATCTGTCCACTTGGACTTTTTCCCCTCTACTTAATATAATGATGCGCAACCCTCCTGCGTTTTCCGAGAAAAAATAAAAAGAGAATGGAATGGAACTGACATTTACAGTTCCAAAGGTTCTTATTCCAGTACCCTACACCTACAACTTCATTGACATCCGTTAGTGATGGTTGAATCACCCATGGTTTGATTAGTTGTGGATAAACCACCAGAAATCATGCATACCAACATGGTAACCTTGGGCAGTGAGCACAAAGTAATGAACCACCTAACCCACTTTTATTTAGGTCAGCCCTCATTCAATAGACTGGAGTGATATAACACTTGTTATAATCTCTGCTTGATCTATATTCTTCAAATTAAATCTTGTTTTCTGAGTTCCTCAAGTGCGCTGCTAACTATAGATTTAATTTTGTGGTTGTATTTTAGGTTTACTGCATGGTGGCACACCCCTTGCAGCCACATCTTGTTGCTACTGGAACTAATATTGGTGTCATATTAAGCGAGTTTGATCCAAGAGCACTTCCAGCTATTGCTCCTTTACCAACACCAACAGGCAGCAAGGAACATTCTGCTGTTTACATAGTTGAAAGAGAACTTAAGTTACTGAATTTCCAATTGTCGAACACAGCAAATCCATCCCTTGGGAATGCTGGTGTTGCATCTGATGCAGGAAGATCAAGGAATGATTCATTGGAACAACTGATAGTAAACCAGAGCAAGAAGCATATCAGCACTCCTGCTCCTCACGATTCCTATTCGGTCCTTTCTGTCAGCAGTTCTGGGAAGTAAGTGATATGCATGCTGTCTTGTACTCTACGCCCTCCGATCACAAATATAAGTCCAGTAGAACATCGACACAGTCTACAATACGATATTTTGACTAGGAATATACTGTAAAAGTATATTATTTTAAATTGATAGAGCTATACATCAATAAGTATTTCTCAGTTCTCATAATGATTCTAGCAATGGCAATCTTGTGTTGTCAATCTACATAAATTTTAGTTATGGATAGTCAAAGGTGTTAGAGGTAATAATTGTATATTATTAGGGCTAACCCTAGAGGGTAGCTATATAGTGTTTGTACATGGGCCACATGGGCCTAACCACATATATTCTAACACCCCCCGCAGTCTGAACATCCGTCGCAGCGGAGTTTACAGACTGGAGCCGAAAAGAAGAAGTACATCACACACTAGGATCCCCCCACAGACTCAACTAGCCACTACTGATGTTGAGGCTGGAGCGAAACTCGACGAAGGTCGAGGACGGAAGACCCTTGGTGAAGATGTCGGCAAACTGGGAGGTGGTCGGGACGTGGAGGACCCGAACATCACCGACGGCGACCAGATCTCGGACGAAGTGTAGATCGATCTCCACATGCTTGGTCCGCTGGTGCTGCACCGGGTTGGTGGAGAGGTAGACGGCGCTGACGTTGTCGCAGTAGACCAACGTGCTCCTGGAGAGGGGACTGTGGAGCTCGGCGAGGAGCTGCCGGAGCCACGCAGCCTCCGCCACGCCGTTGGCCACGACACGGTACTCCGCCTCAGCGCTCGAGCGGGAGACGACCGGCTGGCGCTTCGACGACCAGGACACCAGGTTACCGCCTAAGAAGACGGCGTAGCCGGAGGTGGAGCGCCGAGTGTCCGGGCACCCGGCCCAGTCAGCGTCGGTGTAGACGACCAGCTCGGAGGAGGTAGACCGGTGAAGAAGCAGTCTGTAGTCGACGGTGCCCCGGAGGTAGCGGAGGAGGCGCTTGAGAGCCGCGAGGTGGGGCTCTCGAGGGTCGTGCATATGGAGACAGACCTGCTGCACAGCGTAGGAGATGTCCGGCCTAGTGAAGGTGAGGTACTGAAGGGCACCGGCAAGACTCCTGTACCCGGTGGGGTCCTCGACTGGGTCACCCATGGCCTCAGAGAGCTTCGCCTGCGTGTCGACTGGGGTAGAGCATGGCTTGCCGTCAATCATCTTGGCCCGCTCCAGAATGTCAAGAGTGTACTGCCGCTGGTGAAGTAGGAGTCCTGAGGGGCGAGGCTCAGCAGTGACCCCCAGGAAATGGTGAAGCACACCCAGATCCTTGACCGGAAACTCTCGCTGAAGTGCGTCGACGAGGTGGCGAAGAAGTGACTGATTGGAGGCGGTGAGGACAATGTCATCCACGTAGAGGAGCAAGTAGGCAGTCTCTGCTCCATGATGGTGGACGAACAGAGACGTGTCTGACTTGGCCTCCACGAAGCCCAGTGTCACCAGGAACATAGCCAGTCTGGAGTGCCACGCCTGGGGGGCCTGCTTGAGGCCGTAGAGGAACCTGTTGAGTCGGCAGACCATGTTAGGGCGAGAGGAGTCGACGAACCCCGCTGGCTGACAGCAGTAGACGGTCTCGGTGAGAGCGCCGTGCAGGAAGGCGTTCTTGACGTCGAGCTGGTGAACTGGCCAGGAGCGAGCAAGGGCCAGCGATAGCACCGTGCGGACGGTGGCCGACTTCACAACCGGGCTGAAGGTCTCATCGTAATCGACTCCGGGGCGCTGAGTGAAGCCCCGAAGAACCCAGCGAGCCTTGTACCGCTCTAGGGTACCATCGGCCCGCCGCTTGTGCGTCCAGATCCACTTGCCGGTGACGATGTTGGTGCCGGGCGGACGGGGCACCAGATCCCACGTCTGGTTGGCGACGAGCGCCGCGTACTCCTCCATCGCCCGACGCCAGTGGGGGTCCAGCAGGGCGGTGCGAACGGAGGAGGGTACCGGAGAAACCTGCGAGTCTGCGGTCGTGGCCGCCAGGACACGGGGCGGCAGGGTACCAGCCGCGTGCCGCGTCACCATCGGGTGGACGTGCCGCGGGTCGCGGTGAAGGAGCGGTGGGTGGTACACCGGCGTCTCGACACGGGCCGCGGGTGGCCGCGGCGGAGGTGTGGGTGTCCCTGGCGGGGACTGGGCCACCAACGGTGACAGCGGCAGGGGCAGCGACGGTGGAGGTGCGAACCCCGGCGGCGGCAACCGGCGCTGGTAGACCCGCACCGGCTGGGCGAAGCGGGTCGGAGGGGTCGGAACCGACGGCCCCAGAGGCGGTGCAGTCCCACCACCCTCGCTCGGCCCGGGGGCGATCGGAGACGGGGCTCCGCGGAGAGGCGACAACACCGTAGGCGACACCACCGGACCCGAGCAAGGTACCGGGCCGGGAGTAGGACCGACAGGTGGTGAGCGAGTACCTGCAGAGAGAGGAAGGAGAGGTGGCTCGACCACCGTGTCAGTCGGAAAGAGAGTGAAGAGGTCAAGGTCAGGGTCGGAGGAGGGTGGTGTGGTGGTGGAGGAGTAGGGAAATACGGACTCATCAAACACCACATGGCGAGAGATGAGGACCCGGCGAGAGCAGAGGTCAAAGCAGCGGTAGCCTTTGTGGTCCGGGGAGTACCCGGGAAACACACAGAGGGTGGAACGGGGTGCTAGTTTGTGAGGAGCAGTGGCAGCGGTGTTCGAGTAGCAAGCACACCCGAAGACACAGAGGTGGTCATAGCGCGGAGGGGTACCGAAGAGTGCCTGGTGAGGTGTGGGGGCCGGACACGCAGTGGAAGGGAGACGGTTGAGGAGGTAGGTAGAGGTGTGGAGGGCCTCGGCCCAGAAACGTGCCGGAAGGTGCGCCTGGAGAAGAAGAGTGCGGATGGTGTCGTTGGTCGTGCGGATCATGCGCTCAGCCTTGCCGTTC